>NW_021941229.1:21279348-21584646 GCF_902148845.1 Salarias fasciatus | reverse complement strand
TTGGAGAACCACTGAAGGACCTCACCGGGCCGTCTTTAAGCAAACACCGCCGCCACAAGCTCTACACAAGTGACACACTATTGAGAAACCATCTTGAAACTTTCCAAACATTCTCAAGTTGCCAGTTTTGGTCCGTTTATTAACCTTGCCCGTATTTTATAAAAAAAAAGGCAGAAAAACAAGCCATTTTAATTTAGCAGTTTCACAGAGTGGGCCAATATCAATAGTTCACCTATTACATTTTCCCCCCCAAAAAAACCAAAAAGCCGGGATCTCATGGAATAATTTTTAAAAGGCATCAATCCCAAACATTTTTCATTCTCACATTACAGTCATGTTAAATTTCAATTCGCATGGCAGTCGCTACACGTATTAATTATCGTGTTACAATGGCAGCATTCATGAATGTTACATTCTTAAGCTGGAAATAGTTTTTAGCATTAGGTTACCTCTTCGCAGCCACTTTTGAAGCCACAATATATTTCTCCATTTCACAGTGGAATAACAGCCTTACAGTCACTTTGGTGGTGCACTCACTTGACATAGAAAAGAATTGGACCAAATTCAGCCTCACTTGGTGCACAAAAAGCCTCTTCATGCACTGTGTGTAACACTGACTTCAGGTAAAGGTATAAAGAAGGTGTATTTCCACTGACTTTTACACTGACAGACATTCATCATCCTTCATAACTTTATCGTAGATGTTAATAATTCAACAGCTACTGGAAACACTCTTCTGATTTTTTTTTCCACTGTGTTCCCTGTGTGCATTCAAAAACGTTCATATGACTGAGGCTCCACGTGAAAGCGACATCGTTTTCAGTGTTTCTGCCACTTCTGTGTAAAGTGTTTCAAAAAATGTTGCTGGTGTTGCCAGATGTGTGAAAACATATGGCCCGTGGGCCAAAACTGGAACGCGAGAGGCTGCAATCCACCAAGAAAAAAATCCACAAAGACACAAAACTGAAGCCTGAGCTGAGATCAGTGATGCCATAAAAGCTAGCAAACTAGCATTAGCCTCAAAGCCATGCTGTCTGGGTGAGTCTGTTAAAAAGAGACATGCATAATGCAACAGTTATAGAAAGTTTTTCAACCTTTCGCTGTATCTTGCAACAGAAGGTCTCATTAAAATTGGCTTTCGATTGCAGTAATTTTCAGTTGCAATTGTTTGTTTTTGTAAAAATATAGACATTTTCATCGCAAATACCCTGCAACACAACAATGAAAATCTTTAAATTTTAAATTCAAAGGTTATTACGACAGTATTTTACCAGTCTGGGACACTCGAGGTGAAACTGGGCTGTGTGTGGCCCCTCAGCTAAAATTTATTTGACACTCCTCGTGGAGCCCGCACACTGTTGAACAGATGGTCGGGCTGTGGAGGCTTTATGAGCACAGTTGCCCAAGATAAAAATCAGAAACGATTCTAAATAATTCAGTGTACCATCTTCAGAGGGAAGTAGCATTCAGACAATGGGACACCGGAGTGACAGCGTGAACATGGCCAGCAACAACAATCCGGTAGACTGCAGTGCTTTGACAACGCTCAGTCCCTTCACGACATTACACTGCCACTAGCTGCCTGAAATATATATATAGTCTGAAGTACGGTTGTTGACATTTCAGTTGCTGTGAAACCACCAGACAATAGTCTAATTCAAGGCCTTCTTTTTGGGAGGGGAGGTTTAAGTAAAAACACTGGGGAGGCAGACACTGAGTCACAGGTGAGACAGGGGGAGAAGTGCGTTCATGTTTCAGGCTCTGCTGATATCACAATACTGGTAAATCTTGACTAGATTTGACATTTCTGACAAAGTGCAGCTCAGCCAGAGACGGTGCACTGGATGATTATGGAGGAAACAAAAACATGATTCAAGTTTTCTAGGTCAGGAAAGCAGAGGAAACGTGTAATCCTGGAACTGCTTCCCACATGGAAAAATCTGCTCCTTTTGGGTTTTTGCCTTGATGTGACTGTCAAAGATGAAACGTGTATCAAGGTTGCAGTAATCCCTCTTGCAATAGGGCTATTTTAGGTTTCATTTTTTTTGTTATCCAAAATACATGATTGGGAATGTTTCGTGAACTTGTGTGTCATCTGCATACAAACGGACGTGAACAACTTCATGGATGTAAAGATTATTAGCAAGAAGAATAAAACAGTGGCTATTTGGAAACTCACTTATTTACAGGAATGACCACAGCAGTCCTACTTCATATGCAGACTTTGAATCTGAAATATCATTCAGTTATCCAAGTCAAGTATTTCTCAGTGCTTGAAGCCAGGGTCGGCAATCTTGGAAAACTAGCATGTAGCACGAATGTAGCATCTCCCCGAGGCTCCGCCCAGCTCCCACTCCATTGGAGGAGCTCCCGTTGGGAGCGAACGCACTGGACGCGGAAGCGCCGCGCGCACGGAGTTTGTGATCGCCTCCAATGTTATTAACCTTTCTGACTGCCTGCACACAACGCGCATAGGAGCGCAGCGTGCCCACTCCGCTTCCTTCTATTTTTCACGCGAGCGCCAAGAGCGCCTTGGCAACGCGAGCGCTCTGAACCAGGGCCAGTGCACGCCATTGAAATGTACGCGCAGGGGGCTGGTAGAACGGCGAAGGGATTTGATTGGCTTCTTAAGAGCGGTTCGCGCTTTACGATTGGTCGGAGTTTTTACTGTCCTGTGGCCGCTACAGTTGTCAGATTTTTTCCACACTTTTTTCCGTCCACATAATGTATTGACTTCTCCCAGGGGGCAAGGAGCATTTCACTCAGTATGACAAAAAGTGCTTTTGGACAACATCGTCTACCCTAGCTTTAATTCAATCTGAGCCTCTCTAGTGTCGGTGGATGCCTCTCGTGTCTCCACAAATTACAATCGCTGAAAGCATGCATCCCCTGAATTATTGAAATTACTGCTTGGGTGCTTTCCAACTCAGTACATGAGTGCAATACAATGAATGCAAGTTTGATTCGGTACAAAATTGTTATGCTATGATGACTAGTACTTGAAATGAACGCTCTTTATTGTCACAATTCAGCCTGAAGTTGATCTCAATAAGAGAAAAATGGTTCAAAAACAAAAACAAAAAAGTTTGGTGTTTTATCTATATATTAAAAAAAAACTTAGGAAATGTAAAAGTTGTCTTAGACATGAGGATAATGTTAAGACTGGGAACGTTTTTTTTTTTTCTCATGACCTCTTCAAGCTTGCCTGCCTTTGACTCTGAGAAGACAGATCACAAAAGAAAGAGGAAATCCCTCATTTGAATGCATGGGCCGATTGGTTTCAGTCGGATTTTCATTAGCAGAGCCTGGGGAATCCATACCGTGATTGTTAATCCGCTCAGCAGTGAGAGCACCCCAAAGCAAGAGACATCTCATGAATTAACCGGAGAAGAAGCGAGATCTGCTGTCCTACAGGGACCCCGGGACTTCATTTGCGACAGATCCTCTTCATCAAGGCGCATTTTGGGGTCAATAGGGGTGGAGGCCGCCTCTCAGTAGTCGACACAGACTTCCTCAGAAGCTGGAAACGAGCACACACGTTTAGTGCACGAATGATTCATAACAGCAAACATGAGTCATTCGTAAAAGCACCTATTAGGTCACACTGGCTTCTTTGATATTTTGTTTCGCCAACTTAATTTCCCCCAGGATTGAGAATATAAGGCGCTGTCCGACCCAACAGCCGCACTAACTATTTTCTGGAGGGAAAGCAGGATGTAATTGCAAGCAGAAAGTATCAGTACCGAGTTAATTTAGAGCTCGATTGCCAAATTAGGTTCAGCTTAGGTTCACATGTAGATCGACTGGACATTCGACTTTATCGGGCAGCACAGTGCTGCACATTTTAGGAGAATGATAACACTAATGGCATTAATCAGAAAATGTAGAAACCGAACATTTTGGAGCCATGTCAAAGATTATTTTAACATTCTAAAACTAAAAAGGAAGCACTGATGCAAACATTAAACTCTGACAAAATCTAAACTGACAGTTGCCCATTTATAGCATAAAAACACGTTAAAGTTGATAAAATTGTGACTGGATTTATGTCATTATCCACACTGCTGAGTACCATTGTCCTATTGGATCATGTACAATAGGACATGATCCTATTGAGTGGAGCGACTCAATTAAAGAAGTTAATCTAACTTTAATCACAACTCAGCATTTAATACAGAAAGCAACACTTTTCTGTAAAATCTAAGCTCATGTTTTGTCAACAATAGTGTGTTCTTTGAATATATTACTGCAAAGAACCTTCTTGAAAACTAGAATTGGTTCAAGGATCTGTAAATTCTGCATATTTTGCACTAACCCATTTACTTATCTGCATTTCCAGCCCAGTTTTTTTTTTTTTTTTTTTTTTTTTTAATTTAAGCTAAAACATTCAATCCACTGAGCTAAGGAACACACTCCTGTCTGTTTCATGCATCCCAATATTTTGGTTGCTGTTTTCAGCAGTTTTCCAAACAGGAGTTTGCTGTTTGAAGCTTTGCAGCATCTGCTATGAAGGAAGAATGAGAAATCGCCACTGTAATGAAGTACGTATTGATTGACTGTGGAGTGTCGCCAGCAGACATGGGACCAAGTGAAAACTGTGAAAGTCTCAAGTAATTTTATCTTTGGTAAGTTTAAAAACATATCTGCCATGTACTGATTTTAGTCACGTTTTCGCTTGTTACTGCTTCATTTTTGAACCAGTACTTCTTTTTGTTCACTTCGACAATAATTCTGAACCAACTTTAAAACAATATTTACTGAGGTGACTCATTTTAACCAAATTTCTACTTCGTCTTTGTGAAGTGTACTTTTTCGGTCCTTGATTTGATTTTCACTGCATGCCAAAAGATCATGTTGCTTGAAAGCCTGGGAATCTCACAGTCAGTGCAGCGTAAGCTTGATGATAGGTACAATAGAGATTTGGCGTAGTCAGTATTTCACAATGAAATCTGGACAGGTGTCGCAGTGACATTCGGTCAGGTTCCTACCTAGTGAGGTACTGATTCCAATACCCCTATATGTATTCCCCCAGCAGAGAAAATAATTAGTTTGACTGGCAGCAGTTAAGGCACATGTGTTGAACTCAAGGGCCAGCATCCTGCATGCTTTAGGTCTCTCCCAGTTGTAACACAGCTGATTGCAATGAGGGGCTCCTGATGTGGCCTTTTTACAAAGCTCAAGGGAGACAGCAACATGAGATTCAGGTGTGCTGAAACAGATTCAGTTTGACAACCATAAGAGGTTACTGTGTGTTTCAGATGTCATAGAAGCATTATTTCCAAATAGAGAGAAACAAAACACTTTAATTAATCCATCCACCACTTTATCCTGTGCATTGTTAGCTGGAGCCAATCCCAGCTCACCACGGGTGAGGACAGGATCCATCCTGGACAGGCCTCCAGTCCATCGCAGGACAATCACACAGACAGACGACCACACACTCACATTGACACCCAGACACATATTTAGAATGAACCTCACATGCATGTCTGTGGACTGTGGGAGGAAACTCACAGACATGGGGATAACATGCAAACTCCACACAGTATTTGAATCCATGACCTTGTCGTAATGAAGTGAGAGAGCTAACCACTGCCTCATCAGACAGTCCTACTTTAAAATTCCAGAATGAAATCCGTTACAGTCGCTTCCCAGAGTATAAAAATAATATTTATAGAATCGAATACTAAAAAACTAAATAAAAAAAATAAGTAAGGATGAATGAATTAGTAAATATTAATATAAATAAGGAAACGTTGGATTTTAGGCCACATGATACACATTCCATTCAAAAAATGTTATTAAGGTTTTACCTTTACTCATAAATGGAGTTCATGTCCAGAAGCTTTTGGAAAATTATCCCGTTGAATTTTTGCCTCCTGCTTCAAGTGAAAGTCCAGCTTCCTGTAAAGTGCGGTTTCTTCCTCTGCAGCTGTAGCATTAAGAGTCTCTGCGCTCTGGCGCGCCCCCTTCTGCCTGTTTGTCTTTTTGCAGCGGCTGTAATATCACTCATTAAAGAAATATGTAACGTCACTTATTGTGTCTTCAGTGACTTCAGCATCACTCAGTGTAAGTTATATTTTAGCCATATTAAGAAATTAACTCCAATGGAAGTCTGAGAAATTTAGCATCCTGTCACGTTTCCTGCTTCGCTAACCCTCCTCTGATTGGCTGAGGAACCAAAAGCCCCTCTCTGATTGGCTGTGGGATGAAACACGTGTTATACAGAGACCACATGACAGGATATTGATCCAATCATAACGTCATTCTAAAGCTGCGTTCATATCAATAATATCTGATATTAATTTTGTATTTATATCAAAATTAAAAACCCAAAATAAACAACAATCAATTCTGTCGAGTTGTGTCTCAAGTCAAGCTAAGACAGATGTCTTTAATTTCCAAATCCAAGCCAAGTCTTAAGAATTTTTTTTTTCAAAACAACAAATCTGTCCAGCTCTCACTAAAAGCATTCACAATTATTAATTAAAAAATAAATAACTTATTTTCCCTAAAATAATTTGGAAATATTGAAGTTACCAAACTTAGTCAGCACTGATATGAAGTTTAATTTAAATAAAAGCAAGAAAATATGTACACACGAAATCTTTAGTTTTTAATAAAACACACTTACTACTTAATTATCTGATTTTTGTTTTTTTCACATAAGATCACATCTCGGGGGTGGAAGTGCTTCTAAATAATCTCCTTCACGTTTAGAAAAGCTGCATATCCTCGATTCTCACTTCTGGAGCACAAGTTCACCAGCCAGCACCAGAAGTGATTTTACTATCACTGGTTGTGAGATGAGCTCTCAGAAGTCTGGCTCCTGGAAGTCAGAGGTGGTCAGGTGGTTTGGATAGTCGCCTCAGCTGCATTCATAGAGGGTAGAAAAGGGCCTTATGAAATTGTCCAAAAATTACAAAGAATGACTGGAGAAACAGACGTTCCTTTGTCCTGCGGTGAGAGCATTCCTTACACTCGTGCTGTGGTATTCGCCGTGAATACTCACTGAGGTCTTCTTCCAAAATGTCATCTTCCACAGCAGTGTACAGATGTGTGTGTGATTTACTGTGGGATCTAAAAGAGGATGATGATACTGGGGGAGCTTCATGTGAACCGTCCTGGTAGAAATGTCACCCCGCAGTCCAGACGTGTGGCTTGAAACCAAATTACAACAGAAGGTTGAGAGGTCAGCCAAGGAATTCCATTGTTGACCAGTTGTGTTTCTTCTTTTGCTTTTTCTTCGGTGGTGGAGGTTTCTTTAAAGGTGACAGCTTTGCTTACAAACCCCCGTGCACATATTTCCCAGGCTGCGCAAAAAGAAACAGGACTTCCAGACGTTACAGCTACAAATGGAAACACTGAAATCATCACGTCACTAATCCCACAAAATAAGCTTTTCTGAAAATCTGTTGAAACCAGAGAAATTGTAGCATGCAGGAATTTATTTTTACCATCTGTGCTCTTTCTTTTAAGCCTTTTTTTTTCCTTTTTCATAAATAAAACCTTCCCCACACACATCAAATCAGAAGGTTTATACTAAGCAAACAGGAATTCAGGCATTAAGATCAATTATTTAAAGACATATTTCTTTTTCCTTACTACAACCCAATTCAATTCAGTCCAAATTTGACTCCACATCTTCGAGTCTGTTTTCATTTTTAGCCTTGTGGCCATTAGTTTCATGATGTACATGATGTTTCAGTCTCTTTCTAAACTGCATCGCTGCTCTTTTTGGCCTCCTCTCAGTATTACAGCCTCTACCCTTTGATTTCAAAGAACGGGGTCCTGTGAAGATGCTGCATTCAGAAAAATACTTGGAATTTCATGAGAACTCAAACGCGGCATTGCTGAGCTTGCCCCTTTTTGCGAGCTCAACTTTTTCCTCGCTTAGTAGAAGCATATTTCCCACTTCTGAGCCAAAGAATAAACGAGATCCATCATAATTTTGCGGATGCCTTGGGAGAAAGAAGACGAGAAAGAAAAAAAAAATAAGGAAGGAAATGAAAGTCAGAGGGGTGTGAGGAGGGAGACAGGTTTTCTGCTAGTTTTTGTGGTGTTTTATGGACTCTGACCCTCCGTTGTTGTGCCTTTGTCTGTAATTAGCAGCAAGTGATTAAAGAGCAGAGATGACTGGGGTTCAGCTCCGGGTTTGGAGTGGAGAAAGTGAAAAGTATCTGATGGCACTCCCCCGAAAACCACGTGTAAACATATAGCAGTCATATATATAGCAAGTCAGTGCGGCCCCAAAACCTCTTATGGTCACAGCACTGAATATTATGACTGCAGCTTGAAGCCTGCATTTGTTTTTCTTTATCCTTTTTTTTTTTTTCTTTTTAAAGGCATTTGTTAATGATATTTTGTTGCCAGTTGGAAGGATATCAAAGTTATACCGTTGATGTGAGGAGATTGCGAAGCAGCGATTTGACAATCAGGCCATTTAGAGTAAAATATTGGAAAGCTGGTGAAAAGTAAACCTTTAACTCAACTCTATTTAAGACTGCTGTCAGTGTAGCTTTTACAGATTGAGGAGAAAGCTTTCCTCTCGTTTCTTTCCATCCTGTTGTGCTTTAAACTTTAATTTGGAAACGTCATTGTTGAAATGTTTGGTTCCATAAATAAAGAATTGTTCATCAGCAGTTGCTTTTCTGAAGTCAGTGCGTCCAGGTGGCTTGAGGTGGCCAAAGTGATGGTGTCTGCTGTGGTTTCTCTCTTCTTTTTCCCACAGTTTTCATTCTTTCTGGGACACGTTCTGGCCTTCAGAGATTCAACAAAGCCGAACATCTTCCCGTCGAGGGGACGGCGTTTGCTGCCTGCGGGTCAACCAGATGAGGGCTGTTCAGCATTTACTCGTTTCAGGCTCGATTTGACGTGGCCGTTACAAAGGCCCAGAAAAACAGGCCTCCACCTGCTCTCTATCTGGACTGAGACTTCATTAAGAGAGGAGGAGGCGAGGTCCACGAGGCCCCCAGGGTCTCCTGGCTGGCACTGCTGAGAGGATATAAATAACCTGCGGTAGTAAAAATCACCATCAATAATCGCTTGATCATATGTTGTGATGGTTTCATGAAGGAAGCAGAAGTAACTTTTGGTGTTGTCATTTCAAGAACAAAAAGAAAAAAAAGTCTTGGCGGACGTACAAGACCGTAAATTTTAGATTAAACACAGCTCCAATGCAAAAACTTGTATCGGCACCATGACACACACATACACACACACACGCACACAGAGCACGAGGTGATGATGGTCCAGATGTGTTTCACAGACGGCCGCCGGCCCCTAATGACGGGGCAGACCGGGCCGATCTCCAGAGGTGTGCTTTCCCCATCAGGCGGCCGACGCTCTCTCCAGGCCAGACGGGAACATACCGGTAATGGAACAGAGTGTAACCAGCAGGTAAAACACACCGCCGCGGTCACCGGACAACACAAAAACAGGCCGCTGATGTAATCCGCCAGGTTTACCGATTCACTGGAAAAGGTTGAGCGTCGACATGTGATGTTTACTTCAGGCTCGTTTTTAAAAACACGGAGCGTTTCATGATTTGTGTGGTACAATTCAACTCCAACAGTAATGAAGATTCAACAATTTCAGAACGTTATTCCTATATATTCAATAATGGAAGAGTAGTATAACTGAACCTGGTTTGATTGTTGGAGAGATCAAAGTTTTTAACAGTCACTGTTCAGCTGAAGTCAGTCTGCCGCGGTGCGTCCTGACCTCTCTCCGGAGGAACTCAGTGCCTTGCATGGTTTAGACGTCTCATTGGATTCAGGTGCTGGCCCCGTGCGCTGCCGCTCGGCAGAGGCCCGATCAGAAGTCAGTCATTCGAATCAGGTGTGCTGGAGCAGAGAAACATTTCAAACATGTGGGGCAGTAGGTTCCCTGGGTCCGGGGGCGGGGAAACACTGCTTTATTGTGCAGGTTAGTTCATGCAGCTAATCCATCGGCGGGAAACGGACTCCCTCGACTTCTCCGTCCGTCGATGGCGGGGTTTATTCACTGCGCTGAGCGACGGCTGCCCGTGCAGCTGCATTGTTATACAGAGAGTGCAGTTGCTGCACTTCTTCCTCCAGCCATCTGCAGACTGTCCAGACGTGACCGCGCAAAAACCCTCTGAACCTTCATGTTCATATAATCTGAAGAGTGCAGCCGCAGTAGCGCCCTCTCTGACCTGTGAGAAACAACTGAGCAGGCAGCAGTGAAGAAATGCCTCCGTCACTTATGTGGATGACTGTATAGTAGCTGGTTAGTGAGTTCCTGGTTTGATTCCAGATCTGCCAGTCCAAAGATGTTTCATCAGATCTTATTGAGTTGAAGACCAATGTCTCTATTAAGCATTGAAAGATTTCCACTTTGCACTCAGCTCCTTTAAATCCAGAGGCACTCAAAAGACTTCCTACAAAGCTGTAAGAGATCCATCACTGACTGAATAGCGCTCATAGATATCAGTTCTCTGACTCATTTGGGCCCAAGACAGACGGAAGATTAGCCCGAGGCGGTTTTAATAAATCCACAAAGTGAAGCTGAAAGCAGTGGCCTCATTTAAGAGACGGATCCATGATGTGAAAATAAAATGACGATCGGATCACTGAAGAAACGCTGGCTGCAATGCTGACTTTGAGCTTGAATGGCATTGATTGAGTCATTATTTGATTAAATGTTTGGATGGCGGTCACAGGACTGTCCTGTCTGATTCCACCTTGCATTTTTTTGAAAGATATTACAAACTGTATATTTACTTTAATCTTACTGGCGAAGGACTACATATGAAAATTAGTCATTCTTGGCCAGCTCCACCGAATAATCTAAACTGATGAGCAGGCGTTTCTCTGCCAAATAAACCAATTAGGAAAAGTGGAGTGAAAGACTCTCTGAATCTCTCTGGGAGAGGAAACCCTTTTCGGAGGTTTTGCTGGAGGAGGCGAGAGCTGCATCTGCTGCACAGCATGCTCCTGCATACTTCTGTGGGGCAACTGGGACTGAACACAGCTGCAGCTTAGCCTGGACGGAAATCAATTGGCAATCTGTATGTGGGCCCAGATCAATATGTGTGACTGCCACCTTGTGTGTGACGGTCAAACACACACAGTCCAGCCGTGAAGGTTACGCCTGGGCGAGAAGGAACACGCTGAGATTAAAGTGAGAGTATTTTAAAGTATATGAAGTCAGGAAGAAAAACTGTTGGCGGAGCAGATTTGAAACATTTAAACATCCACCAAAATTCAACAATTGGGTCCCATTAAAGTTTACTTTTTATTATCGACCATAAAAAGGCTCCAGTCTCATTTGAATACTAAAAACATGTTTACTGAATACTAATGAGAGAAAGAAAAAGAAAACGTAAAGGGTAGAATGAAAGAAAGCTGTTTGGAAACTTGGAAAGAAGTGAGCACATTGAAGACCCTCAGGTGGAGCATGACTGCCCCCTGCTGGCTCAAAGCGGAAACTGCCTCCAGTGTTTATATCCGCCTCCATTTTTAATTCTGCACAGCTCAGCTGGACCAACTCAAAACTAGGGAAATTAGATAAATATTTCCTTTCCGGTATTAAATTCACGTTAATGCCAATACAAGATGTTAAAGAGACACAAGAAAGTGAAATAATTCCATCTATTATGTGTAAAACTGTCATTAACACAATTAAATGCTCAATTATTTGAAAATTGGTAAGAAATCACTTCTCAATAGGCATTGTCAGCCAGTGCAGTTCACAAAGCAATGCCATTTATTCATATTAAATGATTTTCCCAACAGACTGTCAGAAATATTTTTTGTATTCAATTACTTTCAAAAATTAACAAATGAAAAAGTGCAGTCTGTATTTTGGCACCATCTTTACTCATGTTAACATGTCATTTGGCAAGTGATTCAAAATGTTATAATTTAGAGATTAATCTATGAAACTACGCTTAGTTGTAAAGGAAAGACTGAAGCATATGAATAAAGTTTTTGTGTTGTAATAATGGATGAGTTTGCAGTTTGCGACTTTGTGTCTGAACTCCTCTCATGAAGAAAAACGTCCGCCATGATTTATTTTCCAGGCATATTTAATTGGCACAGTAAACACAATACAAAGTATTCAGTGCTCCGAAACACAAGCATGGGCTACCAAATGGAACACAAACGAAAAAGTGCAAAACACACCATTTGGTAGAACCTCACAAAGGAAAAGAAAAAAAAAAAAAATCAAGTCTTACTTTGCAAAGCAGATAAAGTAATGGTAAGACTCTCAATAGTTAAAATAGATGTTTTTTCCTTTTTAAACTTTCTTTATATATTCTTATATATTCTCTCTAATTCCGACTCGCCGTTTTTCCGCTGTACAGGCAGGTTATTCTGGAACATGGACTCAAAAGGTCTGTGGTGGAGTCATATTAGAGCGCTGGGCAGCCTACCGTGAAGCTACTGCTGCTGCTGCTGCCGTTAGACTTCTCATTTATCACTCAGAAAACTATCTTTAAGAAACAAAAAGCGGCTTTTTTTTTTTTTTTTTTTTGTCTTTTTCTTTGTAAATCGTCACATGTGAAGCGATGGGAGCGTGAGAGCGCACATGACACTTTGAACCTCGATTCAGCGGGCACTGGATCATCTCTTCCTTCTGTCAAAGAGTCCAAATGATCGTTAATGTCCATCGTTCCTCCGCGTTGGGAAGTGTTCATGAAGGCCTGCGTAAAGACGAGCGATCGGTGGCTTCGTCCCAAACGCAAAACGATGGGATCGTTACTCATGTTTGCAGTTATCGGGATGCTAGGCCCATTCGGGCCGAGTAAGCAACGACTTTCCAGCTTAAAAACAAAAAAAAAAAAAAAAAAAAAAGGAGAAAAAAAAAAAGATCATTTATGATCTTCAAATATAAAACACAGATGTTAAAGTCACGTTATGTGCCGTCGAGCGGGGGGAAGTGATCAGTGGTCATAATTTCTGTAAGCCTGACAAGTTTCATGATTTAAAACACTAAAAAAAAAAAAAAAAAAAAAAAAAAGGGATTCTTCCCCCTTGAGAAAATCACATGAATCCTCAGTGTGAAACAGGAAACCATCATCTGCATGTTGTCACATTTCAGTCACAGAAGAAGAAAAAAAAATGTTGATCACAGTATATTTTCATATACAGTAGACAGTAGGTGGACCATGTTTAAATACATCAGGTGTAAAGAGAGTTTGTTTTCTTCTTTTTTTCCTTTGAGGGAGTAACTGTTGCCGGGACCGAGTGGAGGCTTTTCCACACAGTGATTAACTGTAAACTAACAACAACTTGCATTGGACACTCATCAAAAACATACCAAACTATCTTTTTTTTTTTTCTTTTTTTTTTTTTTACATACATACTGTACTTGCAGTAAAACAAATGCACAAAACATCCATGGCCTATCTATGCATAGGTTCACTCAAAAACAACGTCATTTCGGGTCCCGGGCGTCCTCTGTAGGGGTGTAACGGATCCCGAAACGCACAGTCCGGATTGCAGCATGACTTTGAGTCACGGCTACAAAAAAAAAAAAAAACTAGATAAAACTTTTATTTTTGAAATGAGGGAGTATTGCTTTATTTGACCTTTCCTTGCTCATTCACAGACTTCTACACAGTTCTCACTTTAACCCTGCTCCGTCATTACATTCACTACAACTCTGAATCACCATTCAGGAAGTCATAACTTAGGAAAAAAAAAAACAAAGAAAAAGGTAGCATCAAAACTCTTATTTAACACTGTTATGGTTGATTAGTCTGCTAGTCTCATGCATGTCAGCTGCAATCCGTTACACCGCTACCGATTTGTGATTGAACCGGGGAGAAGACTGGGAGGAGACGATCACTCGGCCTGCTGTTAAAAAAAAAACAAGGAGTCGTGCTTTCTGAACCATCAACAGAAAAAAAAAAAAGCAAAAAAGAAAAGAAATAACCACAGGCACTGAACCCAAACAGAAGCATTCAGGTTATTTGAATCAGTATGACCAGGCAATGAGGGTTAAACTGAACAGAAAGGCTTGGAGGCAGGGGGGGGGGGGGGGGGGGGGGGGGGGTGGGGGTGGGCGGGGCGCGCAAGCTGACTTACCACCCGCACCGCCTCCTCTGGGCCGCCAGCAGAGGGGCGAGGAGGACGACAGGGCAAGCATGCAGCACACCACAACGCTGAGATAGAGAGAGGGAGGGGAAGACAGAGAGAGAGAGAGAGAGAGAGAGAGGGGGGGGGGGAGAGAGAGGAACAACCCGTCCTCCCCTGCGAGCTGTTACACAACAGGAAAACAGAAAACAGGGGGCTCGAAGCTGCCTGAGGAGGGGAGGGGGGCCGTGGAGGGGGGGGAGGGGGGTGTGGTCAGAGAGAGGACAAGAAGACAAGGTGATGAAGGTGATGGTGATACACCCATCATTCGTTCATCTTTCCTTTTTTTCTTTGTTTTTTTTTTTTTTTTTTGTCCCTGCTTCCTGTCCGGCTGGCGCTAGGCATGTGGGATCGGTGGCGGCGAGGGAGGAAGTCGAGACGTCCACAAACACTCACGATCATTCACATCAAACCAACGAGCTCAAAACACAGAGATAAGTCGGTTTAGCACCGTGGCTTTCCGGCTGGATGAAACCTGCAAATAATGAGTTCGTTTTCAAGGGGTGAGGGTGAGGGCTTCAGCGTGGGGGAGTGAATTTCTCTGGTCTGTAGTCCGCAGGCTGCTGTTGGTCTCCGTCCTGTCTCTGACCACACCCTCTGCCGTGTGTGTGTGTGTGTGTGTGTGTGTGATGGGGCAAAGGTAGAGTAAAAAAAGAAGTAGTAGAGCCAAGGGGGAGGGGGCGGCGGCGAGGAAGCCAAAAAGCTTCGTAGATGACCACGCGCGGTGCAAGCCGGTTAGTTACATTAAAGAAGCAAAAGCGCTGCTGGAGGGGGAAATAAAACAAAAAACAAACCAAAAAGCAACTCTGGCAACCTTGGCCGTGACTGGATGGATGTTAAAGATGGAGGAGAAAATAAAAAAAAAAGGGAATGAGCGCTAAAATTTAGATGGATTACTCGCGTCGTGGCTTCAACTCGCAGAGGAAGCGCGAACGCCGTTGGTACGTTTCTGTTTGTTTTTTCGAAAGAGGAATTCAGATGCGTTCTAATCGGCCGTGTCTCTCGGTTTGTTTTAGATCGAGGTCATCTCTCGCTTTCGTTCTCTGACTCGAGCTCTGCGAGCGCGTGAGGGACGTGGTGGTTTCTCGGAGGCTGCTTGCCCTGCCGTTCCTCAGCCAGCCTCACAACTTTTAGGAATCTGCAAATGAAAAAAATGAAAAGAAAGAAAGAAAAAGAAATACAAATAAAAAAAAAAAAAAAAATGACAAAAGGAAAAAGTTAGCTTTCAAAGGAAGACAGCAACCCAAACATTCAGATATGGAACGAAGGTGAATCCTTTAAAATGACAATACTGTGTAATCTGCAGAAACAGTGAAGCCCTTCATTTACCCGAACCAAGAACCTTCAGTTCGAAAACATGTTACAACTCACCCGCTTTGCCACAACAAGCTTAAAGAGGACCTATTTTGAATTAATCACAAGTGTATGTCAAGGCTAAAAAGTTGGAAAATGTTCATAAAATGCAGGTCAGATGTTAAAAAAGGGGCTAAATGCATCAAAAAGCAACTCTTCTTTACAAAAAATGAGCCTCAATAACGGCACAAATGCTCAGTTTTGGATGACAGGAGGTCGTTCTGCTAAAGACGCCCTTATACGGTCATCTGCTCCAGACACAGCAGCAAAGTGGGAAGGATGCTGGTGTCAAATCACATGCACAGGCAAAGTTCAGTGAAAGGCGAAGAAATGCAAAAACTCCTCTCACCGAGGCAGGTGTCAAATTACAAGCACAGAAGAAAAAAGTTGTTTTTTTTTTTTTAGTTGAAAACACTGAAAATGATCAGAGTAGGTCCTCTTTAAATCCACCCATTAAAAAACACTCCCACAGATGCTGCGACATGCAACACGTTTTTAATGATTTTCAAAACAGAATACGCAGAAAGTGTTGACAGCGTCGAGGGTGTAACGACATCCCGGCATGTAGGCGCTCCATGCTGCGACAGTGACAAGCCACCAAAGCCAAGTAGAAACACTTAAAAAAAAAAAAAAGGCGTTGACATAATGACTAACGGAAGACATGAGTTCTGAGTCGGTGCCGGTCCGGAGACGGGGCATGTAATGTGTCACTGCGGCGGCAGTAAAGTGAAATGACGCCGAGGCCATACACACCATGCTTCCACAGTAAACAGACGCCCATGCAGGAAACCACAAAGCTTTTAAAGTCACGCCCAGCTCCAAATCTCAGCCCAGTCTCACCAGAGAGCTTAGTACAGCTAATTGTCAGTCCTTTAATTCCTTTACCACTGGCCTGGAAGAAAAGGACCAGAACAGCCCGACACTATTATCAAAGGGATTATTTAAAAGAAAAGAAAGAAAAAAACAACAAATTCAGGGACTGTTTTGAGAATAACTTGACTGTTAATTTAGTGAAAAATCAATGCAGAGGAGAATAAATACAACCACAAGTTTGTGTTCTTTTTCCTGTTGTATCTACACTATAAACTATAGCATGCAACAGTTGAAGGGGATTTCTTTCTTTTTTTTTTGTCTTTTATTCCAGTTAGCCTACAAAAATATCTCTTTGTATGTATTCACATTTTACAGCAGATTTAAATTACATTTGCATGATTGCACATCGAGCATGCTTTTCCTTTAAGGTACAACAAGTGACCAAAACACGATGATTTCACTTGATGCTAACCGTCACTTCAGGTGGTTCGAACGCTGATCTAGCAGAGCGTTTTGATTTTTTTTTTTTTAAATACAGTAATTAACAAAGAGAGCGCGTCAATTTAAAAAGGAATATGAAAAGGTAAAATTTTCAACTTCAACATAAAGAAAATTAAAAAAAAAAACAGTTTAAAAATGTACAGGCGATCACTTTTAGCAGCGTTAATGATCAAGTCTGACTGCTTTATTTCTGAAGACCACTAGGGGGCACTGCAGTGAATAAAAGATGGGAAAAAAAAACCCCAGCAAGCAAACTGCTTCCACAGCATCTGATTGGCTCGCTTCACATTCAGTTTGATTCCCATTCAGCAGTACGAAGTGGCACGAGTGTCTCTCACATGTCACGAGGCACAAACGGACAAATCTGATTGGTCCAGAGACAGTGCATCTGAGTGACAATCTTTAGTCTCGCGCCCCATGAATAAAAATAAAAACAAAATCAAAAAAACAAGAGCTTTTCAGAGCATGAACTTGCGGAGTTAAATATATGTCATAGCACCTTTGGCATTTGTTTCCAAAATGACCTCGACGTAGGACGTGGGGACGTATCCCTCCTCGTCCTCGTTCCTCCGCACGCGCGTCCAGCCGTCTCCTTTGTCCTCCTCGATGACGTACAGCAGCTCGCCCTCCGCCACCGAGATGGTGCCCTCGTTCTTACCTGCAGGGGGGGGAAGGAAACCGAATATCTGAGAGGGGAAATGGTCCGACGGGAGCACAGTGCACAGAGGAACTAGTCTGGACGAACCCGAAGCGGGGTTTTCATTTTAGCTAGAAAGTCAAATTACCACGAGAGAGGAAGAGTCATGAGAGAAACAATTTAGCAGTGAAGTGAAAAGTCACACTGTGCTGCTTAGAAGCTTTTGTAGAACAGAGATGAGCAATTTTGAGTTTTTATTCAACACAAAATAATGGATTATGTTTCTAATTTCAATCAAAAATGTTTTATTACCTCAAAAGAAACTCATGAAGACATGAATCTGAAGTTATTTTAGTTACAACCTGAACCAAATGTGAATAAATTGACCTTCATATTATCATTTCCTCCTTCTGGGGCCAAAAAATACAAACCTTCATCAGGATAAGTACAGATGATGGTATAAAAAAGTAAATCTGTGGCCTCTTACAGTATTTTTTTTTAATAAATGATATTACTTGACAGGTACTAATTGGAGGCCTTTACCATTTAAAGTGAAAGTTGTAGTAAATCTCTGCTACAGGTGTATCTGTCATGTTTTTATCATAAACCTCTCCCTGCAGATATCTGCAACACTGAAGTGCTTGAATCAAAGCCACATGGAGCCGCGACTCTGCGACATGATGCATTTTAATTTAGCTTCACTTCATGTAGTTTTAAGTCTCTATTACAGCCTATTTCTAGAACACCACTCATTTCTGTTGATTCTCCATTGACTCTCCTGTGGATTCCTTCTGGCAACCCAAAAAAACAACCTAGAAAATAATTAAAATGGTAATGTAACACTGCTTTGTGAGCGTGCATATTTTAGAAAAATCACTAAAATGAGCGCGACACTGTTAGACTGCACTGTTGCACAACCGGCGCAGCCAAACCAGACATATGGGGAAAGCAGCAGCCTGAGAATTACGGCCGTTATTTTTAAACAATTACACAACGATGGCCAGAAATCGATCTCTGTGAAAACGCTCCTCTCGCAGTCCCGAACATGAATCGCGGTGTTTACCGTCGAAGGGGTACAAGGCCTTGCAGGTGCCGATGGTGGGCAGGGTCTCCTCGTCGTCGAACTCGTCGTCGAACTCGGGCGTGGACGAGGCGGGGTTGGGGTTGAGGTTGGCTTTGACCTGAGTCTCTGAATTCTGCTCCTCTGTGTAGCTGCCGTCCGGGCTGCTCAGAGGCCAACACACACACAGTAAATATACTGTGAAAACATACATAGTTTTCTTCCAAAAACAAAAAGAACAAAAACTAAGCTGTTTCTTCCTTTTGATTGATTTTTTTTTTTTTTTTTTTTTTACACTTTTGTCAGAGTATACCATACCTCTCTCTGTCCTGAGCACAGTTGTTGCTCACTGCTGTGCTGTTCTGGGTCTCATAGATCCCGCTTCTCCGATGCGAGTCGCTTTTCGACGGCATCCTCTCCTCCACCTCTGCTAGCCAGCCCTGAAACACACACGTCGCATCGCAAACGTCTTGACTTGACTTTTCCTGCCCAATCAGTCAACAAAGAGTGAATTATATAACTTGTTGTTGTTCTTTTCTCTCTTTATATCCTCCCGAGTCTTGTGTAACCTGTGTTTTTTTGCTCATGTTTGCCAATGAGGAATAAAGTGTTTTTTATTATTTTTGTTTCATTTCAGTGTTAAGACTGCATTGTGATTGAACCTATATAAATAAATTAAGAAGAATTCTTGATTTCTTCTCAATACTTCAAACCAGGAGGAACTTTTTATTCCATGAGTGAGATGCACTTTTTTCCAACAGGCTTCCCGGGAGAAACACCTCAGCCTCCACCTTTCCGTTTATTTACAGGGGTTATGGCAGGTCAGAGAGAGTTCTGGGATGTCTCCCTCTCCCTCCTCCGCTGCATCGCATCTTCTCCTAATATGGCCGAGCGGCGGGCTTCTCTGGCAGCACCTCCGCTGCAGACGTGCGTCTGAGCGCCTCATTATTTACCGCTTCACATAAACCAAACAAGATTGCCGCGCCAACACTAACAGTCTCAGCAGAGGTCAGACCGGCGCTCAACTAACCTCGAATTTCTGCACTTCAGCCTGCAGCTTCTCGATGTTCTGGCCGATTTCTGATAGCCGGGGGTCCACGCTGGCCGGGTCTCCCATCTGAGGGTTCTTCACGTACACGTCTTTCATCTTAGTCAGAGCGTCCCTGCGAGAGCAAACCACCGGAGTCAGCTGGAGTCTTAAAAGGGGGCTGACGCCGGTGATAAACGGAAAAGAGGCGCTTCTTAAAGCGACATTTAGCGTTCTAAAGATACCTCTGGTCCATCTCTTTCTGGATGTCTTTATTGAGCTCATCGATCTTGCCCTGCAGCTTCTTCCTCCTCTGCTCTGGCGGGAGGTGACTGAAGTCCTCTGGTCCAGAACCCTGCGAGTACAAACACCGAGGAAGGGGGGAAAAAAAGAGATAATAGGGGAAAACCAGTGAGAAAACAACAAACATTGAGGATTTATTATTTTTGTGCTGCTGTTTTAAGGGGAACTGTATCTAGTTTAGGTGAAGTATCTCCATTTACTGTAAGCCCTGCGAGCCGGGACTCGTAAATTACTGGTCAAACGGCTCAAATAAATGAAGCTCTTGTTATGTTCTGGCCACATAATTCATCTGGAGGAGATACTGCAGCTGGTCTGGAAAGCAGACTCACTAAGAATTAGGAAGTTCGCCTGTACGGACTTGAGGCCTTTCACCTATTCAGTCGCCCAGCACTGTCAGTGAGTGCATCGGAAATGTAATAAACTATCAGTCCCGTCCGTTTATGGTTCGTATTGAGTTTCATGGCGAGCTGGCTAATGGGTCTGACGCTCCCCGGCAGGACTGTGTGTTCTTACAGCAGAGGGAGTGTGAGAGGTTCCCTGGCCTGAGGTCAGATTTCCTGATGAGACTCCCCAGCAGCGCCGAATTACTCGTACTGCTCAGCACTCCCTCAAACTTTCTGTAAACGTCGGTATTATCAGCGAGCACGACGTAGGTGTGATCGCCCTCACGTAGCACGTTTTAATCTTATCAGCGGTTCCTCAACAGATTTTCTGCTTAAGAGCAACTCGACTATCTGGTATCTGAGGCGAACAGAGCCAATCTGAACAGCTCATCACTCAGCATACAGAATGTGCCGTGCTGCGAACTTATGCTCAAGTTGTTGGTAATTTGACACCAGCCTCTGTCTTTTTCGCTGCTGCTTTGCCAGGAAATCATGACCATATATGGAATTCCAAGCACGTTGATGTAATCTCACAGAAGGTGCGAGCTCCTATTAAGACACACTGTGAAATTTCCCTCATGCATGGTGCAACGCTGAGCCTGTCAGTAAATTACTCCCTGATTAGGAAACCAAATGTTTGGTTTAGATCAGACTAGCTTGAACAGTGCGGACTGAACAGGTCAAGGCCTCGCGTGCTGGGCTCTCACTGAGGCGGGTCACAGCGACACCGTGGGATGGATGCGACTGCTGGAGGCTACGGACTGGAGGTGGGGTGGGGGGGGGGGGACGCACCGCACGTGGGCCGGGTCAAACACAGCGGCCGAACGGCCCTTACCCCTTCTCCCTGCATGCAACACTAACCGGGCATGCAACGTAAGAAGAGCCGTCAGTAGTCATGCAGAGACATGCTCCTCCATCACTGATAAGTCACTGGTTAGTGTTCACTCGCTACGGCACCAAATCAAAACACGCGTCGTCTACCGTGCAAATCATTTCTACAGGGTACAGTTGAATCAGCAAACACTGGAGCTAAAGGCAGATACTTGGTCGTCTGTTGGTTTTCGTGATTTCTTAAGTAAAAATGTATAATTTTCTATAAATTCATGCATTGATTTATTGAAAAAAAAAGATGTTCAGGAGAAAATCAAAATTAAAGGGACAGTGCAAAATTCTGGGAAATGCAGTTGTTCACTCTAAAAACATGCATGATATTATCTACAGTGCGATATTTAGTACAACAGCATAGTCACCTGTGTTATATTGTTTAAATGATGTGTGCAGTATGGATATATATTTTTAATTAGTAATAATTGTGTGTAAAGAAATCCAGAGCACTTTTAAACCATTAAACAACACTTTTAAATTAGAAAGTACCTAAAGCATATGTTTTGAGACCATTTCTAACTATGTTGGCATTCTTATTCTTCATTTATCCTCACAACTTTGTTTCTATCTTTCAATAACACCTCAGAGTAGGATTTTAGTGCTCTAATAAATGCAATACAAGATTTTGCTTTCTTATGATTTCACAATTCAAGCTACAGTGACCTGGCAGCCAGTGAGCCTACAGAGCGATGTTAACGTTCCTATTTCAAGTCCCTTTTCTAAACTAACCTAAAATGAACTTGCATGAAAAGCTTCATATCCAGTGAGTCAATACTGGCTTCCTGTGATGCTGAGGCTTTTACTCACCATTTTTGAAATCCGTCAGGATTTTGGTCCCGCCCTACATAAACCAGTAACTTATGACACAGTGTGGGGTTTAATCACCTTCCCTCTTCAGTCTCCACTTTTTAACAACTCTTTCATCACAATTATTATCCCATACTGTATTTCCCAAAATGTTGAAATGCTCCTTTATTTCTCAAAGTGCGTCTTCTGAGAGATTTGTGTGTGTGTGTCATATTCATATGTTAGTAAAATATCATGAAGTCGGCATGCGGTGTCAGTGCGAGGATGTCGGATAACCACTTCCACCAGATCCGATTAGTATTTGTTACTGGACGTACGATTTGTCGAGACAACAGGGACTACGAGACGGACTAGAAGACAGACACCGGAGAGTAAATCTGATCACCTCAATGAGATTCCGGACGTGGGAATTGAGTGTGATCTGCACCACAGAGACCACACACACACACACACACACGCACACACACACAGATTGGGAGAGACAAGACGACCACAACATAAAAAAAATAAATAAAAACAACAACAACAACAAAATGACAAACAGATGAGACACTGACATAAATCCAAGGTCCTCCGTTGTGTTACAGCAAAAAAATTAATCAACTTAAATCCATAAATTTAGAAGAAGAGGAAATTAAAAAATAAAAAAAAAAGGACCACAGAAACATAACGGGCGCACAGAACGTTATTAACGGCGTGTTACTGGGAAGATGTGACATGCGTGCGTGGTCATGCCGCTACGGTCGTGCGGTTATACGGTCATGCTTACCAGCTTGAGAGAAAGCTTCATGGGGAGGGGGAGGAAGAGGAGAGAGAAAATGGCAAAGGACGGGAGAAAGAGAGAGAGAGACAACAGATAAAAATCAGGCCATTTGGTTCATTTTCCTCAAAACACAGCTAGTTTACCTGCACTTTCTAATAATGCCCAACTTTGCCAGACTTCACCATGTAAAGAAAAGAGGGTAAACCAAACCCGGCGGCTTAAATGCTGAAGGATTTGGATTTAAATGGTATGGAAAAGCTCTTCAAGCAACTATTTCAGCATCAAAGCTCTCGCTCTTTTCCATTGTGGTGAAGTTTAACACTTGTAATATGATGGATTAATGGTAAAATGGATAATAAGTTGGGTAAAGGGCCAACCTACACAAGCATGAGAGGTCAGGGGTGAGAAATCGCAATAATCAGAGGGAAGACAGATGGATATCAATGTAGGAGAGAGGTAGAGGGAGAGTGAGCGCGACAGGGATGAAGGTATCCTTTTACTTCTTGATCCCAGCCCCTGCTGCCAGCACAATGGCGCGTGAGCGGCAGCAGAGGGCGCCAAAAGCATGTTATCACAGTAGCAGAGTCCTCATGTCGACATGGAGGCAGATACTGTACAGACAGGCTGAAGAGATGCTTTAAAAACAACCACCGAGAGGAAAAATCTATCAATCACGGTATCATCATGTAGTACTGATTGAAAAGGCAATCAGACCGTAAAGAAAAAAAATCAGTTTGAGGGTTTTAACAGCTTGTTTGTTGGTGATTTCTGAGATTGTGAGGCGGTGTTTTGAAGACACAGGCGAGCAGAGAGCAGGTGAAGAACCACGAGCTGGAGCAGATGATTGGTAATCCTGTTACAGGCTCACAGGCTGGTGCACTGAGGGAGCTCCGCTCGCTTTCAGTCCTCTAATCGAGTCATCCACCTGAAATGGCCCCGGCCGCGACGCCTCGGGTTCACTCTGCCTCCACCTTCACGCACCTTAATTACTCTCACATCTTCACAGTGATTTCCTGATATCACCGAAAAGACTTAGTCAATGTGAAGCTTTGCCGTCCAAATATGGATGTAATTGCTAAAAAGCAATGCTAAAAAGTTCATAGTCCATCAATGTGAAAATTTGCCTACTATAAATTTGAGTTTTTGGTTGAGCTTTCGCTTGTAGAAGCTTCTAGGATTATCATTTCACTTAAACTAATTGCTGTTGCAGACAGGCAGCAGTCACTGAGGAAAATCTTAAATATAAAAGGAAGACAGTATTTCATAAGCACCCTTAAACTAACGGTACTGTAAATTCCTTAGTTTTTCCAAAAACTGAAAAACTATTCCAATGTAGAATATCTGGTATTCAAAAGAAACGTCACAATTGTGACAAAAGTAGTGATATTGTGAGGGTAAAACAACATGTGTTCAAGTAAGGACGGAGGCTGTTTTAAAAACAGATGGTCGCTATAATTCCAAACTGGTTCAGATCAAGGAAAGATTTTTAGAAAATGGCTTTGGGAACGCGCCGATATCCAGACACACATAGATATACACGTATAAAGAGGTATAATGGTGCTTAGAGACAGTAACACTGCTGCAGTATGGCATATCAGCACAAAAAAACAAACAAAAAAAAAAAAAGGCCTGGAGGGGTGAATTCTGGGTACTGTAGGCTGAGCCCAGATTCAAAGTGTGACCAACACCTCCTGGCTGATTGCAAACGCCACATGTGAAGTTTCAGCTGTGTTCATACGTGGAAGAGCAAAAAGATCCGATGTGTCTGTGCAGCTTTGAATGCTGCAGGATGAACAGGCTGGAATAAGATACTTCATTTCCAGCTCGACTTTGGACCAGAGGAGTGAAACCACAAGCATGAACACAGCCTCACTGATCAGAGGGAAGTGATTCCTCTTCCCAGCTCCCACATCCTTCAGGTGCTTGTGACACTTTGTGAATTGACCCCTTGTAGCTGCTCGGTGGGGAAGCCCTGAGACGGCAAACCCCAAGCTGGAACATGTGATGCGGGATGAAGTCACCGTCTGCTCCGATCACTCGCCTCGATTATCCACGCCAGCACCATGTGATCAATACCGAGCCAGCCACAGACACTAGCCTCCTTTGTGAGGATGCTTCGCCTCAATAAACAGGGACAAAAAAAAAAATACAAAAAATAAAAAAAAAAATCCTCTCACACGAGGCTACTGCCTGTGGGGGGTGTGGCTTTTACTAATCACACACACACATTCGTTCATTCACTCACACACACCTCCAGTGTGGTACTCACTGATGCCCATGTCTCTCACACACACTTACAACATATTGCCTTGCTTCGAAAGCATATGTGGGTCGGCCCAGAGTCCTCTTCATAAGCTCTTTGTGATAAACGAGCGAGCGCGGAGACTGCTGCTGTGGTGTTCGTCAGAGAGAATAAAGCTTTTGTCAGGAAAAACAACACTGATGTCTCAAAGCTCTTATGCTCTATACACTGCTTAATGTGACTCCTAACAGACACAGACGCTGCTTTTTTTTAAAAATCTTTCCAGACAGCACACACACACATATATATAAATAAATATACACAGAGAGTGACTGTCGATGGAGCAGACAGCTAAGATGCGGCACACAAAGGCTCTCCTGCAGGGAAACACATTCCTCCACAGCACAAAGACACATTTCATCCCACCTCCACTGGCACAGCTCCTCTAATCCCAAATGTGATCCTCTCTCATTCTTGCAAGAGGTGGCGGAGGAATACAACTGTGTTTTATTGATTTCCCTGCAGTTGTTACCGCAGCAAGTCTCTGAATGGAGTTCACAGCTTTCCTTTGCTCCTCTCAGTCTTTGCACAGGCTCTCCACAGGGGTCTTCTAGGACAGGCTTCAGATTTTTTTTAAAGCCTTTTTAGGCACCAGTTCAAAAAAGTATGGCTTTGCCTTGTGTTTTATATTTCTATGCTAATTAATTTGTAAGATCATTTAAAAAAATGGAGCCTGTAAACTGACAACAGTTAGAAAATGAAAAATACATTGGCAAATATAACTATTTTAACCTTGTATACAGGTCGCCACCTGCATTTTAGACATTTTAAATCCCATTCTCAGGTTTGAATCCGGGTCAGACCCCCAAAATCAAGACAAGACCCAACTCTTTCTGACTAATTCATCTTACTTGGTAGACATTTTCTATGACATGAGAGCTTTGTGGTAGTTAAAGAAGCTTAAAAATCCAGTCACAACACTCATGGTCAACCCATCGACACCGTCCTGCATCCCTAAGACCAGATATTTTGATTGTGCCTTTTTTCCACATGTATTTCTATGGATTCAAGTGCATTTTGTCAACCAAAAACTCAAAACACAAACAACCAAAAAAAAAAAAACTGTGTCATCTGACACATGTATGAATCACGTCCATCTCAGTAGTGAGGAAGTAAGTACGGTACATGGCACTCCTGGTTATTCATGCGTTATTTTTACAGTCTTCAAAATGTCCCAATAGCTTAAAAAATCCAAAACAACTTCACAACACTTCTTAAACACCTTCTTTCACGAGTCCTCCTTCGAAATGACCAAAGTTGCAGGTCGTCAACATGGTTCAGGCCTGGTCTGTATGTGAAGGTGCTACAATAACCCCCCCCCACTCCTCTAACCACCCCGACACGAAGCAGCTGCTGGGAGGATTTAACCCGAACCGCCGGTGCCAGTGAGGCGTCGGAGCCGGTGTCCCTGAAGGACTTGTTCAGAGGATTACTTCCTGCCTCCTGTCTCTGCCTTATATTTACATCCAGCGTCAAGCAGAGTGACTTCCCAAAACACTGCGAAAGCATCTAAATAAGACAACATTTAAATACATGAGCAACAAACAAGAAATCATCATGAGAGATGATACTGTGATATGGAAAAATTAAAAAACTTCTTCTGAAAGGGGTTTTTACTCTGACTCTTCTGACCTCTGAACTTTGATTCACTCGCACTTGTTCTCTAAAATGTTCTACTAAGGCCAAATTTCAGCCTTTTCTAATCTGCACACAACTGAAAACAATGTATCTGATTTAACTGTGTGTGTGTGTCTTTTATCTCCCTTCTCGAGAGCTGTTGCAGCACTTCCGCTTTCAGAAACGTGCACTTCCTACTAGATCCGTCCCACGTTGCAAAAAAAGACTCGCTTCCCTCTTCTTTTTTTTTTTTTTTCCTGGCCTCCTTTCAATCGCTTCCTCTACGATACGCTCACACAGCGTGTCGCCGCACTACATTGTTCTCCCTGGCCGTTTCAGACGTCACGTTAGCGCCAATTCAAACCGATGTTTTCACTCTGAGTAAGAGTTGCCCTTTCATTATGAGGGTAAACAAAAACTGTATGTATGGGGTCCGGAAGGAACACTGTGTGTGTCGACGCCCAATCCTGAGGTCAGGGAGAACCGGAGGGCGAGGCCCACGGACGGGAAGGCGTGATACGACCTTGTCCTCGTGTCGACGACTCGGTTTCAATGCACACTGGGCTTTGCGGTGGATCATGACACCGACAGGACACTGGACCGGTGCTGATAACGCAAACCCTCCATGAAACCCCGACTCTCACAGCAAAAAACAATTGAGAGGCTTAAATCTGATCGTCACGATCTTTGTCCTGAATTGCATCAAGGTCGTCAAGGCTAGCGATGAAAAAAAGATACTTTTGATACTGTGGCAAGTCCCTTCTCAAAATTATGGAAATAAAAACTGCACAAGCTGACTGACCCTGATGTCAAATCAGACTTTAGATTTCAAAACAGGGATGTCAAACTCTTTTCACTTCAGGCGCCACATACAGCCCAATTCCATCTTTAGACCAGTACAATCGTGCCATAATAACCTCTAAATTTAAACTTTTACGTTTTTCTAGGTGGTGGTGCAGAGTATGCTCGATGAAAAAATTCTAGAATTTCACAAAAACACAAATAACTGCAATTGAAAATGACTACAATCCCAACATAAAGCCAATTTTAATGATACTTTCTGGTGAAAAATACTGCTAAACATAGAAAATACTTCACCCAGAGCTGTCGGATTCTGCACGTTTAAAAAAACTCCGAGGCTAATGCTAGTTTGCTAGTTGTCCTTGCAGCATCGCCGATGTCTCTGCTTAGGTCTCAGCACTGCGTTGTGCCTGCTACTCTTGAGAAATGTGTTCAAAAACCAACGTTTTGTTTGAAATTTCTACAATTTGCTTGGTGGTTTGGCGGGCTGGATTAGAGCTGCGTGCGGGCCTGTATTAGCCCGCGGGCCTTATGTTTGACACCCCTGATTTAAAATAATAATAAGTCTATTGCATAATAACTGCACTCTGCAATGTTTGGAACGCACGTTATCAAAAAAGTATCAACCCCTTTGATACTTTTAACCAACCCTGCATCACTTGCAAATATAAAAGAGAAAAGAAAAAAAGAAATAATCTGCCTCCAGCAAAAGACTGCGGAAAAGAGCACAGGGAGCACTTGCAGTCTCCATGCCGCTGCCAAGATGGCTCGGGGCGGGGGGGGGGCGCGGTGGGGGCCTTGCTAGTTTCTGTCTACGGGGAAGGGAGAAGGCAGGTGAAAAGGATCTGTCCTTGTGAGCAAAGTTAATACGAAGAATGAGGGGACAAGATGAGTGAGTCAGACGAGAACAATGGAGTCATAGTTGTGCGCTACAGGAGCATGCTGGGAAGCACAGAGGCCGAGGCGCTGTATGAGTGAAGACGTGACGCCCGTCCCAGCTCCATCTCGAAATCTGAGCGGAGGAGTAATTACGACGACATCAAACCCTGCGACGTCGCACTACTTCACTCATGCAGCGCGGCAGGTTTCAGACGTGGATACACAAACGCACACGTGCACAAAGCTTTGCCGGACACACGCACTTACCCCTCGCCTCAGGCTCCGGAGGCAGTGCATTTTGGGTTTGGAGGTCATGAAGTCGTTGAGGCGGTGGGAGAGGGGCTCCTTGTGCTGCTTGGGAGACTGGGGGTCGTTGGGAACAGCAGAGGGTGAGGGCGGGGATGAGGCTGGGGGGGCAGGTGGGGGCTGGTGGGGGGACGTTAACAGGGACATAAGCTACCAGTAAGAGAGGGAGCCATGACGGAGAAGGAGGAGGAAGAGGAGGAGGAGGAAGGAAGGAAGGAAAAAAAAGAAGAAGTAGAAGGAGGGAGCGAGAATCCAACGAAAAAAGACAAAGGAGGAAAAGGAGGAGGGAACACAAACGAAATAAATAAGCCTCCTACAAATATTAAAAAATAAACACACAACAGAAAACCCAAAATAGAACGTAAGAGACAACCAAACAAACCTAGTGTATGAGTTGTTATGTTGGAAAATTCAAACACATTGAACTTAAAGAAAAAAAAAGAAAAAGAAAAAAAAAACCAACAGAACAAGAGTGAGTAGGAAGCGTCAAAATGTGTTAAAGCAAGCAGCAGCAGCAACAAAGCAAACAGCAGAGAGTTTTAATCAGAAGCGCATGCCGGTTTCCATTTGAGAAATCCCTCTCCGTGTTTTTTTTTTTTTTTTTAATTTCCCGTTTTCATCTTCCCTTCCCGACCCTCGCCGTCTACGACGAGAAATCCAGCGCATCCCCGCGGACGCCAAGCCACCGCCAGACAACCGCGAGAGCTCATCGCCGACCCTTAAAACGTGGCGACTGCATAATTCACCAAGCCATGAAGAGTCCGTGGACACCGCACAATGCGCATGCACGGGCAAGTACTCCAGAAAGAGAATTACAAGAAACCGTTGCTCCAGTCTCCATTAGGCTTTCATGCATGTGTGCAGAAAGAGTAGAAATACCTCTTTGTGCGACTCCCAAGCATTTCACACACACAACAAGTGTGCTTTAGTTTTTGGGCGATTACACTACAACAAGTATTAAAGATTAGTTTTTTTTTTACCATTTTGGGACTTTTGAGTGCATCACGCACTCCTGCAACCAGTCATTCTCTCCCACACACACACACACAAACACACGAGCGCTCGATTACTCACTCACGCTCCGGTCTAGTTAAATACCCACAATGCCACCAGCCCATAAGTCAGCCAGAGATCAGTTTTTTGTTTTTTTTTTTGTTTTTGCTGTTCAGAAGCGAGGAAACAAAGAAAGCTACTCAATGCCGACGGCAGACTGTTACTTCAGATCAGTTAATATCTGCCGGTCCGTCCGTGAGAGTGAAGATAGAAATACATTAGTGTGTGTTACAGAGGGGGAGGCTCCCAAAAAAATCAGTGAGGGTGATTGCCGGGGGGGAGAGGGGGAACACAGGTGGCAAATAATAATAATAACAATAACAACAAAAAAGCCAGTACTGATAAAGAACTAGCAACTAATTACTCCAACTTAACGCAGAAAAAATTCAACCAAAAAGAACGTGTTGTCAGTACCAGCAGCGTGACAAGACACTACAAATGTAACATTAAACACGTAAACTTCTGCAGCCGCTTCATTACAAGACGCCAAAACAAACAGGATGTATGGGGTTTCTTTGGCCCTCCACCCCACCCCACAGAAAAACCCACACTCAGATGCAAGGTGACCCCCCCGGTGGAGGACAGCGTGCTGGAAGCGGCGGGGCTTCGCCGCACGCCTGAGTGTGAGAGTGACTCGGCGCCGGGGTGCGCAGTCATGTGTTACCTTGTTCTTGTTCTTAATGAAAGGCCACAGTTTGGTCTTGGGCTTGGTCGGCTTCTCTTTGCCGTCTCTGGACTCCGTCAGGCTGGTGTCCGACGCCGTCCTCTTCATGGCCTGGCCGTAGTCCTGGAACTCCACGTCTCCCGGGGGCTCGAACCCGGACTTGTAGGACTCCACCACCTGCTTCGAGTCCTGCGGCGGGAGACGGCGGGAGCAGCAGTTAGAAAATGGTGAATCCCTCGTATAGATCGTTTTATGATATAAAATAGACTCAAGAGAATATTGAAACAAGGGAGCACAGGGAGAAAATGCAAACTCCACACTTGAACCTCACACTCAGATGATCTGCTCCAAATGTAAAAACAAGGAGTCTTTACGTTCTGATAAAAATCGAATTACTTGAGCAAAATGTGGCAAAAATCGAGCCCAAGACAAACAAACAGAACAGCAGTGAAGATGTTTCCTGTAATGTTTTGCAGTGAGTTATTTAAATGTGTGTGTGCAGGAGGGGTGAGTCATTTTAGCAGTTATTTGTGGTAAAATATGAAACAATATCTGATGAAAGTCCCAAAACGATGGATGGATTCAACGGTATAAACCTGTTTTAAGTACCTGGATCTTAAAGTCTTTTAAAACAACACTTAAAACATCACTAATAAAATTTGAAATCGGAACATTTATGTTCTCCTGTAACAACTCCTAAAATAAGTGAAGCTTAAATTCATTTATAGGAAAGATTTTTTAAAGATAATTTAAAAATAATGATAATATTAGCAAAATATGAGCAAAAAAAAAACAAAACTATTTTAATCACGTACATTCAGAGCTCAAAAATATCACCAAATGTTATTCAAGTAAGCATGTCAACACTATCCTCAGGTCATGTACCTGTTTTTCCCCTTTTTGAGGAACTGAACTCATTTTTTTTTTCTTTTTTCTTCTATTTGAAAGCCAAACAAAAGCGACAGGATCTGTATTTCGGTGAGACCGACCGGCTAATCAGTCGACCTGGAGATAAAACGTGACACAGCAGCGAGCTGCTGCTGCGTCTGTTTTTCCCTCTGCGATAACAGCTTGAGAGCGTGTCGCTAACGGAGGGGACGGAGAGCCCGCCGTTTTTTCCCGTTTGTGGGCCACGGAAGAAACAGGAAAAGACCTAAATCTGTCAGGCGGGAGGAGTTATGACAAAACTCCCGGACTGGGGACCGGAGCCGGGCTCGCGAGACGCACCGGAAGAGGAGCGTTAATCAACCGCGGCGTCCCTCGGCCTACGTCTGAGGCGATAAGGGTCGAGGTCGGGGTCTGACATTAGCTGCCGTGCTCCTCGTGCACCGGAGGAGGAGGAGGAGGAGGAGGAGGAGGAGGAGGAGGAGGGGAGCAGAGAGGCAGACAGCATGTGATAGGCTATTCACTGTCTCTGTTTACTGCAGCCAAACGGTCACAGGCTGGAGTCGTCTCCCTGGAGCTGGGCCATGTGCACAACCACACACACACACACACACACACACACACACACACACACACACACACACACACACACACACACACACACACAGTGGGAGGGTCTCACCAGACAGCCAGCATGTGACATCTCAATACATCTTGCTTTTAATTTAGCAGAACACTGATTAAAGACAACCAAGCAACCAGAGGGAGGGGAAGCCAACAACAGCACATCTGTAAGGCTGCAAGTAGAGGATCGGGCTGAAGTGGAAGAAAGAGACAACAGATTCAACTGCTTTCCTAAGAAAATTCTATTTTAGAAAAGACCTCATCGGATCGGTGGGACAGAGCAAGATGGCGGAATTGATAGTGTCTCATTTTCTGTAAATAACATGAATGAAGCAGATGGTTCGCTCAATGCAGCATAATGGAGCTTTTTTCTTCGCGCTGCGTGAATCAATACAAAAATGTTGATACATTCAGTACAAAGAGCAGCATTCTGAGTCCTGATTCTGAGGCTGAGAGATTGGTATTTACACACTACATACTAATTTTATAGAAATGTGACTTTCTTTCATATCAAAGAGGGCTGATATTACAGCATTTACAGGATCTGCTTCCCAGCTGATGGAAATTACAGACGGATAAATACAGCTGCACTCGTATCGGTCAGAAGCAGAGGTGCTTCCTGATGAAGGAGGATCGCAAACGCAGCCATGTGTGAAGCTCTCTGGCTCTGGAAACTGATTTATCTGCTATCTATTCAATATGCAGAAAAACAATGGGAGGGAAGTGTTTGTAGTGTAATGTCATTTTAATGATTTGGAATAATCTACTTTTTTATGACCTTTTTCAGTCACATTTCAGACCAGCTGAGGTTTGGCTTGGTATGAGGTTCCACAGATGATCAGAAGCTTTGAACCAGTTTAACTTTTTGTAAACTTAGTAAACTCGGAGAACTTCAATATCGACATAATTATGATATCAGCTGTTTGTTCCGCTTGTGTGTGTCTGTGTGTGTGTGTTCGATGTGTGTGTGTGGTATTGAAGTAGTTTAACTAAAAAATGGGCGCACTTCTCCTTTAAGGGAAACCAAGTGTGTATTTTTAAACATGGGGAACTCATGGGGGGGAAACACAGAGTACTTCACCTCACTGAGTTTTCTTACTATAAAGGAGACGCCACTGAAATTTTATTCATTTTCGTCTCTCTTGCGGAACACGTCCCTCCCACAAAACTCCGTTTTCACAGGTGGGTTGCTTTGATTCTCAGAAACCCCCCAGGAGCCCCATTCCACGGGCGCTTAAGTGAAAGCCGTGTGGTTTTGTGCGTGGAGTCGCGAGCGACAGACCGGCTGAGTGAGTAATGCGTCCCATATGGTGCCGCTCGTGCACGCGCGGATATCGCCGTGCACTACTACTCACAGCTTTGGGCTCGATGGACTCGGCGGCCTTCGTCATGCCGTCTAAACACTTCCCCACGATGGGCAGCACTTGGCGGTCCACGTCCGCGAACGTCTTCATGCACACTCCTAGCCTCTCGATTCTTTTCTCCTCCATGTCTTGAAGTTTCTAGAGCAGAGGAAAGGATGTGTTTGAACATTTAGATTATTTGAAACAGCAATTTTCAGATTCTGAGGTAAAAAAAAAAAAATGAAATCACAAGAGAAGCAAGATAAACACTGTAAAACATCTAATTCATTTGCTGTTTGAGATTCACTTGGCTTTATTTCTGGACTCTCTCCTGCCGCGGCTTAATGCTGGCAAGAGCCTCCCGAGCGTGTTTTCAAAAATTCAGCCCCACACAGTGTGACGTTAATGCTAATTTGCTTTCTCTGCTGCATGACTGATCTCTCTGCTGTGGTTTTGGCTTCCGGGTCGTATGTTAGACACCTCTGGTCTGATAACATGCTCATTATTAGTAACACGGCTGCACAGTGATGCCTGCTAATAGTGAGGCGTGGAGACACATTTTGACAAGTCTCAAACAGACACAGGGACATTTTTCTTGCAATTAATTGTCCACTTATTGTCTTGTACTTATTGTTCTTGTATAAAACAAACAATAATTGGTCTTTTGATTACACAACTCTTTGATGAACTATCTCTTTTTCTCTCCAACATAAGAAGGTTGAGACAAATGTTGATATATTTGTTAAACAGAGAAGTTACGCCAAACTGTGATCCGATTACAGTGCAGAAATGGAACGGACGAGCTCAGTATGTCCTCAGTAAGAAAAGCTTCTAACTCCGTGTTTCCAGCATGCTAAAGATGTATTTTTAGTCCTGGACCCTCGGGGGGAATGGGGGAAGCGGTGGGCTGCAAACAGCTTTGAATTCACGAGCTAATGTTTACACATGAGCGCACCGCGCTGGCACAGTATTTGGCAAACTTAACTTGTGTGTGATCTACATTAATATAGTCTATATATCCAAAAGCAGGGGTTTGCTGCTGCAAGATGTCATGGAAAAACAGTTTTTTTGTTCATGGATTGCAGTTGTATTTACCTGGAATATGTTAGGGATGATTGTGTAATAATGTTCATTCTGCTCCTGGTTGAACTTTTGCAGGTAGGAGGAGTAATCGCCCTTACTGTCAGCAGCCATCTGGTGCCTCATCTGAGCTTGCTGTCGTGCCTAAAGGAGCGAGAGAGAGAGAGAGAGAGAGAGATGGGGGGGGCATACAAACAAACACGTCATTGACACGCTTTGCTCTCTTCACTGAATCTCCGTGTCCTCTGATTTGAAGAGACATATGGGTTACACACACACACGCACACACACACACACACACATATAGCCAGAGTATAAAAACCCAAACGAGGTGGCATATTTGTGCACATGATTACTCATGCATACACGTAAGCACGGCGCTCGTGGAAGCACAGTCACAGGTGCAAATCCCAGTCAAGAAGCGGCAGCAGCCTATGGCGCTGGATTGTAAGTAGGCCAGGACAAACATATAAAAAGAGAGAGACAACAGTCTGCACTGCCTGCAGAATGGGGGTGGGGGGGTGGGGGGGGTCTGGGTTCTGACCGCCCGTCCAGGCTGCTCGATAATGTTGATTATTTTAAGCCGGTTCAGTCTCGGGTGAGGAAAACAGGCAGTCAGAGACGCAGCGGGAGCAGCCTATTACGGACCCACGGCAAAACAGATGGAGATGAGATTATCTCAACTAGACAGCATGCGGCGCGTGCACGCCCGTGCGCACGTCAGCGCCCGTGCGGCTAAGTACTCATATCTGTTTCCTCTTCCCCGTGAGATCTGAGGCCTATCCACACATAAATAGTGATTTCACTGGCTCATCTACAACAAAAGAGTCCCCTCATGAACCTGTGATTGTAATCAGCCTTCTGGCTCCGCAGAGCAGATGACGATCAAAAAAAAAAAAAAAAAATCCAGCCACACAACTGTGCGGGGGCGTCGAGGGAACATAACCCCGGTCTGTCACAGTCCAGAGGGAGGCGTTTAACGGACCTCATCCAGGTTTCACCTACTCACCAATCTGGGGCAAGAACTGAGTCTCTCACACTCACACACACACAAACATATGGGTTAGTAATTAAGGACGAGTCAGAAGGAGAAGGAGGACACCTGTCAGATACAAAAGGTACACTATGTCCAGCACACAAGGGACGACAGATAAAACCCAAGTGGAAGGCGATATTCGCACCCGGCAAAGTGAAAGGAATGTGAAATAATCCGGAGAAAATCACTTGTGAAAATACAGCTGATTTTTTTTTTTTTGTGCGCCAGCCTGTGAGCATGCATTTACGCCTGTGTGCAAGTGGCGGTGGTGCTGTGGGTGCATGCAAAGTGAGCAGGGAGACGCCGGGAGTTTAAACACAACAGATAAACTGGAGGCTGAAACGAGCCGCTGAGGCTGCAGATGCATCACATCCTGTTGTCATTTCCTGGAAGATACTCGTTCTGGTGTTACTCAGAACTGCGCGTCTTCGCATTCGGCCTCAGCTACCTACGTTTGAGCTTAACTCACATCTTGATGGGCTTTGGGGAGTAATACTCTCCTATAAACACGTAAAAACTTGAGGGTGGGAAAGTGTTCTTGAGAAGGAGAAGACAGAGCAATAAGCCGCCGATCACAGTCAGACAGGACAGGGCGTGGTGACAGACCTGGTCAAAGCCACATGGCGGCCTCTCCGCTACACTCTGTGTGTGTATGTGTGTGTGGGTATGTGTGTGTGTGCGTCGAGACACAAGTCGAGACAGCGTGTATTCCAACAAATATGAAAGGTTCTCAGCCCGCTGGACCTACCTTCAGAGAACTTCGCTTCAAGGCATGGCATAAAATAAACACACACACACACACACATACACACACACAAAAGGATTGTTAGCTGTTTCCAGCTAAACAAGACGTTGCAAAAGATGGACTTCCTGGACCACCAGGCGTGCCATCGCTCAGAGAGGGAAATAAACAAACACAATCACGAGTAAAATACTGGAATTGGAACCTATTGTTTGTGCGTGTGTGTGTGTGTGTGTGTGTGTGTGTGTGTGTGTGTATAAGCCTGTGTCTAGAGACCAGGGGACCAATCTAACAGTGGCCGTCGCGGATAACTGGACCACAAATTTAAACCCCAAATTGAAGGGCTTGTCTGCCAGAGGTGGAAAGGGAACAGTTTGTGGTTTGACTCCAACAGACCAGAAAACCACAACACCACTCGGCTTAAAGGAAGACACACGCAGGCAAAACCGACTCCTTGAAAGCTCAGCTGTCAAAAAAAGAAAACACCTCTGGAAATACTGACGGCGCTTTAACTGAATGTGAAGAAGAGATGAGCGATCTTCAGTTCTACCTCGACATCCTGTGGATGCGGATTAAACACACGCAGGAAAACCTCTTCCTTTGTCTCACAGCTTGTCTGATCTTTCCAGTTCAGCTCTACTGTCAGAAACACAAACGTCCTCATTCCTTCCAATGACACGTTCAGATTTCCTCTCAGTAATGAGCAGAAAACACTTCATCTGAGACTAAAATTCACTTATGTGGACACAATTTGCATAAAATTAAGGTACAACATTGAATAAAAACCAACTTTCTATCCAATCATCAGATTATTTTACAAATGTTGATCATGTATTGTGAGAAGTGTTCATATTCTCTAAATGTAGGTTACGAGTCGCTGCGTCTTACATGTCTGAAGCCCAGACAGATGAAAGATTCATGATAGAAATAAGGCACACACTGTTTTCCCTTTATTCATTATGTAAGCACACACAGAGATGATACACACCAACGAACACCTGTTAGGAAAAGATATGTAAGGAAAGAGATCATCTCCGAGTGATATTTTTATGAGAGCGTCAGCGTTCAGCTTCTTTTGTTCAGAGTTCTTCATTTCTGTATAATGCACATGTGACTGGGTGAAAGAGAGAGAAAGGTCGGTCGCATCTCTCACACAGAGAGGAACGGGAACAGAAAAGCTTAAAAACATAATTGAGAGAAATGTCATGTGGCTGTTAACAATCGAGTTAAAGGGCAAAAGTCTTTGCAAGTTGTAGTCCAACTAATCATACTGAAAGTGATTTGTTTTTTCCACATGGGATCCCTGCCCGAGTCTTTTTCTTTCTTTCTTTTTTTTTTTTGTCAAAATAAAACCCACACCACAATCCTATGTGGTCCGAAATCTAACAGGATTTTTGACTGATCTCAGCAAAAATGATGGAAATGAAGCCTTGGATACAGCCTCAGAATTGCATAGCAAAAGCACAGTAATTGCACAAAATTAGGCTTTTCAAAATGAATAATTGCAAAGCATTTATTTCACAATGAAGTCGGCGTAAAGAAGATCTACGCCTCTTTTGCTTAATCAGTAACTGAGTCGAGAATACTGCCGTTATGCAAAGCTTTCCGTTTGATTGATTTTATCAGTTGTGTTTTGAATTGAATGAACTGTCGGCGAGGCTGTTCTGAACAGGTAGGAGTACCATCATTACCGTGAACAAGCTGGAAATGTCTCCTCAGCGGGTTTCTGTCTGCTTCCAGAAAAACTCTACCACTTTGTGACTGAAGTCTGAACGCGACAGGTGTCAGACCTGCTGCCTCTGTGCTTTACATCTCTGCTGAGGTTGCGAATAAGAACAACTTTGGTGTTTTCACACCTTTTGTGAGCTTGCTTTGGCTTTCTCAATAATTCCAGGAGTGCAGAACAGCACAGTGCATTAGCATTGAGTTTATGAATGTGTTGTCGTTAAACATTCGTCCAGAAAAGCAAGTATTATACTGTCAGACTTTTGAATTTGCTCTAATATTTAAAAAAAAATCAGCCTGTATGCAAACTGAATCAGAGTAAAAGAGAAATTAAAGATGTGCTTGGATGATCTTTTTATACAACCAGTTAAAACTTAATCGATTTATGAACATTAAAGCTTCAATAAATTGTGTAACTGTGATCAGAGAGGAAGACAGGTTGTTTGGAGGCTGGTTTCTTGGGCTGCTGTGCCGGGTCTTTCCAGTGGAGCTCAGTGTTAACCTAAGCCTATTGTGGCTCGCTGGCTGTACGTCCAGAGCGCAGAAAGGCTCTTTTTTCCGGCTGATATTTGCATAATAATCGGGTCTGAACTGTGTCAACTCTCTTCCAGCAGCTGACGGAGCGGCGGGAGCACGCGCTGCTGACCCATGATGCCTTGCGGGCGTGGGAGCCGCGTGGGTTAAAGGACGAGACTTTGTGGGATCTTTCAATTGGTCGTGACGGCAGGAAGTGACATCGGCGGCGAGCCCGGAGGGGAGGGCGACGCTGGTCTGAGAGTCCCGAGAATCAAATTTCCTGGTGCGCTGATTTATTAAACAGGACGTATAACCAGCGAGCGACCAAGCTGCGTATTTCTTGTTCCATGAAAGAAAAATTCAAGCAGAAACCCATGTGTGTGTGTGATCCACAAAGAACACATCAACGCAGCTCTCGGAGCGTTCGGTGGCCGCTTGATGAGGATAATGAGAACTCGCTGCTGCCATCGGCTTTGTTGAGAAGCAGATCACTGTACAGCTGAAACAATGCCAGCTTTCACACACACACGCACACACACACGCAGTCTTTCACAGAGAGCACATGGTCACTCAATCTTTGTCGTTAGAGGCGTGAAAAAAGGAAACTGAAATATAACTGGTACGATGCCGTCTGGGAGGGTGACAGAGGCCAGGCAGTTGTGTAAAGCGGGGGGGGGGGGGGGGGCGGCGGAGGAGGGAGGGGGGCGTGGTCTCAAGCTCACGTGATCGGTGGCGGCTGCACGCGGGCGAGATGACACATACCTTCTCCACATCAGCCTTCGTCACGTTAATGTCGGCGTCCATCTTCTCGAAGTACTGCTGTGCTCGGTCGGCCTCCTTGCAGTCTCGCTCGAATCTTCTTTTACACTGAAGGGGCGAGACAGAGGGGTCAGTGTGACGGGAGACGTTCTCAAGAGCGCTGTCCAGACTGGCCTTTCGACGGCGACGGACGTCACAACGCGCACGTATAGACGTCACGTACATTTTGGAGGGTCAGTTTATGTCACTGACACAGCAAAGGGGGGGAGGGGGGGGGGTCTGTTAAATCTGCAGCCTGCAGATTAAACAAATGTTCACAGTGGCCATTCGTGCACAGAAAAACAAGCATTCATCCGACCCCTCTTTCGACCCCTCCGAGCGAACAATCAGTGTTTGTCGGGCCGCCGTGCACTCTGAACCGCGTCTATCAGCCTCGCACACAATGCTGTCATTGAACGCACATAGGAGTTTGAGGAAGACAAGGCAGTTATGCATCTCCAGCTCTCTCTGGTTGGCCCCCCCACCCCCCCTCCCCCCTCCCCCCTCGCTCGCACTCTTTCTCTTTCTCTCCCTCGTCAAAGGGGCCAGGCGGAGATAAGGAGTGGACCTCTGTGCAATCTCTCCTCTCGCTCCTTCACCAAAACAAAATGAAATGGAGAGTCGAGGAGCGGCTCGTTTCTTCAGCGATGTGAAACATCACACCGATCCGATATGTCTGAGCCAACATGGGTGAAGATCTGCTGGTAGAGACGGGCTTCAGAGTGTCGTCTTTTAACAGGCTCATTGTTAAAATGATGTTTTCGTGGCATATTATGTTAAAGTAAATTCAATTTCTTTATGTAATTTCATTTGTACTGCATTATGATGACACCACGGTACAGTCACAAGTACAAATGAGGATGACCTTTCGGTTTTCCCTGATCGGCCAGCAAGAGGCCAAAGACAAATTATGAATCAAATGAGAATTTGTGTATATTATTCATGTAACGTAACCTTTAAGATGTGACTTTGCCCCTGAATTTGAATCACAATCACTTGGCAGAACACACAAAGAAACACTAAAGTTACAAGAAGGACAACAGCAAAAGCAGCTCCAGTCTGTAAACAACATCTTGTTCATTAAAAAGAGGCATTCATTAAAAGTTTGTTTGGGAAAAACATTTAAAGACAACTTTGCATTACTAGTACATCTGTTTTCCACTGACAGAATAAACAATCATTTTCTGGGAATATTGAGAGTAATTGGGTGGTTAATAATAGTAATAACAGCCCTAATTATGGTGATTTAGCTTTTTTACATTTCGGCATCTGAAATGTTCAGTGTGTTTTGATGAAATGAGAAGCTGTAAAACAATAAATCTAGCAGGTTTATTTGGGGTTTCTCACAGTGAGTTTGATAGCTCACTCATGTTAAAAGAGGAATGCAATCAACTATAGAAAAGTTTCCCACCACAAGCTGACTCGATTTGCTCAATTTACTTGAAATAACTCATAATTTATTATCATAAATGACAAAAAAAAGTTTCTTTATGAAGGGATTTTGGCATTCAGAGGGTAAATCGTGTCATTCAGAAGGAGTCGCTCATAACCTTGTAATCATTCAGCATCAGGCTGCACAGTCAGCACGTCCTCATTACAGACGGTTACAGAGCTCTGCACAGGGACTTATTTCTAAGAAACTGACCTCTTGTTCAGTTTTTAATGATTACATACTTCACAGCTCCGCCTCTTGTCTGATGCGGCATGTGCTTTGGTATCATGTGTCCTGATGTCTTTATGTGCCTCAAGCGATGGAAGCCACTGCTTGCGCCCGTTTACAGGATCAAGATGGGGTTTTTTATGAACCCGACATCAAAGTACAGTTGTGTGAAAATATAAAAAGTCAAAAACCCGACAACTAAAGATTATGAGTACACATGAAAGCATGATATCAATCTGCAAACAACTGGCTTTAAAATTATGGATCATTTGTGACTTCAGCAGAGAAATAGCTCAGCGGATCTCAAGTCGCTTGTGCGGTGAAAACGTGTGATGTTTCTATTTTTGTGCCACTAGACCAAGATTCAAGCTCTAAACTTGAATGCTAGCACTCGTCCTCGCATGGATCTTTGTGATCAAGCAATTTCTAGCATTATGATCATCATATCATCCTAAATTGAATCACTTACAGATTCCAGCTGTTTCCACGAGCTCTCGATGTGCTGCTGGGCCTTACGTCCATCATGGAAGTGCTGTTAAAGAGAGAAAAGGAGAAAAAAATACATACATTATTCATGAGCTTAGGGGGATTTAAAAGTAGGTGAACCTGACCTTGAGTTGTTAGGAATTAAAAATTAGAAGCAGTTTAAAATGACACTCTCAAACGTAACGTTAAATACCATGAATATTCCTGACAGGAAAGCATTAATATCGAATGGAAAAGTAGGGCAAATTCACATAGATACTGTACTGCAGCCACATGAGAAATTATGACCACATAACCTACAAGCTTAACGCTCAGAGATTTGTCCAAGCCCGAGCAGATGGCCGGGAGTCGATTTGATTAAAGGAGCGACCAGATCGCATCCCACCAGGTGCGACAACACACACATTGCTGTTTCACTTTGAAAAACAGCAGAAAGACTGTTTTTTCAAAAAAAACAAAAAAACAAAAAAAAAAAACAAAGACAGCAAGATACACAGCAGATAAATCAACAATGGAAAACAAGGGAGCAGTTACAGTGTGGTGAAGCACAACAGACACAGTGTTCATGAAGAGGCAAAGTCACGTGTCACGTGCAATCTCCACACACGGTCCGATGTGTGCACTCAACGCCTTTTCTTCTTAACAAGTCAACTATTTCAAAAAGTAACTTCAAGTATGGAAGGACAATAAAACCATAAAGACATATTGCATAGTTACATTACAACAGACCTGCAGACCATCAAGAAAAGATGGATCCTTTCACCAAAGTGGGTCTGAAAAGAATCACTGTAGAAAAGAGGATTTCAAATGACCTATTCATGTTGCACCTTGTCTCATCTGATTGTGCCTTTACTTCTTACTTACGTCATAATGTTTAATATTCAGATTTTAATGGCAACACCATTTAGAAAACAACTTCTGTCCATGCATAGTGGTCAGGTTGCATCAGACTATTTCAAGCATTTAACCTTCAAGTATTCTCAAAAAATATGAATAAAACCATAATGTTCTGACTCCTTCTTTGAAAGGAAGAACAAAAAACAGCTCGGCTTGAATTTGAACCCTTCAAAACGCAATGTAATCAAATGAAAATGCAGAAAATGCAGAATTGACTCACAAAAGAGAACTTTGTGTGTCGACCGAGCATGAACTACACTGTGGAAACAAAAGTCAGATATTGTGATCTAAGAGGGGAAAGAGAGGTGGAGGTGGATCTGAGCACACGCCAAGTGCGGCATATTGGACACGTCAAGGTGACAGCTCCCGGTGGAAACTCACTCGACATATGAAACGTCTGGGTTTTTTTGGGGTTTTTTTTTTTTTTTGTGCGAGGCCTCACTTGGCCTGTCGAGGTGCACTCCGCCCGCAGGCAGAGCACATCTCTCAACAGCTCTCCGCATGGGATCCCCGCCAAATCCCCTGGAAGTGCAAACACTGACGAGCAATTCTCTGTTGTTGGGGGAAAAAAAATAAAACATTCACATTGTGATCACTCTGACAGGCATACGAATGCTTCCCCCGCTCTGGCTAATCTGCCAAACATTTTCAAAAAGAGTCAAAGTTAAATGAAAATGACACATGGGCTTGAATATCAATGAGGTATCCCCTGGTTACTCGGGCTGTGGGAGCTCGGCGCAGTAGCTGAGTTGAATATCGATGGTGCCATTCAGTAACGGATCCAGGCCTTTTAAAAGAACACAAGGCGACTGCAGTGCAGTCTGGGAGTTTTTCATAGTCAGGGGAACACAAGGAAGTCACTATTGGGTGCTACTCGCAAGAGGTGAGAAATAAATGTTCATAAGGGTGGCGGAAAAAAAACAACATCGATTTTCTTGCCTGAATTACACTGGACGTGAGTGAGAATACACCATGGCTCACCTCAGGTAGTCACACTTCTCATTTCCCAATGAGGGAAGCTGAGAAAAAAGGGGAAGTGCCCCAGTGTTTCAGAGGAAGTGTTTGAGTTGAAACGGGACACTGTGGAGATGCTGAAGTTTGGACTATGTGTGTTTTGTTTTTTGACTGTAACAGAGATCAACATTGTGAAATCTTAGTTATCTCTTTTCTGCAGTATCTCTGCCCTTAATGTCCCACTTATGTTTTTAGCTGCTGTTGTGTTTTATAGGGCAATAATGTGCAAAGAGGAAGTGTTTTTCAGGTCTGTTTTGCATGTTGTAGAACTAGACTTTGCATAATTCAGTTTGGGTTATTTGTTCAGCTCATGGCAGCTCATGTATGTCCTGTGATTGCTGGCTGGATCATCGTAAACTGAAGGCAGCTTCAGTTGATTCTGGTATCAATAGCATCTGTTTAAGGCCCGGTTTACAGTGTTTCAAGATAAAAACACATCGGTTTTGAGTTTTTGTTTCACAAAGAGTTACACATTTGCACAGCCATGTTTTCGGAAACTGTTTCCATGGAAACGGCAGAAACGCTGAAAACAACACAGTTAGCATGCCATGCCATGCCATGAGTTGATCTTTGGTTATTGTTTGTTTTTGTAATGAAATCAGGTAAAAAAAAATCCCCATTTCCACTTGAGAACAGTATAGTATAAATGAGGCCTGATTCATGTCACGTTTCATGTTTGCAGCTGGCGTATTTGTCATGTTTACTACCTCTCCACCTGCTTCAGGTGTATTTGTCACTACCTCTCCACCTGCTTTAGGTGTATTTGTCACTACCTCTCCACCTGCTTCAGGTCTTGGTCATTATATCACTCATTTGTCTGCAGCCCTCACCACCTGTGTTTCTCTGTGTGCTGGTGTTCATATCTGTACTTCTCATTTCAGACCTTCACAAGCACAACACAGTCACGTCAACCTGGTTGTGAATCGCTCCACTTTCTGGTTTTTGGTTTCTACCATGTCCTCTTGTGGTGTTTGTTTCCTGTCAATCACTTGTGTACTGAAGCTTGCCAAGATGACTCAAAAATCTCCTGTGTAAAACACGTCAGGCCAAAAACTAACTTGAGTACCGACTGTGCTAAGAGTTGGTTGCTAATTCAGTGTTTTCCTATTTTTCTTTTACTTTTTTGAATTTTAACCAGTCCAGCAGCCGGCTGTGGATTATAAGAACTCAAAACTGCCGTCAGGTATTTAGTCCCAACCTTCACAAATCAGAGTTAGCTATAATAGACATGCCCTTCTAAATGATAAGATCACATGATGACACCACGAGGTTTTTCTTCTTTTTTCTCAAGGCGCTGCAATACAAACTGCTTGACATCGTTGTTCCACTGGAACATTTGTGCAGCCAAATATTTATCTCCATAACAACATTTCTAGAAAAAAAAAAGAAGAAAAAAAAAAAACTAGCATCTCATCTGGATCAGCAAAACATACATCACAGTGAGGGAAAACAAACTGCAATGACACTGTTCTCCAAACAGCTCTAAAAGATTTATAAGATGCCCTTACCAAACGCAAAGACAAAAAAAAGAAAGAAGAAGAAGCATCAGCCATCTGGGCTGCAGGTAAACACCAAATGGAGCAGCCATCCCAGCAGATGCTCTACATGTTTTAATTCACCGACTCCAAACATGCATTGATCTCTGCTAATCTGTCCAGTCCTCAGGGGTCGGCTGAATGTTTTGTGCCGCCTTTCTTCTGCTCTCTGCCATCAGTAACAGGATGTGGCTGCTGGCACTGTCAGGGACATCTGCGCTACTTCAACACAACCGGTCAGTGACCTGAAGCTGCCACTCTCAGTTATCCGAAGGACTGGAGCAATGTGTGAGAGCGTGACTACAAAAACACTGGGCTTCTAACATTTACTACTATATATGTATACATATATATATATATCTCACTGCAATAAAAGCAGGAATGGAAAGTATGAGATCAGAGTCCGATTTAATATCTATTTAATAATGCAAAGCAGGCGTGTTTCCTTTGCCATGCCGCACTACAACAAAGAAACCCCTCATGTGTATAAAGCAGGTCGTCAGGTTCCTCCAAGTATCATAAACATGGGGCATAATGAACTGCAAATGCTCCGTTACAGGGTTTGTTGCTTACAGTTTTCAGGTATGTGTGGGCGTTGAGAGTTTTGGAGAACTTGCCGCACCTCATTAATTTCAATTCTTTTAAAGTTTTAAGACTAACAGGGGAGCTATATACCAAATGTATGATCTTTTTTTAGAATGATTTATTGGTGCAAATGTAAGATGACCCTGATTTTAAAACAATATTTGGATAAAGGTTTAGTGGAGAAACTATTTTTTATAGAGATATAAATTTTACTTTTTACAATGTAAAAAACAAGTAAAACTGCAACTTTGCTGAACGTCTCAAATGTTTGCATCCAGTTTCATATCCAATTCTCAATGCCCTTTTTCTCATGCGGATCTCCAGCCTCCGATGGTTTCACTCCGGCTCTAATCACTCTCGTTCTCTGGTTCCATCTACTCTTCCCACAGCGCCTCACAGCCATGCCATCTGAAGCATTTATGACACAGCATTTTTAAAACATTACAGTAAAATGGCGTGGTAACGATGCCCGGCACCTGGAGCCGACTTAGGCCCCATTCCTCTACCTCAGTCATATTTCCATGCTTTACTAACATAAAAAATTAAGACAAGTCCATTAAAGATGTATTTCCAGACAATTGTGGGACAATAAAAAACAATTGATATCGAGATGATGGCAACACGCCTTTTTTATTCTGATGTTATGATACTGCGCCACCACACGACTTGACGAAATTATCACTGAAAGCTTTCCATCAGTAGCTTCTAATTTGATTGGAACCTGTTTTATCACGGCACCAAATGAACATAAAAATCTTCCAACAGTTTGCCTGCTGTGTTTTAAAATCATTTACAAGAACAGCTAATTCATTATGTGTTCAAGAACAGTTCTGAGCAATGATTATCTGAATTGTTCCCAGTCCACTACACAATGACTATAAGTATGAATGTAAAGGGAAAGAAATGTAGAGTAACATTTAAAGATGATGCCATTTTATAAATTTCATACAAAAATGATATACTAGTACTAGTACTGCTCTCTTTTACTTTGGAGTGTATTTATCTTGATTCAAGTGTAGAATGATGTACTTGTGCCACTTCTAAAAGAGGAAAAAAAAGCGCTGAAATATAGATTTGACTACTTCCATAAACGTAGTAACATGGTTTTTTTTTAGGAGATCTAATCTCCTCTCAGGCTGTTTTCACTTCCTAAGGTGTGTAGAAAGTGAAATTATTCTGAAGATGGCTTTTTAGATTTGTGTGGACTCTCCCGTGGTGGTAAATGTCAAAAGCTACTCGGCGTCTCTCCTATCTCTCTCTCGCTTTATGTTTGTCCAGGACTGATATGAGTAACACAAACACTCCACAAGCTGCACTCTCAACCTCTGGAGACATCTGTCTGACACACACATATTTATAAACGGTGTCATATCCTTTACAGAAACAAAAAGTGATGGAAAAGCAGAAAGGCCTGCGAAGCTCGCTGACAAACCGAGGAGAAAGAAATCTGCCAGCGACAGATGTGCACATGTACACACGTGCACACTTGACCTTGACATGATTTGTTAGTCGTTCGCTGACATGACCTGGCACACAGGAATGTACACCTGCAGTAAAAAACAGGTGTCAGCAGCACACTGATGATCACAACACAAAAAAAAACAACCGCCAAGAATTCATGGAAGAGTCGGACGCTACACTCTAATAAACCTGATCAAAGCTCCACCGAAGGCTGATGTTTTAACCGTTCGTTCTCAGTCCAAACTAAACAGTTCCGGACTGAAGCGCACCCCCAGTAACTGTTAGGATATCTAATCGTCGGTTATGGCTCTCGGCTCCGGCTCACAGTTTTTACTCTGTGGTCTCATCTCTGCCTCCTCAAGATAAATGGGAGACCAAATCCACTGCCAAAGCCACCTAAAGATGTTTTATTGAGCCTTACAGGTTCTGCTGACTTTTCTCTAGTTGCATTTTTAACTTTTCTAGTCTTGGCAACAAGAAAAAAAGAAAAAAGTAAGATACTTTTTTCTAATTTTTCTAACTGGATGAACATTTCAAATCACAATTTCTCTCCATACTGAAAGTTATTTTTACAAGCCGAGGAACACAGCGTACCGAGCCAACTGTACTTTTACATGGACATACAGGAAATATACTGTAGCGGGTGACTCCAGCCAGTGAGTCGTCCCTGGCGGTCCTGCGGAGTGTTTAAGGGTCTTTATCGGTCCTCATTAGAGAGGACACCTTAAGCTGTGTGATCAGAGGCCTGGTGAGGACGGCACTATGCTGACTGAACACCTTATTGTGACTCCTCAGCACAACACACGGTCCAGTGAGACTTAGGCTCTTCATCCCATATTAACCCTGCCGCCACTTTAACCAGGCGTATTGCAGCATCAGGCATTAAACAAGCAATGCATAGCAAGTGAGAAGGTAACTTTAAAAATCGCTTTAGAAGCTCGATTGCAAAATTAGCCTCCGCTTCTCGAAAAACAAGCATATCTATGCTCTTAAAATCCCTTGAAATAACACTTCTGATGCCGCCTCATGCTCAGCTTAGCGAAGAGATCCGCCCAGGGAGACAACAAAGGCGGGCGGGGAGCGTTATAAAACTACCCCACATGGAACTAATGAGGCATCGCTCTGCTCGCCTCCTTTCGGGGTGGTGCTGCGAGTTTTACCTGCCCAGTAAGCTCCCTGTAAAACCCGGAATCGGCAGGACTTCTCCCTCCTCTAATCCCACCGTCTGGGTCTGCACCGACGGCCCCAAACGCCACAAGAACAGAGAGAAATCTCCAAATGAGATTGAAAACTGAGCGGCTGCTCAGAAACACCACTGAGGGTATCACTAAAGCCTTCTGTTCCAGTTCTTTAACAGGCCAGTATCTTTCTGTAAGGGTTTATTTTTACTTTGTTTTAAACTCAATCGTCCTCTCCACATTTGAAAATGCCAAAGAGGATCATTATCCGTCATTCATGAGTTGAATGAATGTGTCTTTTAAGAATAACTTCACAAAAGATAAATAAATGAGAGCTCAGAGGACTGCATTTCCCCTACAAGGGCACTGTTCTGATCATGACTGAGAAACTATTTGCTCAATGCCTTTAAATGAAACGATCCTCTGTTTGGAAAAGATAAATTATGGGGTCACGCTACGCAGGGAAACCCCCGGCACCGACGAACTGAAGGGACACTGTTGTCGGCTTTTTTAGTCGAGACACATGACACACAATCAGCAATATCGAGCCGTTTGCAGTGAAGGGAGGAAGGGTAAGAGAAACATGGAGAACCAGGGAAATTTCAGAGGGAAAGGAGAGGAAAATTGCAGATAAATGAGGAGGAAGAGCGGTGTCAAAGTGACATCCTGCAGCCTGAACGCCGCCCGGGTCCGTTTGAGCTTCCTCTTAGACAAGAGGCAAATCTGTGCACAGTGATAGGCCATTTACTATGGCAAATCAAAGCAGCCTAAAAAGGGCGAAACGGGCCTGGAAAGGTTATGATTTAACTGGAAAACCCCCGTTCTCTTTCACTTAGAGTCAAATAAACTCCAGTGGCGTGGTAATAGCATCAAGGTAAGTGCTGCAGCTCTGATGATACTGCTACTGAAAATGAAGAAACGCTCCAAAAGAGAAGAAAGAACAAAAAAAGAAAAAAAAAACAGTGGCTGTGCCTTTGAGCAGCACTTGGGTTTTGGTTTTCCACTTCACTGCCCTCAGCTGGACTTCCAAGACACAAGAGTTCATGACAGATTTTTCAGAGGGAACCTTTTCCAGCTGGGTGGCTCTCTTTCCTTTTCCAGCGACTCTATGGGTTTAATGGGCGCCACGCTGTTATCTATGTATCACACGCTGCTGCAGGCCCCGATCGCTCTCCCAAATCCCGCTTTTTTCAACGGCAACGAGAAAAGTGACGTCGGTCTGGAGTAAAAAGCGTGTGCTCCACCAACCTTTTGTAAGACGGTTTAAAATGGGAGAATGAGTCTGTAATGAAAGAGAGGCCATGGCTGCGCTCCATAAAAAGGACTCAGTCTGTCACGTTCTGCACTTCTGCCGAGCCTTTGGGTGAATCTATATTTACTCAGCGGTGACCTCAGCTCATTCAGAGCGGCGTATGCAGAAAGAAAGGGCTGCTTGAATTCCTCATATTCCACTCTGTTTCTTAATGTTTGCCTGAAAGTCTAAATAAATGCTTGATTTATGAAGTAAGGACACACCGGGAGTAGAAATCAAACAGATGGATCAGGGGAAAAAAAAGCCTCACCGATTTCCTCTCAGCCTTGAGCTCCTGCAGGTAGCGCGAAAGGTCGGCGATGATTTGGGACGTCAGGTTCTCCGCTATGACCTCGTGCTGGCCGGCGTAGTCGTTCAATTCGTTAAGTGTGGACAGGAAGGCTCGACAGAAGGTGTACCTGGTGGAGCAAAGGGACACGTCAGGAGAAAACAGTTTGGATCTCACAAACAAGGAAAATGTCATTGAGATCTGTGCTTCACAAACTAAAAAAACAAAACATAACGGTGCAAATTTAAATAAATCTTTCAATGATAATCAAATTTTTTGAGGTGCGCTGTCCTGTTGGAATTAACATGTTTACATTGATTTAATAAAATGGTCTCTCCTGTAAAAGCTACACCATAAATCCATTGCTCACATTTTGGGTTCAGTACATATTCAAATGAGATAAAAGACACAAATGCCAGTGGTTTCTGCTTCCTCCTCCTACTCTAAATGAGAGTGAACACGTAACAGACCGCATGGCGCTGCACCCACTTCCAGCAGCTTCCTGCAGTTTGCATTCACCAGCATGATCACTCTTAGCGTGTTTCACAAAAAGATGGCGAACGCGCCATGCAGGATATTTCAACTCACTTGCTCTCTTCCTCTTCTCGTGAGTTCTTCTTAGGCTGATATTTCTTTGATAAATTCCTGCCAGGGGGGACAAAAAGACAAGACATCTCTTTACTGTATGTTTACAAAGTGCCCAGTCTGCTGATGGGAGTGCGCCATCCCCATTATATTTCCCAGACAGCGCCCTCACGGAGCTGCCAGAGGATCATCCAGAACGCCATTCAATCCAGCAGAGTGCTTTCTGCTCCTTCATCTCCTTCCCTCTCCTCAGGTCGTAAATCATTGCCCCGGGGGTGTGTGCGAGCATGCATGGAGAGAGCCAGTCACCAGGAACAAGCGTGCCTGCTCCTAATGCAGCCGTTGCCCTTGTTTTGAGTCAGATGCATGAGACGTGAGCAGAGTGACGAAGAAAAATAAGATGCACAGTAGATATTGTGTTTGTGTGATGATAGAAGGAAATATGTCAGAATGAGGGGCGTGTGTTGGGAACAGGAAATGAATGGTGGTCCTGAATGTCGTTACGGTTTAGTATTTGCAAGTCCTCGGTTGGCTGAAGTGCATCATGTCACTCGCTGTTCTGTAAAGACACTGTGACATGCCTATTGCCCAACTGGTACTCTGTCAGCAGAGCATAATAACATATACTGTCCTCTGACGGATGTGGCTGCACGCTGCGTGCAGATGCCTGCAGGACCCTTTGTCTAATTTGAGAGCACTGCTGCAGAGCAAACACTGGCCCAAAAATGAGAAGAAAAAAAAAAGACATTAGTGTATATAAATATATAATCTTACACTGACACTGACACTGCAGTGAGAGAGTTTTAAATGCTTTAACTCATACATCTTGTAAAAGGGCAACCTTAATTTTTGCCGATCTACATAATTCATGTGTTAAAAAAAAAAAAAAAAACTGTGCAGTTACAGTACATGCACGGAACTCGCTGCCCACATCCCCCCACACACACTGCCTCCCTGGTGGTGTTTGCACTGTTGCTAGGCAGACCTGTCTGTCTATTTTGCTATCTGTCCTCCTCACCACACGTCTAATTATAGCGCCGATTCTCACTCATTCATTCAGTCAAGGCCAGATGCCGTGTGACAGACTGCATTTGCCCCACTCACCCCCGTGACAAACTCATCAAAATTAGGGTAAAGCCCGGCGCCTATTAAGAAGGATTAAAGGGGTCCGGTTTGGTGTCTATCCGTGCTCTGAGTGTCTGGGTATGTGTACATAAATAATGACACGCTTCTATATTTAAAAGCTACTGGAAGAGAATATCTGCACATACTGGTCCATTCAGGCTTTTTCACCCTCTCTCGGTCTCTTTTGATGGAAAGACTACTTTGTTATGGATTATGCCAGACTGGAATTTGGGGGGGAAGAGGAGGAGGAGGAGGAGGAGGCATTAATGCATTGCCATGCAATGACTAGACCGAAGCATTGTGCATGTTTACACCAATGCAAGAGAAGAGGATTACTCCTGGATTAGTGCGGAGTGTGGTTGGTATGGTGACAGAAATGGTACAAAGTAGAGTAATAGCTATAGATGGCACTCATTTGTTAAGGAATGTAGGCTGCTTCATGTACCAACTTCCTCTGCAGTTCCAGTACGACCACTAATCTCAGCTATACAGCTGGTGATCAATAATCACTGCCCCCCAACTGACCCAGTTTTACTGTACTGATCTGAAAAAAAATGTTTTCAGTTAATCTCCTGGTGCATAAAATAATAAAATGTGTCTGAAAATCATTTGTTTTGGTGATTTCAGCCTCCAAAACCCCAAAAACCGTTAAGTTTGTATCATGAATAACATAATAACTAATTAACATAATTAAAACTACATATATTTTATTTTATCCTCTTCTTTGCAGTGATTACATATTGAAATGTGAAGAGATTTGGAGCTTCAAAGACAGACAAATCTTCCCTGCAACACAGAAGGGCTGAACCGATAGGCCAATTTCATTAGTTTATCGCATTTAATTGCTTTGTGTTTCTTTTGGGTGGCGTGCGCCGGTTAGATTAAACCCCATTCCATGCACTAAGTTGATTACAAAAGGATAATTAGCCCTGAAGTATGTCAAAGTACCAAAACAAAAGAGGCAGTGTGTTGAAAACACTGTAAAACTTTAAGACTCGAGCTTTCCTGTATACACTTCCTTTATTGGGAGCATACTGTGTGGTTCTGGCTCTTTATTCACTGAGTACAGCAGGACTTTATGCAAAATCAGGAAGTAAGTTTGCACTTACATGGATGATCAGGTCTGTCTTTAAGATTTACATTAAATTTAATTAGTTTAACATAAACAAATTACACAGATCTCACTGTACATCTTTAAATATTTCATATTTCTTAACGACAATCAGGGCAGTTAAATGATTGCTGAAAATACACATTAATAAAACCACATTAATACTCACACTCTGGCAAACTATTTGTCCAATTTGCATGCTTTGAGGTCACCCTAACCTTATCATACAGATAAATATGAATTAATGAGCATGCTTTATTAGCTTATAAGCTGTATGAATGTGAAGTCATGCAGCTATGGTGTACTGTTGCTTCTTTTTAGCTCATCATTACTGTCTTTTGGCTTCAAAAAGCATCAATCTGGCATTCACTAAATGAATTTAATGAATCTCTAATTAATTTTTGCCCCACTAAAATATCCCTCTGAGACTATGTGGCTCCAAAAAGGAGTAATCAAGAAGTATCGAGTTGTTTTTTATTGCTGGTGAACTGAGAAAAAAAGATGAAAAAACGGTGCACACTAACCATGTGTTTCTGTCAATATGTTTCACTCATTGTAAGCATGCAAAGTTGATGGGTGCAGAGATGTGAGGATAATGCTTGCATGTAAACACAGACAGTTAGTCCTATTATCTCAAGCTGAGTTAAATCTCAAAAAGAGGAGTGTCGTGGTCTGTGGAGTGATCTGTCCGAGGGGGGGGTTTCTGCATAAACACTGCAGCGTTATTGGCTGGTCACTATGAAATAGGGGGCTGGGGTCAATACTTAGAGCATTAGCCATATTGCCCGGCCTCTTTTAAAGATTTGTGGATTTGGTCAGGGGGCGGGAGTATTCCCGCCTGGGCTGACTTGGGAGCGGGAGGCCGGAGGAGATGAACCCTTTCAGTGCACGGGACGACTACGAGCCCATCAGCGCTTTTGAAAAATCAGCGGCTGCACCAAAACATGGGAGAAATGGAGGGGGCGGGGCCAACACTTGCGATTGGAGGGAGGGAAAAAAAAAAAAAAATCTGGGTCAGACCTGGGGTTGATAAAGCTGATACCTTGCAGTCTCTATGGAAACACAAGCTCCGCCTCACCCCCCCTCACAACCTGACTTCCTCCTGCCTGAAGCCAACAACAACCGCACGCATGCAGGAGAGAGCGAGAGAGCGGCAGACAAAACACAGAAAAGGATGAAGAGGGGGAAAAAAAAAAACCGATATTCTGCTTCCCTGCAGAAGTTCTGCAGCAGTGTTGTGAACATATAAGGACTTAATATATCAATGCTGTGCTCCATCCCCATGTGGGACGATTCATTTCAGTCTCCTCTGCAGAGGGAAGTCACAGATCAAGGTTAGCATCATAACGAGGGATTCAACCTCTTAATTCAAGGACGCTACAGTAGGTCAAATGGGTTTCCATCCGTACATTTAGGTGTTAAGCATGAGCTGCAGTTCCGCCACATGCAAACCACGAATCACCTCGACTACTCACCTAATTTGTTTTGCATAGCTGATTTCGATCTCTGATCTCTCCTTGACGAATTTGGTGTACTTTTCCACAAATTCGATCCCCCACTGTGTGTGCTTCTCCAAGTTGTCAAACTGATCCTGCGGACAAAAGGAGAAGAGGTATTGATTACATCATCCAGAGACAGTAAGGTTGGGGGGGGGGGGCAGTTATAACACAAACAAAAGAGAAGATGACGAGCTGGAAAACGATTGAATCAACTTGATTGAGATGCTGTGAAACAATGATCATCACTGGGAAAATTAACCAAAAACTATTCAAAGCTTTTTCTTTAAACATTTAAGCCTGGCATATGATAATATGCTGTGCACATACTAAAAAAATCTACTGCTATTTCTTAGGATTTCTTGAGCTGCGCAAAATACAGAAAACATTTGAGTCTTGTCATCATATCTGTGCTTAATATCATTTAAAGTCTGACACGGGGGCGAAGAGTAGCTCATAGTAAAAACAGGCACCGGCAGGCTGATAACCAAACGCAGCTGTTCGGCCTGGACTTCATTTTTCTTCATCTGTTCATGACATGTGAGGAAAAAATGAGCTTTCTGCTGGCCGGGGTCACGTCTAGAAATTTCAAGCAAGCCCAGCCGTTTTCATCTGGGATATCAATTAACGCAGACAAACACATGCCCCAGATACGGTTTTACGGACGCCATTGTTACTTTCAAAGAATCGAAAAAGAGAAAGAAAAGACCTTGGTGTGGCTCCAACAGTCCCCCATCTTTTCCTCCAACATGTCTGAAAAGCTTCAAAACTCCAGCTAAAAGCTCCTCTTCCTCCGCTCACGGAGCAGGTAAAGTGTTGGTATGAAACGGTGAATCTAATTCTCTGAGCAAGTCGTGCGGTGAACTTTAAGCATGGTGCATTAACAGTACCGTCATAATAAGAGACACAGGAAGTGGTTGTGGTGGTTAAAAGCTGGAGACTGCCTACAGCCTTTGAGCCTCACAGAGCCGAGCAGCACTTTACAGGTACATTTTTATGGGGTTTAGCTGGCTTTTCTTTGTTCAAGCTGCAGCTCCAGAATAATCCAAGACAAAGTTGTTTTTATGGCTTTTCTGAAGCCACATCATTGCTGTAACACGGTGTGATGAAATCCTTTGACCACACTCGAAAAAGCACTCTGAATTAACGACTCACAACCGGAGCACTCGTGGAAAACAAAAGCGAGCACTTTCAGCGAGAGGAGGGGAGAGGGGGGGCTTTCCAGCCAGCTTCGTTAGTCAAGTTTGAATGAGCAATCACTCATCAACAAGCCGCCATACAGAAGAGAGGCGGCGAGATGAAAGTCCAGAACTGTGAATTTTTCCTGGAATAGCTTCTAAACCTCATTGTTATCCTTCCTCGGTTCCGCTGGGTTCACACATCAATACGCTGCCTCTTCCTGCACCTACATGAACCCTGGCTGATCCATTAATGCCCAAGAGCTTATTCACTCTCAGACCTAATGTGCCAATTAAAGGAATCAAACAGCATTTGCTTCATTATGCCCAGACAGCGAGGGCTCAGGGCACCAAACAGAAAACACAAGCAGGGCACAGCGCTGCCGCCGCCGCGGAGCGCACGCAAAACCCTCCTCCGCCTCCTCCGCACGCATAACTCAGATTACCCTTTTCTGCAGGGGCACCATCTTATCCGCCGTGTCTCAGCGTGGACCGTGTATCCTATTGAAACATCCAAATCCAGGAAATGTCCATGCAACTGGTCTCCCTTTTTTAAAAAAAAAAAAAAAAAACTCCAAATCAGCACGAGAAAAAGGCTGGAGTTCGGTCAGAGAGGGCTCCCATCAGACCACGTCCCAGGCATCCAAACTGGAACAGGCACAGATTGCAGAGAGAGAGTACGCCAGGGTTTGGGAACAATGTCTCCTGACCACCACCCCCCCAACCCCACCCCACCCCTTCACTCCCACTCAGTGACAAAAGAAACTGCCCAGCTGTAGCAAGAAATTCCAGATCTCCTGGAAGATGCGGGAATCCAGAAGAGCAGGAGAGAAGCCGAGGCAGCGCCGCGCCGGCTCACTCCAAAGACGCACTCCGAAACTGGCCGAGGCCGCGGCTGCCCACAGCGTTCAGGCTCAATGCTCCATCAGGCGTAAGGTGGAATAAGTGGGATGGGAGAGGAGGATGGCAAGGGAGCGGAAAAACAGAGGGGGGGGGGGGGGGGGCTTGAAAGGACAGAGGAGGCGGGATTACATGGGAGGGGATTAGATTTAGGGGGGGAACCAGGCCCTGCAGCTGGAGTTTCCTAAACTTTACCAACCCCCCCATCCTCCTTCACTTTATAAAACCAAATAAAAAAGAAAGAATACCAACAGTATTATGAGCTGCTATGCAATGACTCATCCTGAGATCATGATTTTTTATTTTTTTTTTCTTTTTTGCTAGCATCACGAGACAGGAGGAGGCACTTGCTGGGGTAAAATGGAAAAAGCCATCAACAAAGCATTTTCCCAGGTACAAGAGAGAGAGGAGAATAATAAATTATGAATCAGAAGGAGCGAGCCATGCAAGAAAACAACACATTAAAGGAGAATGAGTCAGAAAAGAAATGGCTTTCTCTGTCGTCCCGCTGCTCATTACATCAACCCCCCCGCCGTCGCAGCTTGTAAAGTATTTAAGCCGATGAAAAATACATTCCTGTCTCGACATAAAAGCCAGACGGAGTGACACAATTGTGAAAGGAGGAGGGTAAGATAAACTTTAGTGGGCGACTAACGATATGAATGATAATTAAATCAATGAAGGAAAAGCCAATCAAAGTGATCGTAAAGTCAATGTGTCTGATCAAACAAAACTATTGAAAGTAGGTTGGCTTTCTCTGGAAATGACCTCATTTCTAAAGTACTCAATTGATCGGTGAGCAACCGAGTTTGGCTCGGTTTACGCGACGTTTTCAAAACAATGCCCGTTTACACAGGAGCCGTTTTCAAAGCGTCGCATCTTCCGTGGCTCCCGGCATCGTTGTGTAAACGAGAGCTTTCCGCCTTCACTTGAAAACGTTGTGTAAACGGGGCTTTAGTCACTGATCAATGTGCAACAAACCAAACAGAACTGCTAACCCTTTCATTCGTGTTACAGACATTTTTATCAAAATACCAATTTTAGTAGCTCCAGTGTGATGATTCCAAAAACAAATGTGTGATATTAAGCACTGCATGGCTGTGTGGGATTGTCTCACAATAAACTGGGATTGGCTTCAGCACCCAGCAACTATAACAGTGGTTATAATTTTGGGGTAAAAAAAAAAATCCATAAAGTTTAAATGTGTGTTGAATTACCAACATTTGTTTATCGTTTCTGCAGTCTCATGAGACATAACTCTGAAGAACTACATATCTATAAGTTTGCATGAAAAGTTACGTAATTCACAGTTATGTTCATGTTAACCTTTGAAAAAAAAAAAAAAAAAAGCTTCACCAACGACCAATAACTTCTGCTTCGTTCGACTTTCCTTCACTCTTCCATTTGTGGCCTCTGACACCTGACCTCGGTCCTGTGGGAGGGAACGGGTGTGGGGTGGGGGGTGGGGGGGGGCCCTTCAGGAGACCAAGGAAACCCACTCTGCTTATTATTTTAGGACGGGGTCCCACTCACTGTGCTGCATGCTCCATTGTGGTCGCACACACCAAAGATAATAAATAGAACTGTGTAGCTAAATGTGTTTTATTATCCGGGAAATGGGAAACAGGTTCCAGCTGAGAACAAAGGCGACGCTTAGGTGGTTACTAAATATAAGTCGGCTGTAAGAAAACATATGCGTGCTTGTTTAAGGACCAGCCTCCTTGACCTCCAACTGTTCATGGTGGTGATGGGGATTGTAAAGTATCTGACAGTCGGTTAATATAAAAAAAGTGCAAATTATTCGGCTTCCATTTCACTTAAAGTCCCACAACCTCACCTATTCCGACGCCTTAATGACCTTAATGCCTTTAACACAGGGGTTTTCTGTTTTCACACTGTGTAAAAACAGTTGTTACACCAACGTGAGGCTGCATTAGTGCCTGTGTGTAAAAGTGTATCGGCGCAGGCATGTGAGTGTTCGGTGAATGATGTTATGACTGTGTGTTTGTTTGCATGATTGAAATCTTTGACTTTTTTTTTTTTTTTTGCTGGTAACCATTACTGATGCACATGTTGAAGGATTGAGATTTGTCTCCTTTTTTAATCAAACTGAAGCTGAAAAAACAGTGAAAAACAAAATCAATCTTGAACTTTGTTTCAGGCTCTGCACAAAATTCAACAACAACAACAAAAAAAAAAAAGAAAAGAAGAAAAATAACCAGCCAAAACATTGATTGACATAAGTGGTGGGAGAGGAGAAAAATAGAGACTGGAAGCCAGAAACACATTCTGAACAAAGATCGAATTTATCAGTCTGTCAAGTCAACATAAAATGCTTCTTGTTAAATCTGATAACTTTCCAACTTTCCAATATTTTTCTATACGAAACCCGTGTGATCAGCTGATACAGGAATGACAGCTTTAACCTTTGAATCAAGCTCTATATTTGATGTTAAATATCAGGAATTATTTAGCTGCCTGAAAATACCCTGAAACACAGCATGTATAACTTACATATGCCGACTGTTTTTACGTTAAATATTGTCAAAAGCCTGCTAAAGAGCAACATTCAAAGCCTTTAGATTCTCCTGATTTTCTCTGTTCTACCAGAGGTGGCAGCAGAGAGTAAAAACAATGCTGTGATGCAATGTCAACAAAGATTTAAGAACGAGATTTAAAACTGGAAATACGCTACTTTGCAACAAAGGGGGTTGGATTGTCACTTCTACAGCAGTAAAAACAGCATAAAATGAATAGTGCTGTGTTGTGGTTGGATAAAATGTAAATGTGGACTTCAGAAAAACCACAAGGAATGTTCATGCATGACTGCAAAACAAGAACAATCTGACATGATATTTTTCCAGGATAGTGTCAAGATAACGGGGCCACAGGCGGAGAACCTGCTCTCACGTCGGATCAGCAAAAGCGAGCAGCGAGGCTTTACAGCAGAGTTAAATCATCGGAGCAAACACTCCAGGGGACACTTGTAGCTTTATTGGAGTCTCGCCGCCTCTGCAGAGGACTGTCTGCTGCTCTGATGATCACAGCAGAAATCAATACGGCATTACAGGAGCAGAGATAAAGGAGGGAGCAGTTTCACTGTCCAGCTGAGGGGGAAAAAGGGGTGGAACATGGAAATATAGATGCAAATGATGAAAGCTTAGAGCTGGACACGTATTTCAAGTCAGGCTCTTCAAGTCCGACGAGTTTCAAATGAATGAGTTCACTGGCAAATCACAGGATTTATATGAACTGAATTCAACTAAAATTACAAAATAAATCTGAATTCATCTATTTTCACTGCAAGGTTCAAAACACCAGTTTCTCTGTGCGCCCCAAAGTTTATCTGACACCACTGTGATGCAGCGACGTAAATTCAACCTTCACCTGGCTTCAAACTTTCACACTTTCTAAACTTAGCTACGAGCCTTCACACTGTGTCAGCGCGAGCTGTGCAACGTCTCCCCGCTGAGAGGAAACCTGTCAGAGAAAAGACGGACAAAGAAAAGAGAGACCCCCACACCAGAGAAGCGGGGGCGTTCTCCACAAAGGCTGAGGGGACAGATGTTGAGCAGGGGGGAGCCGGAGTGAGGACAATAAGACAAGAAGCCTTTAAATCCTTTTGTCTTCGACTTAATGCTTCGATTTGTTAGCAGACAGTCAGTAGGGAGATGGGTGAGCGTGTTCCAGCTCAGTTCTTCTTCAACCCTCTGCACACTGGTCTGGACGTTGCCAGATCTTAAAAGTAAATGATTTATAAAACGATGACAACGGGAACATGTGGAAATAAAACAGCTGAGAAGAACTGCCCCCTTTTATGACGGTACACTAATGTTTATCTGGCTGCAAATTCATCGGATGCACTCTGGAAACAGGTCCATGTTTGTTTCTCACAGTCGAGTCAGTTCAACATTTATGCAGCAGGAGTTTAGTGAAATAGAGACTGTGAAGCATTGTAGCATCAGCTACAATTCAAATGGCAAATCGAGCCGGACCACAGCAGGACCAGGACACACCACAGACGGAGAAACGCAGCATTTGGCGGTGTCTCAGCGCCGTGGGCGTCCAGCAGCAAGAACAAATATTTGGTGGGGATGCCAAGCCCTCTCTGAAACACACACTGGTCTTTGTCCAAGGAAGCGGGGCGGAACAATGCCTCCATAGCCTGGCGTAACCCCCGTGTCGGAGAGGAGTCACAGGAAAGAGGGACGGCCGCCTCGCGCGCGTGTACCGGCGTGCACGTGCACGCACATAAACAAAGATGGTGGTTTGTGCGTGGCGGCAGTGAATAAGCTGCCCTCAGCTATTTCACTCTGGGTTAATAAAGGTTGAAGGGTCGTCAGCCTACGAGCCCTTCGATGACGATTCAGCACATAAATATGAAAACCATAAAATCCTTTATGCATCTGGTGCTGCAAAGCAGCCGACGCATATTTTACTCTTTGACTGTAAAACAGCGACAACCGAACTGACTTTGACAAAGGCACATTAATAAGTGCTCCTCGTCAACCGCCTGCCAGAGAAAACATAAATACGGTGTGAAGGAACACGCTCAGGGGGAAACACACGCAAAAACTTTATGCAAAATATGAGCAGCTGTTTGGGGCAGCGGCTGACCTTAAGTGTAAGAGCGCTCGTTTGCATGCCATGCAGATATTAATAGCAACAACGCCTCTGCCGGTCTGAAATTTAAGAAAGTGTGTCGGCGTGCGCACACACGCGTAGCGTAGTGCTCATACATTTCCTCTATGTGCCTGCAGCCTCAGCACCACCATTATAGGATTCTGCAATCTTTTTCCCATTTTAGAATTTTAAAAAAAAGAAGAAAAATCGTGAAGTAAAGATAAAAAAATGCTTACAAAAGTTATTCTCACGACAGTTTTCTTAAACGTGTATTTTGCTTATATTGGGAAATTAAGCCACAACTGGAAGCTCATTTTTGGCCAATAGATTTAGCTCTCTCAGTTTTAAGATCCTAACTACATTAAGTACACTAAGTAGGATTGCGAAAAACGAAGACTTTCAAGGTTCAGTACAATGAGAGTTTAATACAGAAACAACACTTGAAAGCACTTCTGAAACAATGACAAAAAAGTAACACAAAGGCCGAGGTTCTCACTAAACGCCCAGCTCACTGATGTTCGGTTCCTACAGAGGAAAGTAGAGGGAAATGTCGGAAAAGTCTCTCAAAGCATCTTGTGTAAGCAGGCAAACAAAGAAGTTGCTGCCACTGCTTTGTTAAATGTGCTGTTTTGACTGCGCTGGATAAATGAAAAATTCCAAATGAAGATTTTCATTTGATTCAGGTGTCGTTGAAGAAACACCTAAAATAGAAGGAAAACCATGACTTCAATCAGATGTTTCCAAATTGTGTAATACTCCATGGAGCTCCTTTGAGGCAGACTTCCTGAGTGTTGAGCACGTTATACACACCGCACACTTACACAACTCAATGGAAAATCAAAAATTGTCTAAATAATACTTTCATTAGGTATCATATTTGTAATTAGACCCGTAGTATCCGGTTCCCAGTACGTAGCCTCGGCCATTATGTAACCCTCTACCGTCGTCTGTCAGTGCTGGTAAAAAGTATTAGGCTTGAGCCGTTGGTTTCCTCAATAAGAGAAACCTTTTTGTGGCCGTTAAGCAACAGGAAATTGCTGCCTCTCAGCTGAGTCATAATAACTGAAACTCACGGACATCAAAAAGAAACAATGCATCTTTTTTTTTTTTTCTTTTAATGCTCTGGCCCATCATTTAGAAAGGTATTCTCTTTTGTTGTGTTGCTTCAAATATGCAGTAAAGACTGGTAATTTGACTTCTCTGCTCACTTACAGAACTGGTCATCTTCATCTGAAGCAGCACCTGCAGATACTCTTCATACGCACTCAGCTGCCGCTCCTCTTTCGGCTCCTCCTTTTCTGATTTCACAGAAAACGCATTGTCCAGGAAGACAAAAAACTCGCTTCTTCTACGCAGCATACTCATGGCTTTAATGCAGTAACATATGGAGAAGAAAAAAACAAGTTAATCCATCCGAGGAAGGGGGAGCGAAACGCAACAAAAGAAACAAGTCTTCTTGGAGAAAATTAGATTTCAATAAGTTTAGAATCCGGAAAACAGAAGTGCAGAATCCAAAGATATCATACATCCAGGAACATTTTCATCTTGTGAGGATCAATCGACGCCAGGCGACTAGTCGGACTGAACGGAATCATGAGAACAAATGTGGCTACCACCACAGAACCTGATTAAATGACGCTGTTATTAATCTGATTACTACGCCGCCCTCCTGACTACCTTTAGCACCCAATAGGCTCCTCTGTGGATTAATCCTGCAAGGCCGGTAAACACACATTAGCCATTGTTCCCACTGAGCTGTTTTTGTTCTTTTGGAGGAGTGAGGGTAGGGGGGGGGATAAAGCTCTTTAATTCTTATATAATTCAACGGAATGATGGCAAACTTTGAACTCTGGGATATGCCCAATATGGAGGTGTCGCTGTGACACACTAATCTGCTTTAACACGGGAGGCTATCAGCAACAGGTGAACATCATTCCTCATTTAGTCGGGACATAAATTGGAAGTAATCCAGATTGGCCGTTCGACAAAATATCTCCCAGCCCCGTTAAACGACTGAAGACAGATAAAGCAAGTGGGAACTAATTGAGTAATTAATCCACATCAGCACAATGGCAGTGGTTGTGGCTGTTGGCATGATGAGGAATGAATATGTAATTGGCCTACATTTTAGTCACATGTTGCATTGTTTTGATTAAAAAAAAACTTTTCAGACATACTGGAAAAAACACAATAAGCAGCAAAATGTATGTATAGGTTCAGTTTCCATCTTCTATATGTGCGCTGACTCAGTTGGCTGCTCCTCTTCAGCCTCTTGCAGTTATGAATAGAGCAGGGTACACCCTCAGCAGGTCACACTCACACACACACACATTCAGACCTGTGGCAAATTTAGATTTACTAATCAAGCCTGTCTTTGGATTCCGGGAAAAGCTGGAGTCAAACCTGCTCACGCATGAGGAGAACATGCAAACCCCGACATGAACCCGGCTCCTATTGTTGTGAGCCGAGGCCGATAATCATTACGCCACCGCAGCGCCACTAGCCAGACTAGTTTGAGACTAATTAATCCCAAAAAATATGAATCACACACACACGGACGGGCATGTTCACACTGGACAGGTCTGTTGTGATTTCAGCAGAATGTGCTCATTTGTTTAAATGTTCAAATCAAACATCGGGGTGAATAAAAAAGCCGAATGTCTTGGTCACGTGCCCAGAAACTCACGGCTGACTCGACTGTGAGCGCAGCGCGAACCAAAGGTGGCTGAATGACGCAAACACAGGGCAGGAAAGTAACTCCTTGCAAGACATCCTTGTTGGTGTTCAGGGAGGAAATCTTCATGCGTTCTGGAAAGTGTTGGAGAGATCACAGTAATCCCACAGCAGCACTTAGCAGAATGCTAGCAAAATAGCATAAAAACTAATAAACAGACACAGCAACATGTCTGTTTGTTCCACCTATGTCATGTTCTTTTTGTCGTGCAGGTAAACACCCTCATGAAATATGCAAGAGGCCAAAGCTGGGACTTAATACTGTCCTTAGCGTGTAACTGACACTCCTGACCTTCCGCCGTCCGCTAATAGTACAAATGCTTACATGCGTTTGCAGGTAAAACTCCTGTCAGAGGCAGTCATGCTGCGTGCCGTGTTGGCGTGCCTTGTTTTTCCAGCGAGCCTCTCAGTCACAACACGCTCTGTTTGCACTGCTTCAAATCATAACCTTCAAGATTACTGTACTTCTTTTCCAATAGGTGTCAGTCTTCAGGTGTAATCATGGATTCCACAGAGCTTGTGCAATTCCCCCCTCAGAAATTACATACAAACAAACAGGACTGGCTTATAATTAAGCCCGCCAGCAAATATTATGGCAGTAAATGAGAGGCTAGATTAAACATGTTTGTATTTTATGTGCTTTACACTTTGACCCAGCTGGGTGTCGTGATGACAGTTTCAGTTCATAAATAGATTTGTCAGTGTCATGTAAGACGTCTCGCCTTTAAACGGCTCTATGTAAAACTCACGTCCCTTGAAGAACAAGCCGCAATTTCTTTCACTTTGGTCTCCGATTACACCAGTGGTAGACGTTTCACTGCTGATGAACTAATAATCCATCCGGTGTGTATCCAGTGCTCACTACCATGAGCTGGTTGGAGCAAGACGGACGGATGGACTCGGACTTCCTCAAACAATCCTAAAGATATGCCTGTTATGTTTAACAGTGTCTGTGTGTTCGGAGTGGCAGCCTGTCCTGAGTTCACCCTCGCTTTTGAATAATGTCTGCTGGGAACGGCTCCAGATTCCCCGACCCTACCGTCAGAAAGGGGAGTACGGAGGTTGGATATCGGGATCTATTATCTCTCCTGAACCTGACAGAAATTACATGTCGCGCAAATCAGCTGTCTCAGCTCGTCAACTATTAGTTTTACACACAATGTGAACATTTTAATCCATGGGAACTCCAGAGATGAAATATACGCTGGATCTCCTCCCCCTCGAACACCCACTTTTCAAGTTCCCCAGCTGCTACAAAGAAAAGGCACGCTAACAGGCTACAGGGATTCAAACTGGTATCGTCTTCACGCTATTTCGTTTCTACTGGTGCTTGAGTATTTACATTCCTTTATAGAGAATTACAGCCTCAAAGGGTTTTCTGAGTACTTTCCATGGATTTCTGAAAATGAACAGAAATCTCCGGTTGGGGCAGTTTCCCAGCCAAGATGTCTGAATTATGTGGCAGCTCGCTCACTCCGCCCAACACGTCTGGTCTCGGGGTATGAGTCGAAGATGGTACTTTCGGTGACGCTTCCTGACACCACAGGCAGATGAGTCATCTTGATCTGCTGGTGCGTTTCACTGCACCCTCTGTGCAAAACATGGCAGGCATTTTCTTTTCCCCTTGTACTCAATATGCAATACGAGGGGTAACACCTACCTGCCTACACAGAGAGAAATGAAAGATTAAGAGAGGAAGTCTGTTTTGTTTATTGAGTGAGAACAGGCCTGACTCAAGAGAATGGATGAATATTAGGAAAGCGGTGGTGCTGCTGATAAATAATGAGGTTGAAATATGACCAGGGATGGATATACAGTGCACACCCACTTATTTCCTCGTCAGCGTTACATACACCTACCTTATTTTTCACTGGGATGATGAAGCCATGACCCAAACTGCCCTACTCCGCCTCTAATTGGATAGTACTCCCTGACATTCACTGATTTGATTGGATAATGTCGGTGTTTACCATACCAATCAAGGCAGGTCACGAAGAGGCAAATATCACTAACCGATAGGTTATATGAAATTATATGACAATAACAAAATCGTATGGACAGATTTTCACTAAACAGATGAGTCTTATATGCCATAATATGATATATGTGGTTTCCATAATATAAGCACTATATTCTGCAGCCAAAATAAGAAACAACTGGCATTTACTGCTGTAACCATTCAAGGTGTAATCAGTTATCTCTGCTCTTTCTGTCCAGTGTCACGCCGACCAATAAATCCCCACCCACCCCACAGACTGGCCCCTTCAATGAAATAGACGCCCATCGAAAACAAAAGGAGTTTGATTTAGCCTCATGCAGATCTGGGAAGCCTCATCTCTAAAACGGAAAATGTCTGTGTTTATTAAATCAGTGAGTCATCACTGTGAGAGAAGAAAAGAGCAAGTGAGACGTTTTAAAGAAATGCACAAGAGGGCTGAAGCGAGAGCTGGAAATATCCACGGCAGTTAGGAGAGACTGTAAAGCAGCAGGAGAGAAACCAGTGCCAGATGCGACCAGTTCCATGACAGCTTTGAATTACCCAACATTAAACTAACAGATAACAAGATCTCAGTGGTTACAGAACATGTGTACTGACCACATCAGGCAGTGTTTAAAAAAAAAGTGGGGAATCCAATCAAACAAAATAACAGATCTCTGCTGACCGACGGGAAAGCCTCAAAAACCTCCTCTGATTCCAGGGCCGCAAAAAAGAAGGAAGAAATGAGAAAAGAGAGTCATCAAATTTAGACTATCATTTATAGAATGTTAGCACACACACACTCGATGGCGACCTCGAACATCGACACTGACAAATCCATTGATCGGAATCATACCCAAAGATTAAAAACTGTGCATCTGGTCCCAACATGTCAGTTTCACCAGGAAGACGTGAATCTGTCTTTAATACAATCCCTGTATTTCTAAAATGTGCAGTAAATAATAAGTAACTTTTGTTCATGTAAAGCTCATCACAAAATAAATAAATAAGTGTATCAGTTTTACGTCAGAAGCATGACTTGCACGAATAATTTTCTTTTAATCTAAAAATGTTTTATGTGCGTTTGATTAGATTAGTGCTTTCAAAGCTATAAAACCAGGAGTTTCGAAACATGAGGCGTTTCACAAGTAAAGGTTACATAAAAAAAGGTTCTGCCACCCTGCATGCTCAATCCGTCACCTTGACAACCCGTAAAACAACCAACACTGAAAGTCAGTGGTTAGAGAACAAATCACACTTCCTGTATGCTGCACAGCTCTGTGGTAATTAGGGGAACATGGACATTTACAGGACTTAGGCGACAATATATAGGAGCTGAAGTGAATGAGGCCCAATGGCCGTGCAATTTCCACAGTATCAGCGGTGATTACAGAGCGACTTTACAAATAACAGAAGAGGCGGCGGCTGCAGATTAGAGGCTGCAACAGTGTGGTAGGGAAGGATTGAGTCATATTTTTCAGGGACAAGATGACACAACAGCTCCAGACCTCTCCGACTGAGCTCTCAGAATTAGAGGGGAGCACACATGTGGTCAGAAAACTCTTGGAAATAAAGTTTTTTTTAAGGACAATAAGATATTAGAAAAACTGTGGAAACTTAAATTTCAGATTAAAGAAGGTGTGGGTAAATTATTTTGTGCTGCGATGAACCCACCGACAGGTCTACCCCCCTTCACTCTGCTCCACCTTCCCCAGAACGAAGTTTGGAGCCTTAGGATCAGATGTGGATCCAGTCATCACCGCTTCACCGTCACCGGGGTTCAAAGAAAATGGAGAGAAGAAAAACGGACTGGAGGTGGTATCACTGAGTCAGCAGGCCGGTGGCGATGAGTGTAAGATTTAACGATCCGGGTTTGTTATAGTCTGCCAAAGGGTTCTGACCCCCGCTGACTCCAACACACTGGCAGAGGGAAACAAAAAGTGGCTCGGGTTTCGGTCCCGCAAGTGCCTTGAATGTCAAGTGAGCAGTAGGGGATGGGGCTGCACCCCCCCCTCCCCCAGGGGAGCGAGAGCACGGTGGGGGGGAGATATAGCAGCAGAACATGAAGCACCAGGTTACTTTACCACCGGGATATCTGCCACGAGGTTTTCTATTTGACTCCACTAAAGTCTGAAACTCCACTTGAAATCAGGCAATCTTAATCCACAATACTGTTTCAACTTTTTAAATTGCTCTAATTGCCAAGAGCATTCAAATAAATTGAAATTCTACAAATGCAGATAACAGCAGGAAACGACACAAAAACGTCCATTAAGTTGAAGACCACCCATGATTCCCACAGCCTGACTCACCTTGAGCTGCTGCTCTTTCACCAGAGTCTCAGTTTTGTCCATGTTGTCTCACCAGTAAATCGTGTGTCCGGGCGGGAAGTGCGCTCGTACGTCCAGGATCAGTGCAATCCTGTGTGCAAATGTATGAAAAGCAGCCTATGGGCCAGCTCTCAACCTCACGCAGGAGAAGTGAGAAGGCTCACGAAACTCATTGTGAAAAGGTGCAGCATTCAACAGAAACTCAAAGAGAGAGCTTGACTTCTTTATTTTACTCTGAGCAACACAACTATTTATGTCCTGTGAGCAATACGACTGTGAATACCTTATGTATGATGTGGTAAAAAGACTGCTTTCTGACTAAATAACTTTGGCCTGTTAGAAGTATCAGTACTGTTGAGCGAAGCCAACTTGAGATCTGAGCCAACGCAGAGGAAATCATGTGGCCTTCCGCTCTTCACACTCCTCTCAGCAACGAGCGAAGCTAATCTAAATGGATACAGCTTGATTACTGAGAGTGCAATGCCTCCACAGTGAGCGAGAAAGTCATCAGTATATGCCTGCTATATGCATAATTTCATTTCCTTTCAACCTACTTCCACATGGTGAAGAGAAACCGCAACAAACTTCCTTGTTTCTCGATTGCATTTGCACAAAATGCCAGCACATGAGAGGGTTTTGAGAGTTCCTGCTGTGCATGCCAGTGAATCACATCCACTAAAACAACTGTCACTTCTTAAGAATCTAGCAGAAACGCCGGTGCCAACTTAAGAAGGATTTCATTGTGAAGAGGAGACAAGTGTGAAGTCAGTGGCCGAGAGACTGCTGCCTGGATTCAATGCTGCAAGACACAACCAGACTCTGAAATGTTGTTTTTCTAACACTTGTCCAACTGGTATCTTGTTGCTGATGTTACAAGGCCGGCGTGATGGCAGCAAACATTCCCACAGTCTGTCTTTAAGGAGTCTGTGAATACTATAATCAGGACTATGATGTGGTGCTGAAGGTATTCCACGTTTTGGAGTGAACTGGATGTTGTGTTACTCACTGTCCGGTGACTCACAGTCCAAACAACAGCGGTCCACCACAATCATTCCTGCTTATTTATTTACACTGTGTGAGTTTCAGAATGAAAAGTCTTTTCTGGTGGCAAAGTGCCCTTCGTACACAATCACCAGTCGAGTAAACTACTTGATGAGTCCAATCTGAGACGGCGCCAGAGAAAAGTTTCACTTCCACTGTTCTGAATGCATGAAAATCACTAAATATCAGACGTCTCTGTGACCACAGCGATGCCATGTTCGTGAGGGGGTTGAGAAACACAGAGCGACTCTGACTTCACTTCCTGAAATATCACTTACTTTCCTGTTTGCAGCGAGGAACAACAGGATGAGCACGATAAAATGTGTCATGCACATGGTGCCCCATCCTTTATGCAGTATATCATGCCTCATCAGCTCCTTCATTCAAAAATCTCAACTTCAACACAGCAGTTACAAGTATTGCCATTTCAAATCCAAAATATTTCTCTATTTTCTATGAGATGAACTATTTAAATTTAAATTAGATCAAATTATTATACAAGGTCAACATCAATAAAGAATTAAGAATAGTGCCTTTTATGGGTTAGGAATTTAATATAGCTCCATAAATGTACGAATTTGATGTTTATCTGTGTTTAATATCACAACAAAAAATCTGAAAATCAGCTTAATATGCAAAATCCTGGTTGCAACCTAGATAGAGCTGTTACACTGACTTGTAGGCTAAACCACAACATCCTGGCTCTGCTCGGTATGAACCTCTGGCTGCAGATGTGTGCAGCAGGTCTGCATGCTCTGCTGTGTGATCTGGTTTGTGAGTAATCAGGAGTAATCTCCAGTGGCAACAGCCACCAGAAGGACATCACCAAACTCAATACGCCTTCCAGTTTCAGGGACTGGGATTAAAGGAACAAGTGTCTGGATTTCATTCAGACCGCTAGAGGGAAACAAAAAAAAGTAGGTAAGCATCTGGAAATGATACATTATTCCCTGCAAAAGCTGAGTCTCAGTTTGAAAAACTTGAAATCATTTTCCAGACGTCAACGTGCACAGGAAAGCGCCTCGGGGCTGCGCTCACTTCGCATGACTACCTGGCCACTGGTGTTTCTCCATCAAACACTGGGGTTGAAAAGGAAAAACACACTTACAACACTGGAAAATGCAAAGAATGTGTAGCATGAGTGGTTTTCCTCTGTGAACTTTGTACCAGGTAAATTACTGGAGAATTTGGCACAGTGCCCCCCCACAACCCTCCATTTTTTTTTTCTTAGAAAGGAAAACACACCCAGGATTTAACCATCTCCAGACCCCCTTTGCTTTCAGGAGAGAAGAAAAAATGTAACCTACAATATTTACTTTCAGCTAAAGTTTGTATCAGTACAAAAAAATAGAAAACCTGGGTAGAATCTGAGGCCTTCAGATAAAAACTCAACAGCAAACACATTCAACCCTGCCGCAGCTATAAATATTTACTCCAAAAGAGGAGCAACATGAGTTTATGTCAATATAATGTGACCCTTCTGGCAGGTTCAAATAGTCGAGTCCATGTAGTGACTTGCAAGCACATGCACTTATGCATGTTTGAAATGACACGTAAACACACGAATGCTGAAAACACACCATCAGAGGATCCTGCTACGACAAGCCGGCACATCTGCCGGGACGCCTGTCAGCACCGAGACCGCGGGACGACTGGCGGCGGATCATTTCCATGACAAGATCACAACGCGAGACGCTGAAACAAAAAAACCTGACAGCAGAAATTCAGCCCAGCGTAACCGCTCATTATCAAGTAGTAAAAATAGTTCAACACACTCCTGTGATCTTCGTTACCGCTTTGTTGTACCTTATAATCACTGCTTTACACACGTGAGTGTGGATACAGGGAAATACCGGTAACACTGTGAGTGGCCTGATAAGAGCTACCAGGTTAACCGAGTTCAACAATCCTTGAAAGCCAATTTCAACGGGATGAGAAGTGACATCATGGGAGAGGAATTTATAATAGTGAGCTCTCTGCACTTCTACGTTTGACCTCTACTTCTGCTCACAAAGGCTTTTGTACAGAAATAAGCCCAATGAAAGATCTAGGATTCAAAACTTCTGCCAGATTAAGTGCGTTTTACTCAAAATGCCCTGAATGGAACAATTTGTAAAACATATAGAACATTGAATGCATAACTAGAATCCATGTAAACAGTCCTGAGGGGTAAATAATACCAAAGTTAGCAGTATTCACTGAAAAAAGCAGCTCTCTGTGCTCCTCGTTATTATACATGACTACTGCTGAGGATGAAATTTGACTCTATTCAGCCAAATAAAATTAATGGTCAAAGCTCATCTGGGATTTACATGAGCAGATGCATACAGTTTATTAGCACAGATCTGAGTAAACACATTGCAAAAAAAAAACAACTGTGAGTAAAATCAATACAGAGGTACACATTTCTGGCTGCCTGATAATTGTGTTTGTCCAGTTAAAAGTGACCTTCTTTTCCCAACCACTGGTGAGGTGCACCTACAGTAAGTTACTGAATACTGGTATTTAAAATGCAACGGGTTTTAACATCATTTCCTCATTCCACATGTAAACAAAGAGAGAAACAGGATAAGAAATACAAAAAATCATGAGCTTAAATAAAAAGAAATCACTCTTCAGCTTAATTTCAGCAAAAATTAAAGAATTCATAAAGACAGTAGCACTAGTTGCTTCTTTATTTATCTTTATTTCCTTCTGCTCCTATATTATGACCGCCCTGCAGAGGTCAGATTCACAGTATCCTGCCTCTTCACACTTCAATCAAATGCCAATTTTCTTACACACCATTGCATTCTGTATTAAAATGTCAGTCTGGCACGTCACTAACGTTCTCTGTGTTCTCCCTCCTCTCTCTGTACCTTCCCACAAGATCTCTGACAGAGAAACTGGACGTTTCTGTCACGTGTTGATTAGCTTTCCCTCTGATAGCACCTTGTTTGGTGCTAGTTTTCAGTCTCTTCACTATCCTACTACTCCTCAGGAAGCCACCACCTCAGAGCCTGCAGTTTCCTGCACAGGATTTTCTCTGTAAATGTGCAGAGTGAGATTTATGATATAATTGGTGCTATATAAATAGAACATAAGTGAACTGAATTGTAAGAACTAATGGGTTGGACTTCACTGAGTGTGCAGACAAAAGCACTGTGATATTTATGATATTCAAATCAATACTGCCCATATTACCTTTGTACTTTTATCCATTTAAAGTTATCAAATTTAAGACTCAAGACTTAGATGACGGGTGTCAAACTCCTGAAAAAAATGTTGCCAATTATAATTGGATGTCAAAATAATGATGCACTCTGGTTACTTTACAATTTTACAATTATTTTTACATTTTCTTCTGCATTCACAGAACTGCTATATAAAAAGAACAGTGTTAAAAGAGGGAGCTGCAGCAGAATTTCAAGAAGTTGTACAAGCAGACAAGGAATCAGGTGTTCAAATATTTGTACTCAAAAACACAAAATGTGTATTCTGTTTGTTAAATATGATGCAAACATGACAATATAAGAACACATTTGTGGTCAGCTGATTGAGATAAACTGCCAGCAATGTCACCTAAGTTATACAAGTTTGAGACCCTGAAGTTAGACAGTATATACTGTATGTTGTTGCTTTCGAACATGTTTGTGTCTCTGAATATTTGTGGTGCTTGTATGGATGCATGGATTCTGATGTTTTATTCATTAGGTGTTAAATAGATTACACTTCCTGGTAAATTCGATCTGATAACATTTTTAAAATGTTTTTCTTGCCATTATACAGATAATGAATTCTGGGGCTGTGGCTACAACAAAATATTAAATGCAACATTTCCAACTTAGGAGCTCGAATGTTCTCAGTCTTATCAAAACATTGAAGTGTGCAATAACTAGTGCGTGAACTAGAAAAGGGCTGTTTACCACTACCTGTTAAAGCATTCTGCATGCAGACATCGAGGACATTACCTCATCTACTTCCTCCCCCAGCAGCGATCATGCACAGTGTGTGTATGTCTGCGTTTTTCAACCTGCTTGTTGCACCTTTATCACAAACAGCAATGCAACATGAGTGTGCAGCAGCCCTCAACAACTTGGCACGGCTGGGAACGGGAATGTTACACTGTAGAGGAGGGGGGGGGGTGCACCGTGCGTGCTTTCAAATTGAAAAAAAGGAAATAAATAAATAAAAATGGATGGTGTTCTAACGCTGGAGGGGGATTTTCCCCTCTCCTGGCCGTATAACGACACCGCAGGAATAAGCTGGAGTGATTAGCGCCTCAAATTAGCCCCTCGCGGAGGCTGGACGCCACAAAGAGGCGCAACGTAAACAAGAACAAACGAAGCCGGATAAAAAAAAAAATGGTGCATTGCCACATTGTGGCAGACGAACCGTTACTTCCATCCCGTGATAAGAAAGTGCGGTGAGACTCACCCATAGCTCTGACCCCCAGCTCATGGTTTCAGTCCTGGGAATAATCCACACCACTCGTTACGAGGTGTTTTCGGCGCGCGCGCAGCACAGCAGACGTGATTTTTTTTTTCCTGTTATATTCGCCTTTGCGCTTGACCGCCTGTCATCCGCCGCATGTAGGAAAATCAAATCCCTCCTGCAGTCGTGCCTTTCCCGTCTCAGAGTCTCATCTTTCCTGTGTGATACAAGATGGCCAGGAGCCGCTGCTGCATAATCTTCCCACAGGATAGTCTCTCTCTCTCTCTCTCTCTCTCTCTCTCGCTATATGCAGGCAGCGCGCGCGCACCCGCTTCCACCCGATGACAGCTGCTCCTCTGCGCGCGCACGGCGAAGAACGGGGGGTGGGAGGAAAAAAAAACTGCCCTGTGCGTTGCGGGGGTGTCACTGCAGGGATACCCAGTAAAGCTCTTCTCCCAATACCTCCACTCACGATTGATCCGGTGAAAAGCGCGCGACGTGAATGGCGAAGGAACATCAGGGGGTGGAGGGAGGTTCAAAACGGGTCACCACCCATGGCAGATGTTTCACTGAACCACCCCCTCGGGGTTTAATCATCCAGCCTCTGGGTAACCCACCCTGACTTTCTCTTCCTGCTGTGGCTGGATGCCTGCTCCCCCTGATCGGAGATGATCACCACCAATCACCCCTCACCTCAAGGGTTGATTTACAATTCTAATATATTTAAACAAGCCAGTGCTTTTCAAACCGGCTCCTCTTCTGTCTGATTCGAATAAACAAGTCCTCTGCGGAGTCATGATAATGATCTGTTAATATCAATGAGGTGTGTTGGAGCAGGGAGTCGACCAAAACATGCTGCTCCCAAGGATCTGAGGAGCAGGACTGAGAATCATTAAAGTGCAACATAAGAAATCTCTCTTCACACCTCCAGTGATTCTGTGACCACCAGTGAGAGCATGAAGGTTTGCCTCCTGATTAAATCGCATGTCAAAGAAAACCACAAAAAGGTGCTTTCTGTCTTTTGTCATTATCTGGGATGTGGAAGACACCTGGGAAACTGGCATTATATTGTCAAGGTTTTTTTTTTTTGTGAGACTGAGTGTTAATCAGTGTTTGGCTTTGACGCAATGTTTTGGCAAATCAGATATTGCATGAGTTCCTTGCCTTGGCTAGAACTGGCTTGATTTTCATTTTGAGTTTATCACAGTGTAACCCCATAGTTGTGTGTCTCCATATAGAAAACATTGATTGAACCAAAATACTGTAAACAAGGCCAATTAATTGCAAACTAACCATTTGCAATTATACCGAATCCTAACAACTAATTATATTTTTCCTATCTCAGCTCTTCTTTATGTTTTCTACAGATTATGTATTAAAAAATGTTGCTCTCACATATCATGAGACTCAAAAAGAGTGAGATAAAGTTACTCTTTACACTTCAAATTACATTATTTCACATCTACAATCTATTGTTAGTTATATTTGGAAATGTTTTAATCTCTCATGTCAGTGTTTTAGTTATTTTAAAGAAAATATATCAATTGATGGGTTTGTCTTTGTTGTTATAGTTTGATGCCCTCTACTGGCACACTAAAAATATAATTTATGACTAAACTGTTAAACATTATTCTGGCCGTGTGTCTTCTTCAATTCAAATGTAATTTTTTTTCCTTTCTTTCTTTCTTTCTTTCTTTCTTTCTTTCTTTCTTTCTTTCTTTCTATTTTTTGGTCGTTGCTTAGAGGCCAGGTTTCTTGTATGCTTTCCAAGTGAATGAGATTTGGGAAAGTTTTTTGGAAAACTCTAGCCATTCAAAGTGAATTTGAAATAAACCAAAGTTATCTTCAGCATTTTATAATAACTCTCGTATCAATTGATATAACGACTTGATAATATCAAAGAACGACTCAAGCAAACATGTGAATTCTTAGTGTTATTTCTCATTGCTCCACCATTGCTATTTGTCTATTTTTACTCATAGAATCCTTTTTTTTTTTTCAATTCATCATCACAGAAATGTCAATAACATTTCAGAATGTATTGTGTGGTAAACAACTAACTGTCACAAGCACGATTTCTGCTTTTTGTTGCAGAATGATTCCTGTCAGACACTGCAGGTGTATTTTTGTCTTCACAGTAATATTTCAGCTGTCGCACTGGAATATTATCTATTTCTTTATTTTGGGTGAACACTGACTCACTGTCAAACAGCCACAGCTCACTGACACTCTTGTTCCAGCTCAGATCATTTTCCATCTGTGTCTACTTTAAAAGTAACATTAAAGTAATATTAATCAACATCAGCTAACTCAAAGCAGTGAAGATAACCTTGACTGTCCAGTGAATTATTACACCAACTTGTTTTATGAACTGTAAGTTGTGAGGATACTTCTGATAAGTCAACACTGCCATCTAGTGGCAAAAAGTGTCTCTTGTAGTGCAGATTTGACAACCCCCAGATGTGAGGTTGTTGTGCTGAAATGATGACGCTTGGATCATCTGACTGACATATCACAAATAACTTGTGGGGTGTTTTTGATTCTGGGATCATGAAACAATTCGAATGGAAATGAGCGAATGCGTGATTTCCTGTGTTTCACCTGTGGTTGCCTGCACTGAGGAAAACATGACAGATAGACACATTCACACCTACAGGCAATTTGTAGAGGCCCCAGGAGCTTGTTTTTGGAGCAACAGCTTACTGTGTTTTTCAACTGTGGAAGGAAACCAAAGTACCAGGGGATAATTCATGCATGCATAGGAAGAACATGCAAACTGTGCACAGAAAAGGCCTTTAAAGTCCACAATCAAACCAGAAATATTCTCACACTCAAGTTAAATTGAGTGGTGAAATTCATAGAAATAATCATTAGAGAAAGAAAAACAAGATTCCAGCATCAACTGGACATATTTGGGTGCAATAAACTTTCAATCGACCAGTAGATCAGAAGTGTTACTTCCTGTTCGATCTTATCAGTGCTGGGAATAACAGTGTGACTGTGACTGATGATGGAATTAAAATTAAAGTTACATTTACTGAAGCTATTTACTTTTGTTACAAATAAAATCAGCAGCGTTCTCTGTGTCATGTCCATGTTAGATTTACCTTTAAACGACATTAACTACTCAAAAAACCCTTTTGATGCGTTTAAACATAATCTTACCTTAATAAAACATTTCTGCCCATAGGTACATTTATTATTATATCCACAGTTTTATTTCTGCCTCTCTCTGTTTTTAGTTTATAAATGATTAAAATAGCATCTCAGACTGGAGGACCAGCTTGCCGTCACTTTATTAATCAATGATTGACTCAAACAGCAATCAGCCATCAGACTGTGACTCATAATGTATTTGTGTAATGATATAAAATTAGAATATGGGTTAATATTTCTATGAGTTTGTGAAGTTTAAAATACATGGCATACATTGGAATAACGTAAAATATTACACATGTGTAAGCATAGCTGTCTGTCTCATTGTATCTTTTTTTTTAAAGGGTAGGGCCAGGAATCTCTGTTCTTCATCCCTCCTCCTTGGAAACTGAATGAGAAATTGAAGAGAAAGAAATGTAGCAAAAATGTCGATTTCTCCCCATTATTTGTTGAGTCTTTTGTCCATGTGTGACACTTGAAATATATGGTCACAAGTTGTTTTTTTTTTTTTTTTACTGAAGGGGATTTATGTAATTTTGGGTTCATTTTTATTCATTAAACGTCATTTTTAGAACAGCTTCCAATCCGACTTTGAGCGTAATGACCTATTTCCGCCAGGAGGAGGCAGTGTGACGCGCTATCCGCTCGCCTAGCGGAACTTCGAGTTTTTGTTTTTTTCTGTTGCGCTGGAATGGAGACTGACTGCCTTCTGCCTGATTATTTCTCCTGTTTATACAGGTTTGTGGGTTGAGAAACATTTGTAAACTGTATATCTGTACTAGATAGATTGAGCATTATTGCTGAAAATGAGTTGGCAGCTGTTAAGTTGTAAATGTATGTGATTCTAGTGTGTAGATTTAGTTTTTACTGCTTGGCCCCAGACATGTTACTGTGTAAGTTGTCACCTGTATTTATTTAGAAATTTAATGTATAATCTATGAGATGTTCAATGTTAAAAGAAAATAGTGTACAGTCTATGATTTGTTCAATGATAATGGACACAGTTATATGAATTGAAAGCCTATCAGAGGTCTGAAATAAAGTTGTGTATTGAATAAATTCAGTTGGACCGTTAGGTTGTGCTGGAATGGAGACTGACTGCCTTCTGCCTGATTGTTTCTCCTGTTTATACAGGTGCGCCGATCGTACCTGTAACATGTTATTTGCCAACTGAAAATGTTCAATAGCAGTGCAAGAAAAAAATGTAATAATTGTTTCAGTAATTTCTTCAACATTCTACATTACAGGAAATGTCATATAAATTTGTAAATATCTCTGTCCACGTACTTGTACAGATAAATATGCCTTTTTTTGACCATCAACATGAGAAAGGTGAACATTTGAGAAATATTGTGAATAGCAGATGATTTTTTAAAAAAATATATTTTTAACATCAACTTCACAAAGAAATCTTAACGTGGAGGGAAATCTGAATCGGTTGGTCGATGACCTTTGTTCCAGTCAGATCACCTACAGGGGGCGCACAGGAGCCCTTGACGTTACTGCCAGAAATGAGTCTGTATAAGTTCACAAACTCAAGACATTATCAACAAAGTCACTGATAAACATGTGTTTTATGACAGGAGATTATCTGTCTCCAATCTGATCTGATAATTCAGTTTATGTGTTGGAACTACAGCTGCTCTGAGTATTCAGGTCTGATACACTGTCAAACCCAACATCAGATCCAAGCACAGTACGTCAGCAGAACTGAATGTTCTCCAAAAATGTCAACCCTTTCAAAGAGATTCAATTAACTCTAAAACTGAATATAGTTGTATCTCGATTGTTTCAAGCTGATAGTGTGAAGGACAATTTCTGGTGTTACAGTTTCACTTTGTTCCACTTCGTTTGCCTTTGGTTGATTTTATATCATTATAACACTGAAGACAAAGGGTTGATATTTAGCAACCTGCAACTCAGAATAGTATTTTTGTTCTATTTCCATTTATAAATCATCTGTATTTTACAATAAAAACCATCCCCACCATGTAAAGATTGAAATATATCCTTCAGTAACATTTATAAGTCTAATTGATTATTTGTAATGGTCAGTTGTGCTAGGACTGTCTTTTTAAGTGTCTGTGTTCTCAAATATGAGGAGAAGAAATCGATCTGTTTATTTTCCCTTTATCCATTTCAGTGTATCAGCGTGACTTTGGGTGAAGGAGAGCACTGTAGACAACAGTCTGCCACTTCATCAGTCACCATTCTCACATCACAGTCGTTGAATTTACCACTTAGGATCAAAGCATGTTTGAAAACAGCTTGAGAAACCATATCCATATCCATACTCCGCAAAGAAAAGACTCCATGCTCAGACTTGAACTGGGAATATCTGTGAAGCGAGGCTGCAAATGAATACACCACTGTGAAGCTCTAATAAATGATAGATGTTTTACATCCTGAAAAGCCACAACACTGAAACACTGAGAGACGGGAGGAGCTCAGCTCAGTCAAATACAGTCTGCAGCTCAGACTTCACAGAACAATATGTTCTGGACGTGATCTGCTGTTCTAGACGTTTGATCTACAGTTATATTGGTCATTAGGAGTTGCTACAAGAGCTGATGAAGTTTAAATCTAAAATAGTTTACAATAGTTCATGACAAAGACATCAGAGAGGGAACACATGAAAACATATCTGATGTGAAATGTGAAAAATGCACTCTTGGACTGATGATTCAGCCGACTCATCAAATGATTAGGCTCACTGCCCATATTAGATCAGGATTAATGACTGATTGATTCTAATCTTGCAAATTATGTCAAGTAGAGCTCCTTGCTCTGACTGAGACTTTATAGTCAAGGCTACCGGACAGTGTCAGATTATAGCCAAGGGTTGGATTATCGCTGCTAATCCAATTACTTGTGTAGCGTTGTAATCGGCTGTCAAACCAGTTTGACTGTAAACTTGACCCTCTCAGTGGAGAGAGTCAATCCAAACAGCAAACTTTACGTACTCACTTCCACAGAAAATCATGTTTTTAAGACTTGTGTCAGAGCTGCCACTGTTAATAAATTAAAAATATGTTGAAGTGAATGCCATTCTGACCTAAATCTGATTATAGAGGAGGAAAAAAAGCTTTGTCTTGAATTTTATTGTGATCAAGACCCAAGTACACAATGCAGTAGGTCTAATCTTGTCATCTGAAATAAACACAAAAGGAAATGAGTCAGAAAAAAACAAACATTTTTTTGAGTAAAATAAATGCAAATGGTGTTGTAGTTACATAAGTCTGTCACTTGACACTGCAGACTGAAAACAAATATGAGCAAGGAGCATTTATCTCCTCCTGCTTATGGATGGATGGATGGATTGATGGATGGACGGATGGATGGATGGATGGATGCAGTTACAAAAACAGCCTCAGTGTTTGTGGATAAATCCGATAATGAATGCTTCAAACCACTCTGACTGCAAATTGATTATTTACCTCTGGGCAAACACAGACGAATGTGTCATGTCTGAAAGCCTCAAACCACGATGAGTGTTTGGCAATGAGAATAAAATAAATACAAAATTTGTCTGACTGTTTGTGAAAATGAGACCCTGGGTCTAATAAAATTAGAAAAATACAGAAGATTTTTTTTTTCAGTTGATACTCCCAACATGGCTTGTCATGACTCTGTTTGGAAAGATCATTTGGTTTGGTTTCCGCCTAAAACCAAATAAACATAGTGTCAAACATAAGACCCGTGGACCAAAACTGGCCCGCAAGAGACTCCAATCTGGACCACCAAGCAAATGTAAAAAGAAAAAATAAAGACAACATTGATTTTTGGACTTTTGATTGAGTTTTTTTTTTTTATTTTAAATGTAACTGTTTTACACCAGAAGGTACCACTGAAACTGGCTTTATGCTGAGATTGTAGTCCCTTTCTGTAATAATCTTTTGTGGTTGTTTTGCCATTAATAGATATTTTCATTACATATACTCTGTGCCACAACAAGAAGAAACTTAAAAGTTTAAATTTACAGGATGTTAAGGCACAAATGGATGAAGTCTTGCAAGGCAGCCACCTCCGTTGGTGTGTGAAAGTGTGTGCGAAAGTGTGAATAGATGACTGTGATTTACAATGTAAACCGCTTTGGGTCTGCTCAAATAATGGAAAAGCGCTGAATAACTGAAATCCATTTATCTATTTTACCTGTTTAACTAACTCAAGATGATATTGGACTGTCTGTGTCTCCTGAAGTAAAGGATCACACTGGAAAACACAGGATTTTCAATTGTAGGCGAGGAAAAAAATGATTCCAGCTGAAGCTTTAGAAAGGGAGGTAGCACCTGGAGGCTGTGCTTCCTCCTGTGAGGCGGAGGGCGGGTTTCACTGACAGCGGGAACAGCGTGTGCAGAATGAACACAGTAGCGCGCTTGTTTTAATGCGTTGACATCTGACTGGTGCCCAAGTACCCGGAACTAGAAAAAGCACAACCCGATGACGCCTTGACTCCACCTCATGTTGCCATTTAGCAACAGATGAGCCGCGCTTCATGTTCATTTCCCACAGCCAGACCCCAGCGTTGCTCTCACCCTCTTTTTTCTTTTTTTTTTTTTTTTTTTTTTTTTTTAAAGGAGTAACTGCGATGTGTAGCGGGGTCGCGGAGCGTCCCCTCTCTCCCGTACCGTAGCTGGGGCTTCGAGCGTGCTATAAGCGGCTTCTCTCCCAGCCCCTTTACCCGACCCGCGTGCGTTACCGCCGGCTGCGCGCTCCTCCGGTGGACCGCCGCCGCCGCCGCTATGGATGTGCTGTGGATGATGCCGCCGCTGCTGCTGCTGGTCCCGCTCCTGCTGTGGACCAGCAGCACGTTTGTTTTCTATTTCAAAAAGTGCTTTTACGTCGCCTGGATGATGTTTCTGGCCCTTGTGGCGATCCCCCTGTGCATACTGAAGAGCGGAGGGAGAGATATTGAAAACATGAGGTGAGTTTTTTGTTTGCATAATAAACGTCGCCGTCTGACAGCTAGCCCTGCGCTAGCTCGTTAGCTTCGCGCTAGCAGCGGCATTTCATATTTAACATGGAACAATCTTCCACGCTAGCGCGTTTGCCGGTATTATTTCAACTAACACTCGTCACGGCGCTCTAACAACAGCCCGGCCGGTCTTCCAGAGTGTCTTAATTAGATGTAATTTACGAAACAAAAATTGAATAAATCTTTTATGCATTTTTAATCAAACAAACGCCGCCGTAGCTGTTAGCTGAGAGATGCTAACACTAACATGTAACGTTACACTCCTCATTAACAGAGGTATTTCCAACAATAGCAGTCACTTTTTAACGCGCGTTTTCCTCCCTCCGCAACAATCGCTGCCAGTTTTAAAGCTTGTTGGTGGAGTTACGTGGAGTAAACACGTCGTTTTAGTCACTGGATATCACAAAACTGTCATTGTTTTGCTTCTCGTGGTGGCTGAAACTATTCATTCCTCTGCACCGCATCTGGATCCAGAGCACTCTCTCTTTCAGCTCTCTCACTTTCAGTGGCCCAGAACTTCTGTCTTTCTTTTTCAATCTGATAGATAGAATTTCGATAGTGTGTATTATATAATGCTGATTTTAAAGAATAAGGAATTCTGTGTTAACCTAAAGAAATCACAGGCAGCACAGAATAAACCCATAAGCACACACGGGAGATTGATTTTCCCCAAATTTGGCATGAGCAAATCAAATAAACTTTCAATATGGATGCATCTAAGGTTTAGATTCAGATTTGAATGATTGAATATAAACCCAACCGAAAGCTTTCACAACAGATGTAGACCTATAAACACGTTGTCAACAAAGGACTCTTGAGTGTACCTTCACCTTCAGCTCACCTAACCCCAGAGGGTCGATGTTTATCAGACGCATGCAGACATATAACTACATTGTTATCATCAAAGAACTCTCAGTTCTGAGTGTATCTTCACTTTCAGCTCACCTACTTTCATTAGCACCAGAGGTTCAGTCATAATCAGTAAGATGGTTATGATACTTGAATTGAGATAGTATGTGTCTGATCAATATGTTGTCACAGTTTAGCCTACAGAGGAAGCACAGAATGTGATGATGTACCTTTCTAGAGATATGATCATTATCAATAGTATCAATATGAGTGTTACTAAGTATCTACTTTTAAGTTCTTCACAGTGAGGCCAAGCCACTTATTTTCAAGTATCAGCAGGTGATCAACTTTTTGGCTGTTGCCTAAAAGAAATATTGTGCATCTTTATTGCTGTATGACAACTACTCCTATATTATATCCTCATTACATACCTGAATATCCAGAAAACACCATGCTGTCAGCTGTCACAACTCCTCAGGCTGAGTTCCCTCCTTTTAAACATCTTCCACATCTAAAGAAGAAATGTAAACAGCTCATGATGCCATTGTTTACTCTGCAGCTAGAACTACCCGTTAAAAGAGGAACTACTTCCACATCCTGTGCATCAGTTACCTGATTCATGTATATTTGCACCCTAGATATGCTGTCAAGATTTACATTCATATGTGAGCTGAATCCTTCATTCACAAGTCAATATGTGTAAAATTTTTGTTCAAAATTCCAAATAGCGGACCCAGTTTGTGAGGTGTTTTTAGTGTCGACTTCATAGTAGTCCTTAAATTCCTAATGTCACAGACTGAATCACAAGTAGGTGGATGTTTCCCCTAAATTTGGCACAGGTGCACAAATGCATTCGAAGGCATAAATTCTACAAATACGCTCTCGTCTATCCACCACAAACACACTGGAAAATCTCCAGCATTAACTGTTACAACTCAGCCTGCCAAGATTCCCCAGGATAACCATATAGCGCATCCTGACAGGACTCGGAGTAAACTGTGCCGGAGACATCATTATCTCTGCAAAGAGGCAGAGGAAAGTATTCACTGTGCAGCAGCACTATCAGGCACAGTCACGACCTTTTCACAATAAACACAATACTGTGTCTTTATTCCTTCAGTGAAGGGAGAGAAAAAGAACAATTGGGAAGAGGGCATCCAGTTTTAAATCTCTGTCAGATTGGAGTAAGCTGCGTTCATGCTTTTATGCTTCTCCTCCTATTTTGAGACTAATCCACGACATATATATGTGACATGATACCTTTAAATCTGTTTGCGATATGTAGCTTTTTTTCAACATCCATATGTTCATTGTTTTTTTCCATCCTCCTGGATGTTTAAATTGTTGTTTGTTGTATTTTAATATCTCAATGCATCCTCTGTAATTGTGTTTTCTGGTTGCTTTTAAACCCTGCTCATAATGTACAATAGGATGCTGTGAACTGTTGTGACAGTTTTTTTTTTTTCTGGATAAATGAGTTTCTTTTCAGAAATGGGAGAAATGACAGAAGAGTGGCTTGTTTTGGATCAACTGAACTGTGAAGTGCGCCAAGTTTGTTTTTTTTTCTTCTCCATTTTAAGTGCCTGATGGAGAAAAACTAATTTTTGGTTACTTGTCCTTCATCCAACTAATCGAGTGATGCAAGTGTGTAATTCAACACTCTCTTCACGTCATCCAGGTCATAGTATCCCTATTTCTTGACCTAAAAAAACAATTTTTCAAAAAGTGATGACGCTTCTCAGATCAAACGGGGAAGATCTTCAAAACTCTGAGCCCAGTTCAGCTTTAAAACACAAAACAAGAGGGGCGAGGGCTTTTGATGTTGAGTTTTTGTTTAAAGAGTGACTCAGACCTTTGTTCGTGAGTCATCCTTTATATTTTGAAATTCCTCGCATCCTGTTCACCTCAGTTAACATGCATCAACTACGACATAAGTGGTCACTAACATCCATGTGTCTTCTATGTTACTTTATCCGGTTCATTGCAGAAGGCAGGGTGCAACCTAGACAGGTTGCCAGCCCATCAGAGTAACATACACCAGTAGTGTATATAGATTCTGTAGAAATGACTGACCCCTTGACCGCACCATGGAAGGAAATATGTTATTTTATACTCTACACACAGAAGCAAACACACACTGACCAGGTCAACTGATACTTGTTAGGGTGGAAATGTACACCATCAGTGTCAGCGTCCACTTTGTCACTGGGGGATTTTTGTTGTTGTGCTTGAATCTAGTCAGCGAGGATGGATTGCTGCACACAACTGACTGCATTCCAGTAATTACCTTGAAGGGACAGATGCCAGATGGCAGGTTCCCCCTGATTAGAGCTGGGCTGCTGAATAGTTATGAGGCCTCCATCCTCGATGCAACCTCACTTGGCCCTGATCTGCTGACAGCAGCTCAGTCAGTCACAGCGGCAGGCCTTCCTCGCTGCCTCGCTCAGAGCTCTAGGAATAACTGTTTCACAGTCGTGTTAGCTGCAACGGCGGTGTCACGTTGCACCACTGTACCGTCCTGTCAGCTCAGAGGTTATCTGGACCTGTTGACCGTGACAAAGCGGCTGAATTCGGGTCAGACCTTGGACAAGGGACTTTTCAGATGAAGAGGGCTGTGAGGAGAACGTCTGCAGAGGACTGGTGTGGCTTCCTGTTCGACGAACAGTTACGCTGTCACTCAGACCATGAGATAACTGACCTTTAAAGCCTACATGTTTAAAAAAACGCCCACTTTCTTTTCCCTGCTTTTGTCAATGAACTAATCCTGGGCTCTGTCATCCAGGGCCTGTGAACATGTCCCCTCAACCTTCTGACCTGACGCTTGTGAATGAGCTTCAGCGCTGCTGTCTTTATCTGTCAGGTCAATATTTTCTGCGGTGACAGGGCAGCTTCACCTTTTTTATTAGCGAGCAAGCAGCTTGTGTGGGGTTTATGCTCTTGTCTCAATGTCATTGTGCTCTGCAGGTTCAAAGGGATATTCCTAAAGCTCAACAATGAAGTGAACCAGTGTGTCGGTGGTACAAAGAATCCGACCGCGGTCATTTAATTCCCCTCGAACGATCCCTCGATTGCTCCAACACTGACTGGGTTATTGCATAACCGGTGGCTTTTGCACTGCAATGACTGCGTTATCATAGTACTGATGTCTTGGAAGATAGCAATGAAAGTATTCCAGCGTAGAGATTAAACTATTTTATTAGTTTGTAAACTCAACCACAAGCTTAGCGCCAAGTGAGGCAGCGTTTTATGGTGATAAGGAGGTTCAGTGTCATGTCATTGACTGTAAGTGATGAGTTAGTATTTCTCAAGTCTTTGGTTATGTAACAAAGTACTTTGGATCAAATTAGTTTTATTTGATTTACAAAAACAGTGATTGACTAATATTACTTTTTTCTTGTTTATTTCCAGATGTGGACAATTTAAACACCATTTTCAACATATGTTTCATATCTAACAGTTGAGGAAATTAATTTTCTGCATTTCAATATCTACCATTATTGTGATTACCAGCCTAAATCCTTACAACAATATATTCATACATTCTTTTTCTGTGCTAGTTTCCCAAATATAAGTCCAGGAAGAAAGTAAACAATCACATCTTTATTCATTTTGACCTCATTTTATGAACATAATGTTCAGAATCTTCACCTTCAGCCAATAGCAAATGTCTCAAACTAATAATCTTGTCTATGCCCCCCCCAAAAAAAATTATATCCTGTAAATTTGTGTTCAAGTCCCTCAGTGCGTGCACCAGCATCCAAACAGCAAAAAAAGCTAGAGCTTAGTAACAACAATGTAGCCATGAAATATTCATGTAAATGGAAGGCATTTATATGGCACCTTCCTGCTTTAATGAGCAGCTCATTCACTATTTTATTGTTAAACATTTCAGCTGAACAGCTATAAACACCTGCCTTACACTCAGGGATTGATATGCTCCATTACAAGCCTACATCTCCATATTTCATATTGTGTGATTGCTAAGTAGGCAGAAGAACAGAACCTGTGTTTACTGGGCACCACGCATCGCACATGAATTTTCAAGTGAATCTTTTTCCATTCAGATATTTATTTGTTCTTATTTTCTTTGAAGCCTGAGTAGATCCAGTTTTTACGTTTTTCATTGTGACATGAAGTCAAAAACAAATTCCTCCTTGTTAAATGTGCACTGGAATGCACAGTATGTTAGTTTTATTAACAGTGACATTATGAGTAAACTTCCCGAGATTGCGGTTTGTTGTTGGCATTTTCAAACAGGAACAACAGAATGAGGAAGAGAGTGCAGATGAGGGAGACACCTGTCTTGCTGAAGCAATGATTCCTGTGGCTGAGGTGGAATATGGGGAGAAGGTGGATCTGCTGTGTTTTAGGAGCAGGAACGTCACACAGGTTAGTTGTGTGACAGGAGCCAGCTGAAGCTTTGCACAGGAAAAACACCTACTTTGGTTCACAAAAGTCATGGTCCCAGTTTTGCATGGCTGACGTTGGCATGCGTGACCGACTGAAACAATAGCAGGAGTCAGCCGAGCTGCTAATACATACATTGTATTCATCTAATGTTTTGGGTAAAGTTAGTTTGAGTGTGGATTTCTGCAGAATTTATTCAAATTTCTTGATAAAAATTTGAAAAGTCACTAGATGTAAGATCATTTGATTGTGCTTGAAAAGACAGACTCTGGTGGTGCATTGGGTCACATTCGATCAGCATGGCGAGGGTTCAGTCGTAGCTACATTCTCAAGCTATTGCTGTCTTGGGTGACCCAAAAAGTTCAGCATGTGCACTCAAAGTACACATCATAAATCAGGACAAACTCAATTATCTTGTCTTCAGCCCAAATGATCAGGCGTGTTGTGCCTGCATGCAGGAAACTAAAGGATCATCTGTCACTTTTAAGGATTCAGAATAAACTCTGCAAAACTGTTGAGCCTTCAGTGTGTCACACAGATCTTAAACATGATTGGTCTTACCCATTAGAACTGTAGCCTTTTTTTCTACTCCATGGTTTACACTGTCGTTTGTCAATGACAAAGCATGAAACTGATTTACTATGGTGGTGAATGTGGTGTATTTATGTTGTGCTAGGCAGCATCTGTTCGTTTGCCTGCCTTAAATTTCTATTACTTCAAACTTGTGAGAATAATTCATGTTGAACATTAAAGTACAGCGAACCAATGCAATTCATGTCAGGCTTTTGACCACAATTAAAGGGATAAAGGGAAATATTGATGAGATTGTAGTTGGTGGGAAGGCATTAAAACTTGACCCTTGTTCAGACGTACTGTGACAGACTTGCGCAGCTTGCAGTAGCATGGATTTCACACCAAAGCGTGTTTTAAAAAAAAAAAAGTTTTCCAAGCAAAGGTCAAGCTTTAGTAGTCCCAAAGGAAAATCTGTGATGGGAAAGGATGCAAAGAGGAAACATCTGTGTTTATGTTGATTTATGTTGAGTTTTTAATGAAAAATGCAACAGGTTACTCTGGAAAATTCCCACTGAATTGTTGTACCAATGTGAGTCTCATCAAGCATTTTCAGTTGAGTGTGTGTGTGTGCGTTTTGTTTTTAACTTTCTAAAAAAAAAATCCCCAAATCTGCCAAAATACAGATTTATCATTTCCTCATTCATGTGCAGCTGGTTAAGAGTTGAGCATCTCGCTCCTAACGCCCCAAGTATTCCTTCCAGGGCAAATGAAAGCAAATATTGTGACATATTTGCCCACTGACATGAATTACAACTCCTAATTTATGCAAATCTGCCCTCTGTGGGATATAAAAGAATACTAAATTTTCCCGCCTGTGTTGAAAAATGACCCTAAAGCGACCAGAAATCTGTAAAAGCAGCCAAAATGACATGTGTTTATTTTAAGTGGGTTCTTAGTTTGGCGGGAAATCAAACAGGAGATCTCAAGACCAAAAATGTAAATCATTACTTTTGTCACCTCACAGCTTTCACGTCACTTTTATATTTAATGATAAATACTAATAGTGTTAATGTGTGGTTTACCACTGACATTATACGTGGTGTCGGAGCAGATGGTGGGATATTATTTCTTAAAGCTTATTGGAGCATTCCACCGACCACAGGCAAACAATTAACTGAGAAACATCCAGAGCTAATAGGGCCGGTGGGCATAATTAATTTACCAGATGTCTTGGAGGACGGTCATGATGTGTCTCATTGAGGTCATCTCTGACAGAAAGCTTAACAAGCCTTCGCCATTCCAGCGCTCGCTGCGACCGTTTGAGGTGAGCTGCTGGTTAATAATAAGTAGCCTGCGGCCCTCACATGTGAACCCGAACCTATAGTTACCCAGCACTCTAATTACCCGCTGCTTTCCCCACAGGATCATCCGCTCCCTCGTCCGCCACGTCAAGTACTTCCTGGGTCTTCGGTTTGAAGTGAGTGGGTGGGAGCATCTGCAGACCGAGGGTCCCTACGTCATCATCTCCAACCACCAGAGCTCCCTGGATGTTTTGGGTGGGTATCGGAGCGCTTTCCTGCACTTCTGAATGCATTTTAGTGTCATTCCCGATTAAATGTGAGTCGGAAATGATGTTCAGGGGTTAAGAAATGGACACGGTCTCATATTTTTTGCAGCACAGGCTGAATCCTTCTTCCTCTGATGAAAGATGATGCAAGACTGCCGTGCAAATGGGAGATGGGATTTATTTTTCATGTTCACCTGCAGCTCTGTGATCAGATCTACTCAGGGTGAAGTTGTGAACCTTCAGTCCAGTTTCACTGCGTGCAATGTGACACCAGATTTAATACACTCAGTTCTGAACATTTCAGTTTGAGGCGGAGCAGTCCTGCGCAGTAGAAATACAAGAGACGCAGAGAGGAGTGGGGCTTTCTGGGTATGCAGTGGAGAGTTCACGTGGAGAGTCACAAGGATCATAACAAGGATCACGCAGCCTTTGCTGCTGGATGGAAATTGAGTTAGGTGAATCTTTCCACTGAAGTTTTAAAGAGGAAAATAAAAAGATGATTAGTAGTCTTATGATTGATGCAGTTCAAAGATTTTCTGCTGATCAGTTAATTGTCATAGAGCCCTCCCTTGTCACAAACTGAGAAATTCATCTATAAATTGATAAATTAAAATGTTAATGACCCACAGTGACCTGAAAAGGAACGCACTGGACCAGTGTGACACAAATAACTGCAGTCAGAGGAACACTGAGGCTCGCTTCTGTCCAGTTTGAGTGTACTGGCTGTTGACCTGGATGAGCTCACTGACAGCGACATGAGAAACCGTCGCCTCACCTGAACAACCGGTGGTGGACTGTAACTCACTGTACAACCACATCACGTCTCATCAGGAGAAACCCTTGATGTGGCGTCGATGTTTGGTCAGCAGAAACGCACAGCAGACACTGAGTGGGTTTATCCAACCAGGAAAGAGTCCTGATGCTGCCGTTTCCTGCATGTGCATCTGCAAGCTCCGGTTTTGTTACAGTGTCTATTCTGCAGAAGACCCTTTTATGAAGTTGTACAGTGCTCCTCTGCTGGCGTATTAAATATTTAGGCATTTTCAGATACCTCATTGAGATGTACAGCAGATGCATCGTTCTGTTGTTTGAGTTTTTCTCCACAATCAGTCATTTTGTCTCAGTTTTCTTTGTTTACTTTTCTCTGAAGATGAAATGCTCATTCCCACAGTTTGATCCACGTTTCCTTTGTTTGCTGTGATGGAATTTGATTTGCTGTTCAAACGAGAACAGTGAAAAGTGGAAGAGCCGCTGTGTAACCTGTATGCAATGCGTTTGGCTCAGCCACCAAAACAGAATAACAGTAGATATCAAAGGTACGAACTTTGTTTTAAAGCTCTAGATTTGTGAGAACCTAAAGTAAATTTTCATCACAGCCAAGGTTCAGGCTCCTGTTTATCATTGTAATGGCCACTTTCCCCCTGTTTAGGTTTTTAATACGGCTTGCCGCCTGAAGGTTGGGCAATAGCCGCGCTAAAACTGGGCCAAATGTAAGATTACTGCATTCCAGCTTTGTGCTGACACACACAGTGCTTGACACATCAGGGAAGGATTTGCAGCACTGTGGCAGTACAGAAATAATGTGGCTGTCGAGTAGTTTTGATTCAGTACTGGAATTATGCAAGAGCTCACAAATCCCTAATTATGCTAATTAAACAATCACACAGGACAGGGTCTGAGATAAAAGCTGATTAAATAATCCCAAAACTCACTGAACGTGCTCTAGCCAGGTTTGGAATCTGGATTTATCTCTGGTTTATGTTCTTTTGCTCTCCTTTAAATTTCCGTGTGTCAGACTGTAAATCCAGCGGAGGTGTGTTTTCCGTCCGTCGGTGTCTGGGAGGGAGACACTTCCAGCGCCGCTGAGTGATGGGGACAGGCTCGGGGCCAGCTCAGTGACAGCAGGGAGAGAGCTGGGCCTCTAATTAGCAGTGAGAAAACTCAGCATGAGGCTTATTTGGCGTCCAGGTTGCCATGCCAACAGCTACACCCGGCCGTTCGCTGCTCCCGCCAGAGCTGATGTGAGAGGACCGTCGGGAAACCCTCGACTGCTTTCCAGTCTCGTTTCACTTCTGTCTGCTTTGTTATAGACACATCCACTTGTTCTTCTTCCCCTCCATCATTTATTTAACCGATTCAGACTTCCTTCCCCGGGCTCTGGGTTTGACCTCTATGTTCTGCACCAGCAGCCTGCTGCACACAGGTTAATAAAACATGTGCCATTCGTGGAAGTGAAGTGAAGTATCTCTTCTGACCCTGCGCTCATGACACCTGCAGGCTTTATTCCTCATGAAATACAGATTTTTCTACTGCCGTAGACGGATATTTCAAAGATACGACTTGATAGTCGTGGTAGCAAAGGAGTGATCAGAGTTGTGCTTGTGCTCAGCTGAAAGGGTTAAATTTCCTTCATCAATTCAGATTCAATTCCATTTAATGTTTTTGAGAGAATGTGCTGATCCAACATTTTATCTCTTACATTCATCAAACCTGATGAAGACAGGCAACATGCTTTTTAATTTTTTTTTTTTTTTCAGATTCATCCACTGTCTCTGGTATGAACCAAACTTTTGGCAGGAGTTTGCAATGCATCATTTTGGACAATTTAAGTGATGAATGCAGAACTGATGCACATTTAAGAGTTATTAGGCTGTGGTAAAGCAAACAAATTGCTTTTCCGTGATGTATGTGTTGCATCAAAATCACAGCTTTAATCATTGACGTCCTTCTTTTCATGATCATGTTTTAAATGTGATCTGTAAGATGTTCGCTGATAGTTCTGCAGCTGTACAGGAGATGGCCTTGTTGGCTGCAGATGAATCACAATAATGTCTGTGATTCTTCCTTGGCGGTGAAATACTGTACGGCTGCTGCAGCTCTGACGGGCTTATGTTTCAATCTTCCGGCCTGCAGGTCTGATGGAGATCCTACCCGACCGCTGCACCATGATTGCCAAGAAGGAGCTGATTTACGCCGGCACGGTGGGCCTCACTTGCTGGCTGGGCGGCATCGTCTTCATCAACCGCAAGAAGACGAGCGACGCCAAGAGCGTCATGGCCGACGCGGCGAAGACCATGCTGGACGAGCAGGTAATCTGCCTGGCGTAAACACAGGATGCGTCTTTTGTCTCCGGATTCCGGCTTTTGATTTCTGGAGATGATTGCGTCGCTCTCTTCCTCTGAACCCGAGCCCTCTGACCTCCGCAGATTCGCCTGTGGGTGTTCCCCGAGGGGACGCGCAACCAGAGAGGCGACCTGCTGCCCTTCAAAAAAGGTGCTTTCCACCTCGCAGTGCAGGCGCAAGTAAGTCCCCTTTTTTTTTTTTTTCCTAATACGCCATTAAATTCAACCTTGTTTTGAGGTTTTTCCTCTCAGTAGAAAGTGGGATGTTCTACTTTCAAAATGTGAATAAGTTGAGACTTTATCCCCTTCGTTCACTGACCCTGAGAAGAGGGAATGTGATGAGACTGGCTGCATTCCAGGGATGTTTGGCACCAATGAGAGCGAGGAATGAGAGCGAGGGGCTCGCCGTGTGCTGCTTCCAGACACGTGGGGGAGCTAAAGACTAAAATACCGTCCAGCCACATTTACCTGACAGCTACTTGCATTCATAGATGGATTTACCTCAGACATTAATATCTGATCTAAATGCTTTGAAATGGGCGGAGTAGTTTTCTCAGCAGTGTTATTGAGATATTTCTCGCGCTCTGACGCTGTAGTTTGATCCACTCAGACATGGTGCGCATGCAGAGCGGTGTGCCGCTCAGCCGTGTGCGTCCATGAGCTATATCTGCGTGCATGCAGGTGGGAGGTCTCCGCTTCAGAGTTGATGTCTCGTAGCGCACACTCAGGGTCAGGCAGGTGGAATGAATTAAAAAACATTGTCGGGGGAACCAGCCAGAAACCACAATGTGGTTCACCCCAAGGCAAAAATGCTGCCTGTGTGTGTGTGTGAGATTTTGTGTATGTGGCTCCCATAAGTTGCGGTGAAAGATTGACATCAGCTCGGCGCAGATACGTACCCAGGTTGTGGGGCTACGAAAATACAGCCCTGCTGCTTCTTATTAGCAAACACTTCATTTTCTATCGGGCTCCACAGTTCAGAGATTTACTGCATGGACATTAACAACAATCACACGTTGGTAAATGTGCCGTCTGTGTTTGAATTGGCCGGATAACTTCATTACAAGTCAGTGCGACGCAGTCTGTGTTTGAGTTTTTCCCTCCGTTTGGCTCGACTTTCACACTCCAGCAGAAACTATTTCTATATCTGTGTGTGTGTGTCTGGGTGTGCTGAGTGACGGTGCAGCCTCTCCATTTGCACCCAGCCGGCCAGATTGAGTGGAAGCAGGACGGCCCCCCAGGGGGAGACACGTTTGGCTCAGCTGAAGGGCCACTCGGGGTGGGGGGGTGTGGGGGGGGCAGCTCGGCCTGTATTAGCAGCAGCAGCAGCGGAGGAGGAGATGGAAACCGCTCATGTCACACTGAGTGTGTGTGAGAGAGAGAGAAAGTGATGCTGGTTTAATCAAGCATCTCCCGACTCCCTCAGAAAACTGGAGCTGCGAAGACAGATTTTAACGTTATTCGTATGTTATTGCATGAAATGGCCTTTTTATTTTTTATTCTTCTCTTCACTCCTTGAAGGTTCCCATCATACCCGTGGTTTTCTCCTCCTATAGCAACTTCTACCTACGAAAAGAAAAGCAGTTCAAATCTGGTAACTAGGCTCACTTCTTCACAGCTGTGGATTTTTTTTTTTTATTTTAATTGTGAAACGACTAAACTGAAGGACCAGAGAGTCGCTCTTTTTCACCGTTGATGTTTTGTGGCTCTGCAGGAACCATCAGATTGAACATCCTTCCAAAAATCGAGACAAAGGGAATGACGATGGACGACGTGTCGTCGGTGTGCGACAAGTCCTTCGACGTGATGCGCTCCGCCTTCCTGAGCATCTCCAGCTCCGTAACCCAGAGCAACGGGCCCGTGAGGCACTGAACTTCTCCCATGCTCCCGCGTCTCTTATCTGCCATCGTCTGAGACCTGTTCCTGCCCCCCCTCCCCCGTTAAGACCACCCCTCCCCTCCCCGCCCTGCTCTACCACAGGTTGTCCCATCGCCTGGCCAGGAAAACGACGTGACACGAGCCGTTTGTCTTGAAATCTCTCCCCGTCTCGTTGACGCCCGGTCCGGCCCGCATCCGGCCCGACCGTACAGCGCAGCCGGTCCTGACCCTCGCCGCGTCCGCTCTGCACGCGGCGAGCGGAGTGACGGACGGCCAAGCCGAACAGTGTGGACGTGCGTCCTTCATGCATGCCTTTTTCTTTTTTCTTTTTTTTTCTTTTTTTCGGATGGCTCTGTCCACCTTCATTCTCGCTTTTTGGAAAGCTTTGGTATTTTTTCGTTTTTGCCTTCCTTCCCCGCTTCCGTCTCCTCCTGCCTTCTGATGAGCAGCTCAGCTCGTGGCAGTTTTTCTGTCTTCTTTCTTCTTTTCCTTTTTTTTTATTTCTGTTCATAAATGTCTGCAGATATTTATGTTTTCCTCTCACGTTGCCTTGGTTTCAGTTTTCTTTGGATGCTTACACACACATATATTCAAGATACTGCTTACTTAACGCTTTTCACTCGTTTTCCTCCACGTCTGTTTTCCAGTTTCTTTGCCTAAAACAGAGCAGTTTCTCCACAAACTGGAGATGGGAGATCAATTTTTTTTTTTTTTTTTTTTTAAATCTGTTTTTGTTCCGTCGCTCTGAATTCAACTCTGTAATCACGTTGGCTCTCAATCGCAGCGAGCTCTGTGACATCCGCCGTGATGTCAGGGAGCGAGGAATGCAAGGTTACAAGATACCATCTATAACAATAGCACCCATCTGTACTGAATTAATAGACTCCAGTGAACTGGTCGGTTCTCAGTGTCGTGTGTTTGTTGGTGTCTCATCGTGCATTCTTTCAACTCGGCTCTCCAAAATGAGTAGGAAAGCCCCACGTGCAGCACCCAGCAGCAAGTGTCTTCTTAGCTGTGCTCTTTAGTCTCTATTTATTATTATTTTATTTTTTTTTAGGGTTTTTTTTTTCCAAAGTGATCTCCTCAGAAGAATCTCATGGGTGAGCCTATTTAAAATGTGTCAAAAAAAAAGGTGATTTTTTTTTTTTTTTTTTTTCAAGTGCAATGTCCAACCGTTCTCGCATTACTGCTCCAAAGTGCAAGCCACCTGCCGTGCCATGTCGAAGATTTTCCAGTGTCAGCCCGTTATCGCACTACTCTCCGATTGATCGCCTTTTACCAATCATAGAAGGTGGACCCTGTTAGAAGAAAGAAGATGATAAAACTCGAGGTGAAATGTGAAATAATTAACATTTTACTCAGATTTTTCTGTAACTTTGCGTGATTTTATTGGTCGGAGACAATGAAAATAAGGTTTGCTGGGATGAGGAAATTCATTTTTGATCAACTTGTTTAAAAAAAAACAACTTAAATTTTTCGATTAAACCTCCAGCTGTGTTCATGTTGATTTCATGTATAACCACTTGACTGTAAACACACCTTCGTTTAACCTCAAGACATCATTTCATGTACAACACTGTGCAAAGCTTTCAAACAACTGTAAGAACACTAGATAGTAAATCATAAACCCTTTTTTTAGCACTTAAGGCAAATTACAAAGGGTAATCAGCATTGCAGCATTTAGCCTGCTCCTCATTTCGCCCTGACAGCAGCATCACTCCTCAGCACAGCTGCACGAAGTATTTCTAAGAACTTAGAGGTTGTTTTAGCACAGATCAGATCTTCTGTGGACGTAGTTTACTTCAGATAAACAAACCTGATTGTATTCATATGATGACTGTATTGTACGTTTTGGGTTGTTTCAGACGTGATAGATTAAAGTAGAAGTAGAGTTATAGAACGCCATCCAGAAGCTTCTGCACAGGACTGTATGTGTAATCAGCCTTCACTTTTCCCACTTCTGAACGGGTCGTGAACGCACCATTAGTCTTTTGGAGTCTATTTTTAAATTGCTAATTGAAATGATACTGATTGAGAGCGATTGATTAAACTCCAAACAGGGAGAACGTGCGAATTCACCCAGTATTCTGTCAGTTTGAGGCTAAAGCCACCGTGTGGCGCTCTATTGAAACACAGCCAGATTACATGGAAGCAACATGAACGTTTTCTCGTCCTCACAAACCGTTTATTTCACTGACTCTGGTGTTTCTAACTGGAGAGATTCACTAATTAACAATGAAAAACCTGATAATTCTACTTAAAACTAAATTATGATGTATTTTTGATTGACTACGTAAAGCGTTGTCCCTGATTTCATTGCAATAAAGGTGAAAACCAATTTGAATTTAGTCGTGACGTTCCGATTCACAGCTGGATACTAGATTATTTAAAGAGTTGTGGAGATTTTTGGCCTTAAGTTTGATTTGTTGCTATTGTTGTTGCACTTTTGGGTCGTTAAACGTTTGCATATAATCAATTCCTTCTGTTATTTTGTAACACGTACTGACAGTAACCATTGGTAAATATGACTGAACTTTTTTTGTTTCTTTTTTTTTTTTTTTTTATTATTGTTGGAATCCAGGTCTTAATTTTCATATTTCTCACTGCCTTTACACACTGTCTGCAAAATCACTTTTTTTTTTCTTTTTTTTTCCCCTCATGAATCACCATCTGAGAATGTATCGCAGCATTCAGGATATTTCTGTTAATAGTTGCATTTTTTTTTTCTTTTTTCTTTTAAAGAGCGAAGCATTGACAACAAATCTCCAAGATATATTTATTTGAGCATTAAATGTTTAAATTTGGACTGGTTGCCGTGCGCGCTGACCCCCCCCCGGGGGTCTCCTGTGAACGGATTTCTCTCTACTTTGGGACTAAGCCTGTACACTGCTGTTCATAGTGAGTGTAACAGTAGTTTTAGTGATACCTGCTGTAAGTACATGTGAAAGTCTGGAATTCCTTATTTTGAAGGCCAGTGTGGAATATTACTCCCCTTATCTACTAATATCTAATATTGACTGACCCAGCTCTTTCTCTATATATTTATTGATTTCTTTTTTTTGTCTCTCAGAGCAGTTTTTTTTTTTCTTTTTAATCTTTTTTGCAGCAAGTGTTTCGAATGTTGAAAAGCTCTACCAAATTGGTTTCTTCCAAAATACGAACTATATGATTAAGTTAATGGGAGTGTTTTTGCTCATTAACAGTTGATTTGTAGACTTTGGTTGAATCATTCAGTCGTGTTTTCTTTTTTTTTTTGTCCTTCTCAGTCTTTCCTCTACTTTTCTTTGTTTAGGGCGGTTGTTTACGGATCAATTATGTAAGATACTGGAAAAGTTTCAAAGTATTCTCAACCTTTATTAAAGCACTTTTCAGGCTGAGTTTTGGGTGGGGAGAAACTAAAATGTGGATTTTCACCAAAGCTATTAAAGTGTAATTTAGATGGATAAGAGAAACAGCTGGCATCCTGCAGAGCCTTGTGTGTATGTGCGTGTTTGAGTGCGAGTGCGAAAGTGCGTGCGCGTATGCGTGTGTGTGTGTGTGCGTGTGTAAATATGCACACATGTTATAGACGCCCATTATAGTATCTGGTTATTATGACGATGTAGTGTTCTTGATTTCACCTATACTGGGTAAATGTGAATGCCTTGCAAAAGAATAAATAAAAGTTAATTCTTTTTTTTTTTCTTAACATTTTGTGTGCGTAATTTCTTTTCCTTACACTCCAGTGGATTATTTTTTTTACTTAAAACAAATGAGGTAAAAACTTGTAGAGTTTCCAAAGAACATGAGTTTTCTCGTTTACAACTTCCTCTCTGGAAGAATAACGAATCAATCGATCACAATCTCTTATTTTTGGCCCATAATAACGTGTGCAGAAACGCTTACGTCTGTTGCTTTGAAATGCTTTTTATAAGTGAACGGGAAAGGGCAAAATTCAATATATCCAGACTAAAAGCCTAATTTCTGCATGAAGTCTAATTTATTTGCAGACTTTGACTTTTGTTTCACCGTCTTCTATCCATGGCAGGAATACTTTAAGCTTTGATCACAGTGCTGGCTGTGCGGGACTGAGGTCGGCAGGTTTGTTGTTCTGGCTTCATTCACGGTTTGTTCAGTCCTACATGATGCATTCGCACACATTCCTCAGTGATCCAGCCTTAATAATGAGCACACACACACACACGGTGGTTCTGATTAAAGCTTTTTATTACAAAATGTTACAAAACTAGGTTAGAAAAAAATCTATTATAGAGGAATGAGAAATGACTACAGGTAATCATAATTTAAATAGATAAATACAGATGTCCACGTCTGCCCCGGGGCGGGACGACTCAGCTGCCCTGATGCCAAAAAAATCCAGAAAACTAAGTGGCTGGTTTGACCTTTACCCCCTCCGGGGATGACGTAATGGCGAGCCCGAGCCCGCCGCTGGTAGCGTTACAGGATTTGGAATCTGAGAGGGAGTAAGCGAAGCTGTCGGGAGCAGTGAAAATCACAACACGGCGTAACCGGCACACATTAAGTCAAATTGTTGTAAATTCATGGTGGGGGTCTCGGAGGAGGGACGTGTTGGGTGGCTAATTCTCCTGGCAGGAACCTGCAAGGGGGAGAAAATGGAAAGAGTTAGCAGGACGTATGATCCGCTAAAGATGCAGTTTCGACTCAAAAGTGCTCGATAGTGTGTTTTTTCATCAGCAAGAGGGTCAATACTGCTCACTGCCAGAGCTTTCTGAAATAAGGTGAGAGGTGGTTTAGATCTGCGAAGGTTCACAAAGAGATCACTGATCCAAATCTAATCAAAACCAAATGTTTTGAGACGGTATAGTAACTGATAATGCAATAAAGAGGCTTTCGGAGGCGAAGGTTTTTTGGCCCGAGGGTTGGAATTTTCAGCTGTGTGATGTGGAAACTCTGCGGGCTAATGAAAGATAATTGAGATCATACAGCGACGTGTGAAGCGGGCAGTCGTCTGAATCCGAGGAACAGAGGAGGGCTTTTACATTCACACATAATGTGGCTTATTCCAGTTGACATGAAAACATAAACGCCTGCAGCTAAAATAAGTTGATTTGGGAGCTGCAATACATCAAGTTTAAGTATTTTTATATTGTTTTATGAGCTCTAAAATTGTGACATGTTAGTGCCTACAACTTTGACTACTACTAATACAGTGATTTCAATTTCAAAATGTTTTTTTTTATTATTATTAAAATGAAATATTCTGGGTCTACACTGTAATTCGATGGCAGTTTTTCTGTTATCTATTCTTTAAAAAGCTAAGTTAAGTTTACAGCACTGAGCTTCAAAACAAGCTGAAAGTTATTGAGGTTTTAATAAAAGCCTCTTAGTTTCACACTTGGTGTAATCCAGCATTGTAAAGTTAATCTCTGCAGCATATTCACAATCTCGACCAGTCCAAGTAATTAAAATCAGTTCTTTCTAATAATTAAACACCTCCAACGGCTGCAGAGCTGCAACAGTCTCAGCAAAAGATGGTTTGTCATGAAAGGCGTTTAACAAAGTTTCAGAAGGTCAGTGATTGGTGCGCTGCCCAGATTATCGTAGCAGTTATTAAAAATAATGTCAAACGGTTTTCTACAATCGTTCCAGGTCTACTGAGGATAAATTGCTTCGGATTTAGTGACCTTTGATCCTTCTCACTTTGTTCTCTTTTTCAGTCCAAATTGGTATGAGTGCTGATATATCCTAATTTATGATTTCTCTTTCTTTCAGTTCACTTTAATTTTAAAATTAAAAGATGACTACAGTTACAGGCACATCACGTTATCATAGTATTTAATTTTTATTACCAGAAAGAATCTTTAGTGCTTTTAATATTATTGAATTACCAACAATTTACTGAGGTCTCTGGCCTTGTTAAATCAACCTGATTTTTAATTCCCATGCTTTATAGCCGAGCACCGGATTTTCCCGCCTTGCAACGTTTTCATCCGCGAGGGGTCAAAGGTCGGCCGGCGGCCCGCTCACATGTGCCGAGGCGCTCCTCCAGCAAGCCGATCTGCTCGCTGAGGGAGTCGATGCGGTCGAGCTGCTGGAAGGAGTGGGACAGCAGGGTGGTTTTCTCGGACAGGCCGTCGTCCAGCGACAGTGGGAAGAAGCTGTTGAAGGGCGCCAACACCAACTGCAGCTTCTGGACAGACGGGAAAGACGAGAGGAGGGGAGGGCCGTCACTCGCCTCGTAAACCACAATCATCTTTATTGACGCTGGTTTGAGGGAATCTAAGCAGGAATTTAGTTTAATTTTTATCTGGTATGTATCCGTGCGTTACCTTCTCGAGGAGCTCCACTCTGTTCCTCAGGATCTGAACCTCCTCCGTCACGTTCTCCGCCAGGCCGAACCTTTCACCTGCGGAAACCGCAAGAAACGCAGACGTACGCGTGAGACGACGGGGGGGGGGGGGCTTCTGTGCTTGAATCGCTGTAAACACAGCGAGGAGGTTACGGGCATATATCAAAGTCCAGACTGATTTGTGTTTATTGCCCGTGCTCTGATCTAAACTTTACTTTACAGAACATTCCGGGGAGCATCCTGCCTTCACCAGTCCCCTCTCTCTCTCTCTCTCTCTCTCTCTCTCTCTCTCTCTCTCTCTCTCTCTCTCTCTCTCTCTCTCTCTCTCTCTCTCTCTCTCTCTCTCTCTCTCTCTCTCTCTCTCTCTCTCTCTCTCTCTCTCTCTCTCTCTCTCTCTCTCTCTCCCAATGATTCATGGCCAAAGTCACGAAACCACAGACCAGTAAAGAGGACGGCTGAGCGGCTGTGGGACCGGGGGAATTCAGGGCGCACGGGGGGCGGGGGGGAAGGAAGCATCGAGATGGGAACGGCCGAAGCGACCGATACACAAGCCCAGAGAAGAGGTCGCCAGAAATAGACAGGCAAAACATTCATCCCCGCTGCGAACGTGCATCGGTTACAGCGAAGTGTCTGGCGGGGAATGTCCCGGACCGGCCCGGATCGGATCGGGATGCAAAATTAGGAACCTCTTGGCTCCCCTGGCTGCGCTCCTGCAGGAGTTTCAATCTCTCCCAGATGTGGTCCATTACCGAGTCGAGAGCGAGTTGGGAAACGGAGTTGAGGAGGAGGCGAGGGAGGAAAAAGAGGAGGGGGAACGGCGATGACCCCCAGCAGACAGGGTTGATGGAATGAGAACGCAAGTGTTGGCCAAGAGCGGGAAAAAAAGAAAAGGAAAGGAGGTGGGAGGGTGAGGAGACATGCCGAAACTCAGTCCAAAGCTCTTGGCAACGTGCGCACATTAGTCTATCTTTATATTTCTAGAATCTCCATCAACATTCCTTCAGATGCACAAGAACAGATAAAGTCAAGAATGCCTACAAAGTTGAGATTCGAATGGTGGAAATGAGCACGCTCGCAAAATACCCCTCTGTCACTTCCGTAAAGCACAGCGATCCGTCACAGTCCGGCTTGTTTGGAGCCTCGCTCCATGTGTGTTTTCCGGGTGTTTTTTGCTGACCCGGCAACACGGCGAGACTTTCATCAATCCGAATGACGCCGTGGCGGAGGTGAGCGGCCTCCTCCCGAGCGCAGGAATTTAAATTTAGCCCTGCAGAAACTCTGATAAACAGGTCGCAGTTTGGAGGAATGCCTGGGAAATTTGGCAATCGGACATCTAGATGGAAAGATCTCTTTTTGCGGCTGTAGCAGGAGATGGTTATTCTCACTGTTTTTGTTGTGCATAAAGAGCCAAAAGGCTGGAAACATGCAGGAGATGTCGAGAACAGGTGAGCTTGAAGTTGAGTCATTTCCCAAAAGAGCAATAACGCTGACAAAGAAACAGAAGTTAAAAGGAACATCCTGGGGTCAGATTCCATTTATAGCCTTGTTATTGTGGTGCTAAGCTACAAGCATCACACACGCGAAACCGAAGATACAAAATCGGGACATTTTTTTAAAGGGATGAAAATATATGTGTATTAGCACGGCAGCTGGATTGAAGGCAGATGTTTGCTCCGCTCGTGGTCCGGGTTGCGTCTGGAGTCGGCACCAGTCGCAGTGCATTATTACTCACGGTACGAGTTGAGAGTGGCATAGCGCGTACCAAAAGTAATAATGGACCGCGAAGCTGGTCATGTTCGTCTTCGCCGCCGCTGCAAGGAAAACGCTCCAGCAAACCACGTGAACACACTTAAACTGATGAAATCTTTTTCCTTTTACCAGTGTGAGAGTGGGGGGGAGGAGAGGGCGGAGCAGCGGGGGGGAGAGGAGGAGGACGGCGAAGGCTTCGACAGGAGTGGCCGTCCGCGGCGAGCCCGAACCCGTCTCCGCACGCACACCGGTAGCTGCCAGCTGTGTTCACACACCACTGGGCGCAGGGCCGCCGTCCACTGCACTCATCCACGTCTGCCAGACAGGAGCGACGCAAGAAACCCAGGGTGAATGAGGAAGGAGAGGAGAGACGAGGTGGAGGTGGAGGTGGAGGTGGAGGGGGAGCGGTACCTGTCTGGCAGTGATGTCCGGTCCAGCCCGGAGGACAGGCACACTGGTTGGGTCTTATGCAGGTGCCTCCATTAACACAAGGCTCCGCACACAAAGCTGTGAAGGACATTTACAACGAAAATGAGGACGAAAAATAAAGAAATATCTTCTTAATTTAGCAGTTTTCCGACCCTAAAGCTGAGATTAATCAACACTTTTCTTTTTGTCAGCTGTGTAGTTTTTCCGTTATGGGAGCTGAATCAGATGCTTTACAGTCAGACCTTGTAGGCCAGAGGTGTCAAACACATCTTAGTTTGTTTTTTTTAAATCATACATCTTTTGAGGTTTTGGTTAAAACGGGTTTGCATTGTTCGAGCCATGAAATTTATCTGATGTGGGATTTGGCTGTCACACATTTAATCAACTCTGCATTCCTTAGAATTAAATAAAAACTGAAAAGCAGCTCCATTCACCCCACCCTCGAACCCAGCACGTGTGCCCCCCCCCCCCCCCCCGCCCCCTCCAGGTTACCTTGGTTGCAGTTGTGAGAGTGGAACCTTCGCCAGCCCGGGCAGCACTCTGGGTAGAAATGTGCCGCAGACACCGCTCTGCTCACCTGGCGGTACGCCACCGAGTACGTTGTCCTGCGGAGACGAAAACAAAAACAGTTAGGGATTTGTGATGACTGTCACTGCCCTCGTATGTGTGTGTGTGTGTGTGTGTGTGTGTGTGTGTGTCTGTGTGTGTCTGTGTGTTTGAGCTGATCGAGCCTTTTCCATGTTCTGTCAGGGTGCAGGAATGCTGATGAGAGAATGGCAATTTGGTGGAATACAGAAACCACGGACCGCCGACTTCCAACAGTGTGTCCCAGAGATATGAGAGAGGACAGAGGGAGGGAGGGGAGGGAGGGAGGGAGGCAGGGGGGGCCGGAGACGAGATGCAAAGTCAGATCTGAAGTGTGCGATTCTGCTGCAGCCTGCTGAGAGTGTGGTATGTCGAGTTTCCTAGGGGGAGATACAGTGTGGTAAACTCAGCAAAAAAAAACAAAAAAATACAGCCGGAGACTTTCTGGAGATTTTTTTTGTAAAGAAAAAGATCAAATAATCTCTCATGTAACTGATTAAAGACTGCATGCATGATGTTGGCGACGAGAAAGAAGGGGTTGAAAAAAAAGACTAAAATAGAGGGGGAATGTTGGGAAGGGGGGCGAGAAAGCTGGAGAGCTATTGAGAGTGCATAAGTATGGAGGGAGACGGGCTCCAAAACAAACAGCAGCGTGGTCTCTGCAGGCAGGCAGTTCATTTCCCGTAGTTACACAGAGTATTGGGTATTTAGATTCCTCCCAGCTATGTGCCACCGTGACCCAGATCCGAGCGAGGCCAGCGTTTAAGTGCGCGTGGGAGAAAAATATCTAGAAGTATTTATGACTGCTCTCCGAACCCTTCCTCTTCTTAAACATGTCTGCCATTGTTTACTTCTTCATTAAACAAACATGTGGAGAGTGGCTTCATTTGAGCGTTTGCTTTGATTCTGCCGTGACCCGGGTCCCGGTGTGAACGCCGCGCTGCGCCGCGCCTCGCCGCGCCTCGCCGTTTGGAGTCAGAAAGAAGCTGACGGCGTCAGATCGAGTTGTTATTTCTGTGCGTGGAAGACGGTGGTCTCACTTGTACGTGCTGCAGAGCCGATGCCCCTGACACAGGGTGATGTAGGGCTTGTGCACCGGCTGGACGTACGACTCTGTTGCCATGACGACGCTGTGACGGAGGTCTCGGCCGCACACCCTCCTCCTGAGAACAAGAAAAAGAAATGCATGAGATCAACTGTTTTTTTTTTTTGTTTTTTGTTTTTTTTTTTAACTGATCTGAAGATGCTTTAAAATGTGATTTCCACATCACTTCAACAGTTCCAGGGTGTTCAACTCTTAAGTGGCTCCTTCTTCACTTGAAAAACTCCAGATTAGCCCTGCTGAAAAGCTGTTTTGCGGCCCAAATTGCTCCTGACAGGCCCGTGTAATCACTTCTGAATGTGCCACAGTGAAGAGTTGATCTCTGACCTCCGCATCTCCATTTTGACCTTTCAGTTTATTTTTGGTCTTTTGTGCAAATCGGCTGAAAATGACAAAAAGAGTCTGCTGTGCTTGTGCTGGTGTCGTATTTCAGTTCTGGACATCACGGTTTCAAGGCATAAAGTTTAAATCTTCATAAAGGTAGTTGCTAAGTTTCTAATAGTTCACATAAAATGATTGATTGTCCACAATATTTGATCAGGTTGCAATTTTTTTTTCATGCTTTTTGGAATTTTAATGAACTGACAGGAGCTTTCTCACACATGCACTGTCACTCAATACGCCATTGCATGACACCGAATTTGACTGTGGAGTGTGGAGGAATGCTTTTTTGCATGTTTGTGCAACAATTCCGTGGAGGCCACGCCGTTTCATGTTTCCAGAAGTAATAACTCATAGCGTCTGTTCCTTTGCAGACACGCGTATCGTTTACTTTACTCCAATACTCTGTTTCTCAGTTTTTATATTACTGGTGCCACAGTATAAATAGCATGAGTCACTGCTGGTATTATATTGTCATCCAAAGCTCATTTTTTGAAGAACTAATTTGAGAGAATGAATCTTTTTCAAATATTTCACCTATAATCCTGCAAAAATTAGTTGAAATGATCAAAAACTACAATTCATTTCAGTGAGGTTTCTTCAATAATTTTCCAAAAATGCTATTTCATTGGGACGTTGTGACTTAATTTCCCATAAAAGCTTTTTTTCTTTCTTTTCACTACTACTGCATCGGTAGTGAACAGAGAGATAGAGCTAGAGAGGGCAGGTGAGACGGTTTGGACTTGTGCACAGAGGATGCTGGAGATGCAGGAGAGGAGGGGTGTAATGAACATGGAAATGGTCGGTCTAACAGTGGAGGAGATGGGGCCGATGGAGGCAAATGAACCACAGTGGTGACCTCTGAAGGGAGCGGCCAAAACAGAAAGACGCGAAAAGTAAAGAAACTAGCTTATTATAGGCACAAAAAAAAAGCTATTTATTTGACTTTCGCTTTGTTTGAAATGTGTCCAAAAATTTTGAAAAAGTGAAAAATGTCTCTCTTTGAAGATCCAGAGCCCCTCACAGGAATCGTTCTTGTTAAATTATTGTGTCTTTCATTCAATGCTTCGACATATTTTGACAAGAAACTAGACAAATACACTTCGTAGTATTTAGGCAGTGTGGCGCTGTGGTCCTGGGAGAGTGACCTCTTGGCTGCTTAGCTGTCATTTCACCCACTTGTCTGCATTCGAACTGGAGCGAGGAGGGTCACTAAAACAAACACATCTAAGTGACGGCTGAAAGCTGAGATCTGCAGCTTGAAGTCGTGATGGAGCCAGGGGCTAAATGACGGGCGGCGATAAACACAGGAAAGAGCGCCGAAGGCCGCCGTTACCCGCTCGGAGCGAAGAAGTGGGGAGTGCCCGTCACATGAAGGATGAAGAGGGACGAGGAGAGCAGCAGCGTTTGGTACATCGTCTTCCTCTTTCCCACGTTCCCTCGCCGAGTCTCTCACACACACACACACACACACTTCTCCTCTCTGTGCCAGTCGGAGGGAAGAGGAGAAGAGGATCAAGAGGGGAGGGGTGGATGGTAGCCAACGTCTCCTCAGGCCGAATGTGTGCGTTTCCCTTCAGGAGGACCACTCCAGCTACCTGGAAAAGACAGGAAAATTCAGATAATTGCAGATTAAAAAGTCAAGAGAATTCAGCACTGGTTTTCATCTACGGCGCGAGTAAATGAGAAAAATAGATTCCACAAGTTTCCACACTTCATTCCTCCGCGACCGCAGGTTTAAGCCTTCATTCGTTTGAAGACTCGAACCGCCGGAGGGATGCAGGCGCGCGGCGTCGGCCTCGGCTGTGTCACGACAGCCACGAGAAACCAGAGCAGGAGAGTTTTAGAAAGCTTTAAATAACGGCTGAAAACATTAAGCAGCCTCCATCGGCGGCCAGTGAGGGCAGGAAGGTGAGAAACAGCAGACTTCTGAAGCCTGATATTAAAAAAAAGGGGGGGGGGGGGGGGGGGGGGGAGTCTTCACAACACAGAAGAAAAACTGGCTGAAACTTCAAAGCAGTCTCACATAAAGTCCATAAAAGTCAGTAAATATGAGAGATCTTGTTTTTGTAATTAGTGGAAAACAATGGGGGAAGCCATAGCACGTACACCTCTGTTTTTTTAATTAAAATGTCATCTAACAGTTGAATTATGCATCTTATAACACTGTTTATAACTCTTTTGAAAAGCTTGCCATAGTCGACACGTCTTAATCTGAACACGTTTTACTATTTATTTTTCCTCGCGGATTGAGTGCGTTTCCCCGGCGAGTAATTTCAAAAGTCATAAAGCGGAGTGCGGAGTGGCGGTGAGGTCTGAAACGACTTTACGACCCGCAGTAAAAGCCCCGACACATGTATTGTTTGTGCTCCGAGCGGCGGGGGTTAGTTTGCTCGCGGTGTAAATTTTGGAAAGCGTAGACTCAACTGAACGCGCGGGGTTCACGTTCCCTACGAACACAGGACGCCTTTCTGGAGAAGCAGCAGACAAATAGTTGCTAAGCAGACGTCTGGCTGCATACATGCACTTTTTTTTTTTTTTTTTTCTTTCTGCTGGATCTGCAGTCCCGCTGCCTTGTGGGAGAAACCGTCCTCCCTGAGCCCACCACACAAATGTTGATATATCCCTTCACACCGTATTAGATTCTTACATACTGTACAGGATTAACAGACAGACTGAACCACCCATGCATGGCAGTCGGCCTGGACCTGCTCCGGCTCCGACTCCGGCCTCCAGGCATCCTTTAACACGGCAGATACTCAACCCCCTGGGAAATCTCTAACGGCGCGTTAAAGCGGGTGTGATCACAGGTTGTGGAAGTGTAGCCCGGCCGGGGAGCGCCGGGTTATCCTGGAGGTGGTGCTAAGCCGCGGATGACAGCTTGTATGTCTCTGATCCCCCGCTGGCTCCGCGCCCGGAGACATGACACGCACATCTGAAAGGCCTGTGTTCATTCACAAATCACCGCAGCAGGCTGAACTCGCAGGGCAGCGGGAGGCCTCGCTTTGAAGACGACGTGTGCGTGCACGCGCATGTGTGTGTGTGTGTGTGTGTGTGTGTGTGTGCGTGTGCATGATCCAGCATCATCATGTCAGCAGTGAGAAAGTTGCCTGAGGTGGAGAAAAACTTGTTAAAAGTTGTTCTGAGTTTGGAGTGGCATGACAGTCTGACTGGCTTTTTTTCACTTATTATAATGAAGCTAAAATATCTCCTAAATGCTTTTAAAATGAAGTTTATATTCAAGTGTTTTTTTGTTACTCATGACCACAAATTTGACATTAAGCTTGATTCTGTTATGGTTTTTGTCTTTTTTGTGCGTTATTCAATGCGTGAAATTTCAATAAGACAAGTTAATTTTCATCTGTTCCATTCTTTTCTGTAATTTTTTTTGTGATGAATCTTACTTATTATGAGGTTATGTCTTATAGTGATTGTGCTTAGACATTTTAAATAAACGCTAGACAGAAAAATCTTATTTGTTGCAGTGTAAATGCAAGGGTGTAACCATTTCTACACTGCTTTGACTAATAAGTAAAATAATGCAGATCATTACTAAAAAGTAGTTACATTGCTGCCCCTTTTCAAGCCAACAACTTACAATTCTTGATGCTGTCATGCATAAACTGAACTGTTGTACATGCAAAAGGATAATATTTGCTACATCTTTTAGAAATGTATCTTCAATCATGCTGAAAGCATGCAACGATACAATCAAATGAAAGCAAATAAAGTGTAAATGGGCAAAGTTTTCAGTTTAAAACATGTATCTGGTAACTTTAATCAATGACAGCTACAAAGCATTAGCAACTTTCCACCTCTGTCAAAATGAATCAATGTCTCAACACGTGGGCGATGTGTGGGGGTGCAGTTCGTGTCTCCGCCATCAGAGGGCGCTGTTTCACAGCTCTGTGCCTGATCGACATCCCTCACCTTCTCCGTAACGCGCTCACGTACACGCATACATTAAACGCGTGCCGACGCAGCAGCAGAAGATACACACGAGTTAAAGACAAAACAACTATAAAGAGCAAACAGGAATCCTCAAGCCAGCAAAACGCGCACAACAATCCTACAAACTACTCCTAGTGCGCGTGCAAAGGAGACAAGAAATAACCACAAACCGTGCCAAGAGAAAATCTGCGCTCCTGAGATATTAAAGCTTCCAGTCGCAAAAATAAAAAATAGAAACAAAGTTCAAATCCCGCTTTATTCCGGCAGTCAGACAGAAATCCGGAGGAAAAAAAAAACTCTCCCGCTAGTCAGGTTCGTCCTGCGGCAGCCCGGACTGTCAGAGAGGCGCGTGGGGGGGTGATGCAGGGACCTCCTCCCTCTCCTCCGGCTGGGTGTCCCGCGGACCGGCCCGGGGGGGGAACCCCTCTCTGACGTCAGGGTGCACGAGCCCCGCAGGCCACGCCGCCGCACGCACACCCTCCCGATACCCAGCGAGCTGCAGGCTGCGGAGACCCCGCAGAGGCTGCTGCTGCCTGTCAGTACACAACAGCTCCTCTCCTAAAGCAATACTCTGTCACCCATGGGTGCACGAATCACTCCCCCACCTCTTCACGCCGGGCATTAAAAAAATCAGGGGGGGGGGGGGGGGAAAGACGTCTCTTTGTGGTGTGAAATAGGAGAATTTCCAACACAAATCTCAGAAGTTTGGAACTTCCTGTTGATGTCTAACTCAGTATACACAGAAATTCAAAAAAAAAAAAAAAAGCCAACATATTGGAGTTCAGTTATTTACACATTTAAATAAATCATTTGGGAGCTTGGAAAGAAATACATTGCTTCAAATACAAATGATAGTAGCTTTATCACATTGATATCTGACAAGCCTTCATTGATTTGAACGTTATCTGAGATCTCAGGTTTGACGCATTTTCTCATGTAGACGCCGGCATAGTAACAATAATGCATTTTATTGTCACTTTCCAGATATATGAAGGTAACACCGTCCGCATCTGTCTGTAGATCTCGTGACATCATGCAAAAGTTTAGAAATTGTCCTATGTGCATGAGCATCCATGAACACGTCAATTAAGCAACACATGCATGAAATCTGCAGCGCAGACATCAGTGGAGCTCTTTCCTGATTCTTTAATAGCGTGTTCTTTTTAAAATTAAATAAAGACATTAAATCATTTCTTAGCATGAAATTTGATTTAGTGTGATTCTTTCTTTGATCACATAGTGCAAGAAAGTTCAAAATGGCCTGAATGTTTGAGCATGCATTAACAATGAGGCATGTTTCATATATTTTAATGAGCATCAATTTCTTATATGGGGAAGTTTTGCTGAGTTTTATTGAGAATTTCATATTATGAAGATGCCCACATTCTTAATTGTAGTCTAAAACGATTAGCGTATTAAACAACAGCATTTATTTTTAATAGCACATGTTTTGTTTTGTTTTGTTGTTTTTTTTAACTAGCTCTCCTCTTTAAACATACATGTTCGATTCTTTAAAATGTGCGGGTTTCTTACCCTCGCAGTCGGGGGTCATCAGGTGCGTGTGCGCGCGCAGGCGGAGCGGTGGCCATGGGCGCGTGCCGCCGTCCCGGTGGATAAGCGCTCTTTTCCATGGTGCCAGCTTCTTTTTGAAGAGCCCCGGAGCCCGCGCGGTGGCTTCTCAAATTCAAAAAAGCCCCTTCTTGGCCGGGGAAGGTTGGAGGTGCTGCTCCCTGCGCGTCCAGCGGCCACAAATGAAATGTCTTTGGGCGTTTTTCAGTTGCTTTTTATGCAGGGCTTCCTGTGGAACGCAGGAATTGGACGGACAATCCCAAACCGGAATTCCTGTGAGTGTTTGCCGCTGATAAAACCCCTGTCCTGCACAAACACTCTCCATCCTGCTCAAACCGCTTCGCGAATCTGATTTTGAGGCATTTTTCTGGCCCCATTGTGCTGCTGAAGGGGGTCTGCGGTGGTCTCCGGGCCTTCTAACCTCTCCGGGCCTCCTGCCCGGCCTGCCTCCGCCTGCAGTCCAGAGGAACACAGCTCTGGATTTCATGAACTTTACACCAGCTTACTGCTTTAACTGTGGTTTCTCTGATGGCTCAAAGTGTTGGCAGTGACAAGTGAAACACTCACATTACTGGAAATCGGTAGTATTTTGAATAATCCATAATTTAATTATGAAGTTTTACCCATTTTTAGATTTTATGTGTGAAGAAAGAATTTGCATAATTTTCCATTGATGTAAGTGTAAATGACACTTTTTTGCAAGCTGACTCAATGTTACCAGTGCATCAAAGAGCAAACATAAACTGACATTCACTACTGAGAACGATTTAGAAACACCAGTTAACCTCAAAATGCATGTTTTTGGACTGTTATGTGGAGAAAATCCACACACGCACAAGAGGAACATGCAAACTCCGCTCTCATACCAAACACATTCTCACTATGAGACAAGACTGCTCAGTGTTTTTAAGACCTGGTCAATGCAATATTACATAACATCTTTCCACATTCTGTTGAAGACCCAGCTTAAAAAAAAGATAATAGCAAAAACATAACGGAAAAGGAAGGAAGTTTTTCACAGTGATTGAAAGAAACGGACCAAAAATCTTGACATCACTGTAATTGTTTTGGATTGAAATTTTATCAAGTGTGCTCTTTTGGTCCGGCTTTCTGCTTTCCAGTGTGTGTTTTACTTTTTAATTTTTTGACATACTTAAGTAAAATTTAAATCAGCATTTCTGTTGCTATGCTTTTAACAGGAAGTCCCGATGTCATGCCTACACTTGCCTACTATAGCATGATTTTCATACACTTCACGTACATGTAACGCAGTTCTATCCAGTCCAGAGTTGCGCAGTGCGGCAGTAGTTGTACGTCTGTGTATAGGCTCGTGTTTACAGCTGCTACGGTCTCCGAGATCAAATCTGTTAAATTGCAGCTACTTGAAGACAAACATTTCCACGATAAGGAGCCAGATTCTTCTCCCTTCTTCTGCTTGTGTGTTACTTACTGGGACCAAACAGTCACAACTGGTACAGTGACAACTACACCAACAGAGAGAACGCTGCAATAGGAATAATTGTGAGACCATCAGATGGTTTGTGGGATTATTTTGCTAATCGTTTGGATTGGATTTGGAATTAGCTCATGAAGGTTGTTTGAAGCTTTTCCAGCCGTTTGGGATTTTATTGGACAGATCATTCCTCAAAGCATGACTCAGAAGCCGAAAAGGCTTTCGGTGGTTTTATCCGGCATCATGCATCAAAAGACAAGAATAAAATTTCAAATTGTGAATGAAATCATTTTGGACATTGCAGAATTTTAGTGTTTTTTTAGTCTTGGTACCACATGACCAACGTGAGCCAAACGTGTTTATTCTTTCTCAGCAAGAGTCTGTGAACTTTAGCCTGAATCGTTAATGCTTGTTGAGGACTTTGGGAGTATCTTGCATGAGGTCATGCCTGAGTTCAGACACGGAATTTACAGCAGCTCTAAAAAGCTTTCAGCGCTTGTAACAAACATCCCAAATTCATTGACAGGCGGATCTTCTGAATCTCAAAACTTGAATAATTTACTTTTGCCAAAATCTGATAAAAGTTTGATGTTCCCAGGATGCAGTGCTTCTTCTGGTTGTTTCTCAGGGAGAGGATGTGAATACTTATGGAGGCCGTCAGTGAAACTGCCTGGGTGTTTCATGCTTCCCGGCCTTGTTGGAGTTTGTCAGTTGGGGGTCATGCCGCGGTTCAGACGGGCTTTCTGTGCTTCTGGCTGACATCATGCTTTAAAAGACAAGCGGGCCGCTCCTCCTCCGTCTTCAGACTGAGCTTGACAAGAGATTAATCTGACAACAAGGACTTGTTTGTCATTCTCAGTATGTGCAGATCTGCTCGGTGTGCTTACACACTAAGGCGAAAATTCAGTCATACACACAAACAGTCAAATAACCTTTGATTTTGAAGGTGGTTCAAGGCAGAATGTTTATCTGCTTATCTGTTTATCTGCTTAAATTATAATAAAAAGTTTTATATCAAATAATTTTTCATGCTTCAGGTCAAATCTTCTGTTGTGCAGCGTCAGGACTGGGAAGTATTTGGTTTGTTTAAGTGCTCATACTGCCTAAATGTACAGTCGGACCCTCCCTGCTTACAAAGAAGTATTTTCTCAGAGATAACAAAGAGCCTACGTGCTGCGGCACCATGGGAACTCTCCGCTTCAGGGTCGCAGGTGACCACACACCTTCAAGGCCGATCACTCAGAGGGGGAGCGTTTGAATATAGGATGCAAAAAGAACGCCGGCTTGTTTGTGAATGCACTCCTCTATTTGTGTGTGTGTGTGTGTGTGTGTGTGTGTGTGTGTGTGTGTGTATGTGTGTGTGTGTGTGTGTGTGTGTGTGTGTGTGTGTGTGTGTGTGTGTGTGTGTGTGTGTGTGTGTGTGTGTGTGTGTGTGTGTGTGTGTGTGTGAATTTGTATGTGAAAGCTTGTGTAACGACCAGCAAAGTGGGAGGGTAGCTCTTTTTAAGGAACCCTTTTCATTCTTTGAAATCAAGACTTGGCCGCCACAGGGAAAGTTTTGCCACTGGTGTTTCAGATTTGTCCCGGAGAAGACGATGCCGGGAGAAGGGGGGAGATGTGGGGAGGTGGAGAGGCTGAAGCAGAGCAGCGCTTCCTCTTCACGAGGAAACAGGAAAAGGCTGGGGGAGCGAGATTCTGGAGCCTGCTCCTGTGGAACAATAAAAATCTCACTTTGACAGGAAACGGATCTGCGTCAAAGAGCGCCTGACAGATTTTACCAAAGGGCAGCAGCGGTGACCCTGGACATGAACAAGAGGGCAGCTGTGCCCAACAATACCTCTAAAAAAGCTTAATTTTTATGTGCAATACAGTTTTAGACATCAAACTCTAGTGCGGTTTGATAAGGAAAGGGATTAGAGTCTAAATGTTTGAAGACAACTAGAACAATAGCTGCCAAAAATACAGAATGGAAAAGTGAAGGAACAATCGGTTTTGCTTGGAAAATAATGCATTGAATGTCAGTATTCCAGCACTTCATGTTGCTCTTTTATTACTTCACACTAAGCTCAAAGCTGCTTCACCAGGTCAGACCCTGGATTTTGGGTTTTTCTCAGCCCCATTGATGTGGACAAACCTCCACCTACGAACGAACTGGCCTAAAAACCTGCTTTAACCCGTGTAAAGGGAGAGTGGTGTAGCGGTTCGTAGTCTGGCCTCACAATGAGAATGGCCTCTGTTTGAGTCCAGTCTTTCTGTGTGGAGCTTGCATGTTCTCCCTGTGCATGCATGATTTTCACCAGGCACTAAGGTTTCCCCCCTCAGTTTGTATATTAATCCTTAAAATGGACTCCACAGTGTGGTTTTGCCATGAAGAAATGGCTCTTAAAGTCTGCAGCATCAGTTTTGCTCAGAAGTTAAGTCACGAAACATCATAAGCTAAAAGGAGCACATAGGAAATAACTATACTGTGGACTTTTATGCAGCTTCTGTCTCTACAACCAGCCTCCCCTCGATCAGCCTTTAGTGTGCTTCTAAAAATTCTGTTTGCACTATCAATGTGTCTGCTGGAGTGTTAGAGGAATAGTTGCAAAGATTTCCTGCCTTTTCCATATGTTATTTTAAGAATGACATGAAATCCCACTTCCTTGGACGATAAATTGTAAATTAGAGACAAAAAAAAACTTTAAATTTCAGTAGTAAGCGAGCATTGTTTCCCATCGCTCGCCGTCCCTCTGCTGAGCGGGACCAGAGGTGTCGCCTCGGTCTCTGCTCTGGAGGATTTCCATGCTGAGCGGCCAAACAGGACATCCTGCCGTCCAAGGTCTGCTGCCACCGCCGTCGCTCCCCAGTCGCCCCTCAGCTCGTCCAGAGCCCTGCTGGAAACCAAGACTTCGTGTCTGCCGTCTCAGCGTTTCCTGTTCTTCAGCAGACGGATATTTTATTTATTCCAATGCCTCTTTTTCAAAAACTGACAAAGCAAACGCTTTTCGAAGTGCTTTAGTAGCTTTAGAAAAATGACCGGGCAAATGTCAACAGGTTATTTTGGTGAACATTTGTAGAGAAACACTTGTAATATAACTCTCAACAAGAAAAGTAAATTGATCTATTTGTCACTCGTGAAAACACACTTAAATTCTCAGGAAACAAGGTTAGATTGAAATATATTAAATCAAGCAGAAAAAGATATAAAACATGACACACACACACACACAAGCAAAGCCAGCTCAGAGTAAAAAAAAGGTCAAGCATCATTTGTTTGTGACAAGAAGGATGCTCTATTCATCCCATCAGCAAAAAAATTCCTTCTGCCTCCGTCCACAATTGGGTAGATTGTCAGAAAGTCAATGGACGGAGCGCTGAGAGCGGTTGGCACGCAGGGAAAGTCCAGAGAGAGCAGCAGCGGGACGGGCTGCATAACTGCGAGCGAAACCGAGAGAATGGGAGGGAAGCACAGAGAGATGAAGGAGAAGAGAGAGTCAGTATCATTTAAAACAGGATCAGAAAGTGTGGATAGAAAGGGAGAGTGAGGGGGTGAGATTCATGAAATGCATTATGTGGGGTTTGATGGTCTAACGGAAGTAATCAGTGAAGGATATGTATGAACTTTTTTAGTCCATTTTTAAAAAGAGTCAAATTTTCATCTTTTTATTAAAAAAAAAAAAGTAATCTATTTGCATGATTATGATATTAACTCTGTTTTCAAAAACGATTTGAATCTACACTCGAGCAGAAAACCATGCGACATGCAGCTGTTTATCAAGATGCTGAAGAAGACCGAATAAAACCTGTAGCTTCGCCCTCCATGGTAATCCTTATTTTGCTTGTGGCTCAAATGAAAGTACAAATTGCTTAACCCAAGAAAACCCGAGAATGTGCTGAAGCATGTGTCTAGCTTAGAGTCAAAATATGTTTTTATTTTCCTTAAGAGACAAGGACGTGACAAGTAGGTTCTAATTACCGGTAAGCAAAATTACATGTTTTTGCCGCTACGACTTGAAAACAAGGCAGTTTTTAGCTATTTTAGATTGTGTCTCATACACACCGATGGAGGCCAAAAGATAGCGTCGCTGTCAGTCTTTTCTTTTGGAGAAATCTTACACACATCACGGAGAGCCTGGACCTGAACCGAGGCGGTGAGGTGAACGTAGTAATCACTACGTCACCACACCTCCCTCCTAATTGAAAAATCACCTTCTCCTCATACAGTATTTCTTCTGTCCCGCCGCCAGCTCTCCGTGTCGGTCTGTCATCAGCAGCATGGAGAGATTAGGTCGTTTCACACACGTCCCACCAGAGTAACACATGTGAGTTTGATTGTCTTTATTTACCGTCTTAATCAAATTCTCGTACTCCGAGGATGATGCTTGGAACGGTCGCCAAGTCAATTATTCTTCCAGCTTTGCCAAGATTTATTCTTTTGCGAGCGTGGGCGTACTCAGCGCAGTGATTTAATGTTCTGCTCCCACACAAATATTTACTGTCGAGACGGCGGGGAGTCACAGCGAGGAGCGCTTTTACGCGGAGAGAAACGCAATAGTCCTTGGCTGTGAATTTCACCACAAAGTTGCCAACTCCAATGATGACTTGTCGGTAGTTGGGTTCTGTATTCTTCTGTTTCCTCGAGGGATGTCATCAGGTTTTGTTCAGGCTCAAGGGAACATTACTTTTTATATATGTACTCAAGTGAAGTAACAGCATTTGTTAGCACCTAATCAAACGAATAAAAAAGTGATATTTAAAGTGCTGACATGTTGTATAAACTGCTGGCTGGATGTAAAGGAGGACTTTGCCAAAGTCTTTAAGTTACCTTTATTTTAAACTCCCGAATGTTAAAGTCTCACTTTGCTAATTCAGGCAGCAGATGTGGATATGGCTGCATGTTTTAGATTTTTTTTTAGTTTACACTGAAATAGCTGAGGATCTGACCACAAGACACTCTGCCTCTTCCTAATAATATCTACAGTGTGGCATCTTGCTCACGTCTTGTTTTTGTACACCGTCCTGAAGGACAGAAGACTCTGTGTATCCACTCGACCGAGGATCTGACAGCAGCCGTCTTCATTCTGGACAGGTGGGCTGTCACAAAGGAACAGTTTATTTGTTGAACACAAGATGTTCTCAACACTAAAAAAACAGCTGTCACTTTCACTTGTCTGCTGCTTGTAGCCCAATAATACATGTATTACTTAAATTTTCAAACACTTCTTATAGACAGAAGGCCCAGAAATATTTTTAAAGCTGTTGTTTTTTGAAATCAGGCTAAAACATTCACTTATTTGTTCATTATCAATACTTTGGTTTTAATTAGGTGTTCCTGGTAAGCTGAAAGGGGCTCAGAGTAAGTGTTTCTCTTCATGCAGTGACTTTATAAAGCCAGCCTGTCAATCTTGAGCTGTCTCGGTGTGCGACACCGTGAAGCTGCCACAAGCACGTCGTCCTGGCTGCTGAATGGAGGGATGGCACATCAAAAGGATCCGGGTGACATCGGGGTGAAGCCAGGAGCAGAAAGGTTTCTGTTCAGCGGGACGGCCATCTGTCCCCAAGCTGTCCTCCGAGAGATAAAGAGCGCGGCTCCATTGAGACCCAGACCACCTACTTATCACACTTTTCTACTGAGAACTCAAAGGAACCTGCAGTGAAAACTGTATATACAATTGATCTTTTTCACAGTTTTGCACCATGCCGTTTTCAGATCCTTTATCGGTTATACTGAAGTCAAAGATCAGAGAGTAAAAGATTAATCCACCATCTGTTGAGGAATTCTGAGACACTTCTTTCTCTACAGTGAGCCATCAAAGATGTCTTTCTGCTTCTGACCCAGAATGAAGTTTGAATTTCTAGTCAACATGAAGGAAAACATTTGATTTAAACTTGCCTTTATAACCTAGTTTCTCTGTCTGAAATCAACAGAAAGTGCTCAAACAACCACTGAAAAGACAATTAAAAGCTCATCTGGTTAGTTTTAAATAGTACTTTTGATTTATGGCTGTGTATGTTAGCAAATCTTGTTAAATTTGCATCAACCTCAGCGAATGGGTTGTGTTTAGGCCTCATTAGCTCAAACCTATTCCAGCGAATCACATATTCTTCCGATTGTTTTCATGGGATTAACATTTTATCTGTTGATTGTTTCCATGCATATTTATGATTTGCTCTTTAAAGCAGACGTGATTTCAACCGTTTGATGGAACAAAGCTTGTTATTGCTGAGAATGCGCTGACAAATCCCCTGTTTCTGTGTCACATTTGAATGTGGATGACAATGCCTGGCTCTCCGTGCCTGTGGACTGTTGACCTGTCGGGTGTGCATCCTGCCCCAGTCGGCGTGGATTATAAACTCTGGCACCATGCAAAATGCCTGGATGGATTGTATGTTTACAGTGGAGCTTCTGAAGAAGGCGTTTGTCACGAGTCTTTGATGCAGCTTGAAAGCGAACATTTTCACATCGTTCCGGAGTGAACTGCTGTCGGAGCAGCGTCGGGCCTCCTGCTGTGCTGACGAGAGCTTCATGAGGATCCAGCGCTGCGCTTTCTGTCAGTTTACGACTTCAATCTTACCAATGTGATTTGGACTTTTTCATGTCGGCGCTGCTTGCGGAGAGAGCTGCCGAATGAGGTGCGGTACAGTTTGAACTGCTGTATTTATGGGAGCTCACCCCTCCTTCGTCATTTCCCTCTCCTAAAGTCCTGATGATGTGTACATTAAAAAGGTATCTTGCTCTCTAACTAAGCACAGATGGCTGAGGCGTGCTCAAGGTCCATCAGAGAAGAAACTCTGGAGGAGATTTATGTCAAACCACGGCTGAACCCCGGGAACCCTGCACAACAGTCTCAACATTACAGCTATTTGATCTCCTGTCTGTCTCCGGTTTTCCTGGAGATCCAAAGCTCCACTGTCCTTGACATTTGTTTAGTATAAATGCGATTATCCACTGTAGCTGCGGAGCGCAAATCAAGGCAAATCTGAACTGACAGTTTGCTCCGTATTTGTGTAAATGTGCCTGTTGCACCGAGGGTAGCACACATGGGGGACTGGATACTGTATCTCCACTGACTCCAAGCACTAAAACAATATACCTTGCTTCTCTCTTAACAGTGTCAATCATTTTAATGAAAGAGCGTGAATATAGAATGACCTGCCGGCCTCAGATGAGCCCAGCATGCAGTGCAGCAAAATGCTCCAGTGAACAAGACACATGGGTGTCTTTCTGTTGAAGGCGTACAGCCACTGCATGCAAGCTTTACGAGAAAAACACTCATAACTGTGTCAAAGACATTAGAAGTGGGGCCCTAATGTGCCCACAAAATGCAGGCTGCGTTGGCCCGTCAACAGAAATTCAACAATAGTACTGATGGCACCGAGGATATGGCGCCGGGGTATTAAGACATAAACAGAGACGGGAGAGAGAGCGATAAAACAAAGAGAGGAGAGTCTGAGCTTGCATACAAGATTAACCAGCCGTGAACCAGACAATTGTTACGGTGAATGTGTTTGGTCTTGCAAGTGCTCTTCGCTGTCGTGAAGCCCTTTTGGTGCAGGCTGTCAGTCCATCTGCATGACCTATACCTGTTAATTCTTCACTGAGTTATTTTGTTCTTCCAGCTAGCAATGCATGAGAGGATGGCCTAAAATATAAATGTAAATATGTAGGATAAATTATCAACAATGCATAATTTTGCTTAAAAAATAAATGAGTTAATTAATTTCTCTTAAAGCTACTTTTTAAAAAGTTAGTTGGTTACTTTAGTATTTACTAAAAATAAATATTAACCCATTTTCTTGATGGTCTCTCTCAATTAGGATGTGCTAATGTGCCCAAATCTGTATCGTAGTAGTGCTTTGATACATTAGCATTAAATGTGCATCTGTTTGAGGAAGCTGCTCTAAAAGTTTAATCTGGATGTTAACGCCTCCTGAGAAAAAAAAGGATTTATGTCCATTACACATAATGACAGTAACATATGAGCAGATCGGCTGTCAACATGCAGACAGAAGACACAATATTTTACTGGGATGCTTCATTAAATAAAGGGTTAATGCTGTGTGCATCTTCCATGCGGCTGTTACAGTGAGCTGGATTGGGATTGTTGAGGTAAACGTGTTTCTAGATCAACATTTAGGTCAACAGCTGGCGGCATAATACAAAGACAGACAGCTGCTCGACAACAGTGTTATTGTGTTAACATCTGCAAGGATGCGAGAAACATATCCAGTCTGGTGAATCCTCCTTTTGCTTTTTGCTTTTTTTTTTTTTTTCTTCTGAAAAAAGCAACAAACCATATTTAGATGAAGCAAAGTGGAGTGGGAAAATCCCCTTTTAAATCTCACAGACATATGCATGTACACTGGTATGTCTTTGGACCTAAAAGGCTGCAAATTCATGCGCACGTCGCTGAAGGGCTGTCAGACAGGATTTGGAAAAAAGTTTTGCCGCAGTTCACTTCAAATCCCTCTGCTGCTGACTGCAGTTTCCTCGAGAGTCATTAGAGGGTCTGAGGTCTTTTTCTGGAGAAAAGCGGCGAATTTCCGCATGTCTGTGTGCAGAGAAATGGGTAACGCAGAGACGCCCCGCGGGAGATATACCAACTTACTAATAAAAGCCAGTAGACACGCTGTTGGTTGAGCGTAGCATGACTGACATCCTGTCTTCGCCAACACAATGGAAATGCCAGGTGTTGGAAGAAGAGGAAATACACTCATCAGATGCAGCGAGGGTTGGTTTGATGGGAACAAAGCATGCCATCAGTACATATTAGAAACAGTCGATGGTTTTTAATCAATCTTCAAGCTAGGAAGTTCAGCCGCGCAAACGGCAATCCACAAAGGCTTCCGTTTGAAGGTCAGTGTTTATGTCGGCGCGGTGGGACTGCGGCGCTGTGGCATGCGTCTGGACCCTGGCCTGAGGCGCACACAAGGACAGACCTGCCACAGGATGTGAAACGGGTGTGGTGCGCAAGTTTTCTCCGTCTCCCACAGACCCTGGGACGTACACAGGACACACAACGCGCCCGGCCGCGGGGGAAATCACGGGCGCGCGATTCGGACGCTTCACTTCAGTGAGTGCGACCGCGCATGAGATCCTGCAGAAGTGCCGGCAACGTAAACTCATCCATTCACAAACACAACATACAGACACATATACAAAGTGTTTCCCCACCCCTGTGCTCCCCCATGCAGAGGTTAATGAACTTGTTTTGAATTCCTTCACCTCTTGACAGGAACTACATTCCAAACCTTGAAAATAGCGGCCAAAAAACAAAGAAGGGAAGTGATGTGAGAGCGCTTCCTATCGACTCCCTTCTGAATTTATCTCAATCCTGCAGGCTGTGCTGGCCCGTGTCTCCTGCTCGGACCCCACCCTGAAGAGCACTCAGAAAAACAGGGTCGATTTGTAGCTCCAGCCTTCAGTCAAACGCACATCAGTTCACTTAACCCCGCCGTTTAGCATCAGGCAAAACCGTGTTTTACAACTCTTTTCTCTGATCCTCTCAGCCTGGTTGGGATTATTCGCCCGGTTCGGCCCAGACTTAAACTCGGATGCAAATTTAGATGCATTGGCGTCAGAGAGTGCAGGATACATCTGTAACACATGTCAGGGTGTATTTTGCGCTTGATTCAATGCAAACCTGCTGTGACCTGTGACCTCTGATTCAAATGGCGCTCTGCTGCAGGGGCTACGGCGAAGGAGGGCGTCCCACCAAGTCTGTGCTTTCTGCACGACTGTTTTGTCACGATTCATTTGAATGTGGTAAATGGATACTATGCATGTAAAATGTTTTAGAGAAAAATATGCAAACATTGGGCTTTCATAGTGGAAAAAGACAGTATTTCTTCCATATTGATGCCTGTATTTCACCTCGAAACAAGTGCAAATGGACGATTAAAATATGATATATCTAGCTTTTCAGGGTTGGTCTTGTTCACTGTACAAATGTAATTGCAGGAAAACTTGATTATTTTTTGCCATATTTTAACTGTCAAGCATCTGTTCTTGTTTGAAACAGAGAAACTTTTAAGCAAATGACAAACTCAGTCCAGGAAGAGACCGTCCTCAAAAAGGATGGATCAATGATTATAACTGGAACGTAGAGACTCTTGCGGATGTGTTAGAAAATATTTCACTACAATTATAAAGTACACAAATTTGACCTGCATGAGAGACGTGCCCGGAGAAACCCTTTGCAATACAAGTAAATGTGATCAAGCTTGAAGCTGGATTGTTTGAAAAACGAATTGTATTTCCACAACAGTGGTCATGGGAGAGACACCAAGATACAACTTTGGAGTTCTTGGATGCATCTTTTTAAATAAAAAGTCTTGAATTTTTGCACAGATTGTTGGGCCATGACTATTTAAAATCAGCACCACAAGCAGGTAATTTAGAAAAACTGGAAAAATTAGTTTGAATTTGTTTAAGGTCCTTTTAAATCCAATGCTATACTTCATTGCATTCACAAACTTGCACTGCCTACATGCATGCCCTAATAATGAGCACCAGATCCAATCAAGTTGTGATCAGGGTGTGAAAACAACTCTTCAAAAAAAAAAAAAATCTGAATTTTCTCATTTACAAAGATGATTCTTGGTTCAACAATGTCAAAATCTATAAGCATGTGTGTTCAATCTACAGTTTAAACGTATAGAAAACATCAAGCAGTACCACACAGTAGCTCAAGGCTCTTCATCTCGACATAATGGTTCTGTGGGCCACATTAGAAGGGGGGATAAGGGGGTGGGAGACAGGAAGCGTCATTTAGTCGCAGGCTCAATCTGTAGGAGCAGATCTTCCGGCCAGCGGGTGCTTCCCTGCGTTAACGCTACAATAATATGAGTCACATTGCAGGCTGATAGATGAGGAGATGAACAGGAGGGAAGGGTGGGCTGAGACAGGGATAAAAGTCTAACAAAACCACGCTGTGCGGAATTAGAAACCTATTATGTGCGAGAGCAGATATGCAAACAGGGTGGTCTGGCTGGGGGGTAACGTTGCCCGGTCATCTTTTTGTTAAGCTAACAGTGAAAATGCATAAAATAGATACTTTCTGTTGTGATTTCTGCAGGAGGAAAACACGCTCACCGGGCTTCTCTTTCACAAAGAGCCTAAGACAAACAGCAGGTACGGCGCTCGGTCCGTATTTCACCGTAGGAGGAACATGAACACTCTGGTAAATCCTGTTGCGGGTTTATTTTTGAACAGGACTCAAGAAAAATAACCTCAGTTCCTCCTTGACCACACTGGATCAGGATTGGATTTCGTTTTGGGGCACAGAACAAGCCTCCTGATTGGTTTTCCTGCCCCTGCCGATGCAGATCTTCACGTTTCTGTGCCTCCACCTCTTAATCTTAGCTCTCTGACACTGGCACCGTCTGTAGCGTTTCCCAGCATGTAACGTATACACTGAAAAACACATCTCCCGAGCAGCTCAACCATCAGTGAAAAATGGGATGAAGTGCTGACATCCCATAAAGGGGAAACCCCCCTCGCAGGCACTCCCTCGAACAGAAGTTCATGTTTCCCCCCTGTACATCGACGCATGTGGCGCTTCGTGACCGGTGGCAGGGTTTAGAGTTTGGTAATGTGGAGGATGACCCCCACGGCATCCCCCGCCCCCGCACCCCCCCTCCTGCTCCCCGGCCAAAGGAGCACGCTGAGGTTCCCACTTTTAACAAGTCTCCTCTGGCCCATCCATCTTCCCACAGAGCCTGTCAGTCAGTGCTCAGGGATTTATCAGGCTGAAAAATGAAGCGGCTCTCACATGAAAAGCCAGCCGCCCTCCGAGAGGCTACCGGGCACAAAAGGGGCCCAACGTGATTTTAGATGTCGCCATCACAGGTTTTTTTTTTTTTTTCCTTTTTGCTTGACTGCTGGTTGAATCTGTTTCCAGTGGAGTAAACCTGTTCATATTACTGCATAATCTGTTTCTTTTGCACTCAATCCAAACCGATAATTGACAGTCTCGGTGCAGCAGCCGTGAAATTACCCTGAGGCTCACTGATCGTACTGATGTGTTAACAGATCAAACCACAATTTTTTTTCTTATTTAGTATGACAAATTTGTTCCAGAGACACCTAATTTATCATTCTCTCATTTGTTCTGCCATTAATGCTTTGAAAATAAATTACATTCACAACATGGCGTTGCAGCCACATGCATCACTTCACCCAGTCTGTTTATCAATATTTATACATCTTCAATTGCATCTGTACTCTCAACCCCTAATCCCAGCGGATGCTGTGCAGACTCAGAAACCTCTGCTGTAATTAATGACCGTTGCAGGCATTTTAAAAGAAGCAGCAAATAAATCTGATAAGTTGAAAGATAAAAGTTGACCATCACAGACTGCCTGCACCTCTTTCACATGAAGGCTGAAGCTACTCAGACCACACCCAGAAGATGTGATTTTTTTTTTCTCAGCTTTTGTAAAGAGATGGTACAGATGGGCAGTTAATCATAGCAGTGTAAAGAGAGGCGAACTGCAGCACACACACACACACACACACACACACTTGTACAAAAGCTGTTGGGCCATTGATCACTGGAATCACTCGAAAGCCTTATCAGCTTCTTGGTCCGTCAGCTGTCTGCACTGTCTCACTTTCACAGTTCAATCGGCTCTCCGTGTTTATCTGGCTTTATGTGGGCGTGCTCCGAGGTCAAAGGGCGCGGCGGGAAGGGTAAATGAGTAGCGGGGTGCAAAGGTTGCGAGTGGCTCCGGCGAAACTCTCTCCGTCTTTGTCAGGAAACTTGAAGCAGTGCTGACTTATCTTGACGGCCGCGGTTCTGCCTGACGGACCCTCATGTGCCTCATCAGGAGTCTCGGTGAGAGAGGGAAGCCCTGATGTGTGGACATCTGTCTCCTCAGCTTTCTTTTGATCCCTGAGGTGTGGCTACTTCATAGTTTAGAGATTAAATGTGGCAAAGTCTTGCGCTCGAAAGAAAGTTTATTTTTATAAATTTTTTATACAGAAAATGCCAATAATAACAGACATCGCATTGAATAGTATCAAATAAAGCAGTATACACTAAGAACATGTGAAGTAGTGTAGTTTCATTAAAATGTCTACATTTTCTGATTGTAAGTAGCACAATGCAGCACATTCTGAGATAACAGTGAAATGCAGATGCAAGATGGAAGCAATACTTGTTACTTTTCTGCAAAATTACACAGTAATGGTCAGAAAATAGCAGGCAGGAAGATAAAGTTGCAGCTGCTTTCAGTTGTATTCTTCAGTGAGAAGACTGAGAAGTGTTCGTGTAGATATCAGCGACATAAAAGAGCTCTTGTTAAAAGACTAAAGTGTGCTGCAAGAGGTGTTAAAACTCAGTAAATATACAGTTTTGCAGTTGCCAGCTAATAAAGTGGCAAACTGAGTCTTGCGTTTTGCTTCCCGGCTGTGGAGTCAGGTCAAAGGGCTGACCCTGATGTTGGAGAGCGCCATCAGCTTCAGACCTGGAGAGAAAATCTCCCTTTATAAAAAAAAAAAAAAAAGGTTAACAAGTGGAAAATGCACGACGGATTTTAACAGAATCTCGTAAAGACCTGCAGGTCCGGCCTCGTCACACTCCTGCATCTGACCTGTTCAGAGGGGAGGGTTTTATTGGATGAAGGTCAGCGAGTCGACAGAGTCGGGGTCGCTTTTTAACTGAAAAAACATCACCTTTACAGATATAAAGTTATTTTCTGATAATGGACTAAAGTTTTTAATTTAAGAAACTCATATTACAACCAACTTTGTGGGGTCATAAATGTCCAGACTGAATTTTAATGGCAATAAATTCTAATTTGTTGACAAGTTTTGACAAAAGTCACAAAACTTTGTGTTCATTCAAAAGATATATGATCTGATCTGAACTGTCCCCCCAGACAAACCTAAGAATAAGACTGAAGAATTAATCGTGGTCTTTTTATCGGACGTCAAACTCTGTTCTGTCAGTATCTGATGCGTAGCAGCTGGTGGAGCAGGTGGGTGTAAAACTAGCCCTGTGTTTGTTTGTTTCCCCCCCAAAAACCTTCCACGGCTTCCTCTGCTCATTTATTTTGTCTTCCCTCATTTCATCCTTCGCTGCTCTGTCTGCGGCAGGTTGTTCCCAATCCCCCACCCTCCACCCGCACCCTCACAGCAGGGGGTCCACAGATGGCCGACGCATAGTTCACAGCTTTCACTACTGTTTCAACTCCACGAGAAACTTGGATTCTGTGGTCACACACTGCGATCACCTGAGCTGAGCAGAGTGGAAGAGTGTGTTTTTTAGATTGAGCTTCAGGACACCTGTTCCCAGACTTTGCGACCCCCCCCCCCCCACCCACAGTTCAGTGTGTTTGTCCTGGCTTTCAAACCATAAGGACACACACTCCTCGACCAAACAGGACTGAAAAGGGCCTGTTACCTTAAAGGTCACCACAGGTGTGTTTGCCTGTTTCTGTCCTTTTCACTTATCCTCAAAAATAGCTTCTTCTTCTTTTCATCTCGCCTTCAAAACATGGTATGTAAAGTTTGGTCTCACAGTCTGCGGGTACTTAGAAGAAATCAAACAAATTCATAGTCTGTTACATTTCCCTGCCCCGAAGCCATAAATGTAGCTATCAATCACGCTTTATCTGGCTTTTCCTAATGTTTTTTTTCCTTCGCCGCTGCTGTGGTTACAGCTGAATGAGTTTTAAGTCAAATTTGTCATGCATTGAGACATTTGAAAAATAATAAATAATACCAAAAGTTCAGCTTCGGTGCTCCTGCAAACGTTGCTGGAGCGATTACCTCAGACAAAATCAAGGCTTGTTTTGGAGCCGGGCCAGCCAGCAACGAGAAGGCCGATTAATTCTCTTCCACAAACAGTACAGTGTATCTGAAAAGATGGAAGACTGTCAAAAGGTATTTTTATTAGGAGTTACAACTTATATAAAGGGAGAGAATTAAGTCTGGTCAGTCGTTTGCTCTTTGCTCATGACGAATGACTGTACATGAGTTTGTTTCAGTCGCTGTGATGAACTTTGTTTCATGAATCTCAGTGAAGTTCTACCTCCGTCGCCTCCTCTTCCTTGGTCTGGGAGGTCGGCTGCCAGGAACGTCGGCCACCTGAGAGAGGAAGACTGAGGCGGATGCCGGGTATGAAATCACTTCCCACTCCAGGTCTGAATATAGTCGCGATCGGGGTGCAGAGGGGATGTTTACGTAGCGCGCCGTTAGCCTGACACAATAGGGGAACAACTCAGAGCATGTTTGCAGGATGACGGCAAGCATTGTGCTGGGGCGGCGTATTCTCCCTCTCCTTTGTTGCTCTGCATTGTCCCGTTTCATGCTGGAAACATTTGTGTTCCTTTAATTTTTCCAAAGCACTCAGACGGTTGCTTGAGCACACCAGCAACCAGGACAAAAACGATCCCAGTGCAACAGGTTGCCATCGTCTTCACACACTTGTGGTTTAAATTGACCTCGAAGCCAGCAGCAGACTGGATGCAGGAACCGTACTGGAACTTAGACTCGCACATGCGTTGCTAAAAAGCACTGACCTGACAGCAGATGTTCCAGGTTATCTATGTCAAACGGCCTCTATTCCTCTGAAGCTGAGTATAGACCCAAACACACACTCTCACACACACACGTACAGTTGGTTTGAATTGGAGTGTTTTTGGTGCTTTGTCCCACATTCACAAAGACTAGCTGGGTCTCCCCTATGCATTGGTAAGCAAAACAAAACCCCGCCGTTACCTCAATCCATCACAGCGCCCAGACGCAAGACGCTTAATAACACATATTCAGGAATGGCTCTGATAATTTATGCGACTTTCTGCTTTGTTCTGCTTTATGCTCCCGGGGGGGGGGGGGGGGGGGGGGGGGGGGGGATTGTGTGGCTGTTTAGCTGCTTGCCGGAGCACAATGTGTGGTGCTGGACAAAAATATGAGAGTTTAGTTTATCAGGTTATCTGATAAACCAAAGTCAGGTGAAAGTAATATGTAGAATTTTGGAGTTATAAGTAGTGACTCCAAAACAAGGAAGACAACAAAATTCCCCACATTCAGTGGGTAAACCCTGGAAAGGTCACCAGTCCTTCAAGAAGCAAACACACTCACATTTACGACTCGAAACTGAACTGAAAGTCGTGTTTTTGGACTGTGGAAGTGACACACAGAGAGGGGGGACATGCACACTCATCAGAAAAACAGACTTTAATCACATATATTCTCACTGTGAGACTGGAAAGCTCACCACAACACCACCGTGCTGGCGTTTCACTTCTTTCTGCACCCATGCAATCTCCTCATAATTTGAAAAAAAAAAACAAAAAAAAACATAATAACTGCTATTTGGTAAATTGCAATAATAAAACTTTAAAACTTTTCTCCATTCTTTTTCTTTCTTTATTTATTTATTTATCACACTGCCAAAAAGCACTTAAGGTAATGGATCTTACTCCAAATATAAAGCAGGCACCTGCTTTTGTGGCTTTAGGTTATTTAGTACCATAAATCGTGGTTTTAGAAGTAAATCGGGAATGTAAAACTTTGGATAATTTTACGCTGAAGTGAGGAGCAGTCTATAAGAGATCATATGCAAATAATGTGAGTAACGGAATGCGGAAAGACGGCAGAATTTTAATAATAAAGGTTTCACTTCTACCTGCTGCTCTTCAAATTCCATATAACTCAGTTTGCTGACAGCATGTAGGAAATCATTTAAACTTTTTGTTTCAGCTACAGTGAAATAGTTTAAAACAAGAATCTGAGCATCCTGAACCATCACAAAAACCTAAATCACTGGAGGATCCAGGTGAGCAGTCTCAAGTCGAGTCTGCACACTTGAGAGAGGTTGAAAGAACCACTGGCTCAGACTGCAGCTCACAGTCTAGTCTTGACCTGTAGGGGGAGCTGTGGGCCACATCTGGAGTCTTACAGTCCAAGTCTGATCGATTGCTCCTTTTCCTACAGCGCCACCACGTGGAAGAACTCTGTAAACAAAGCCATCCATAGACTTTACAGCGTTTCAAAACCTTTTTGACTGTGCTGTGAACTTTGGAAGAACAAAACAAATCAAACGCCTGTGGGTGTATCCTGAACAGAGTTCACAAACTTCACAGGACACAGCAGATCCTTCAACATATTTTTGTTCAGAATAAGCTCCGCATTATTGGGGTACAATTGGGAATAATTAATCTCAAAAGCACCCAGGGTCCTGGTGAGAAATGAATCAATCAGTGGACAAAGAGTTTCCTGACTGAGCCTTTTGGTATGAGATTTTGTTTTTGGTTCAATGCCCATTTTATATCATGTGATTTCCACAGTTGTGAAATAGAAATGTTTTAACTTCATCAGAGGCTTAGAAAAATGCTAAATCCTGCATTTTACTTCAGCTACAGTGAAGTAATTCAACACAAGAGTCGGAAGGCGTTGCCAAACCCAGAAAATCAGCAAGACTTTTAAAGATCTCCAGAGACGTCTGCAGAGTCTGCATTATATACGTATAGAGTGTCCATGATTAATCTCTGGAATTAGAGCTTATCTCCGGCTCTATATCTTCAATACATTTTTTTTTTAATAGTTAATAAGTTAATAGTTTTTGTAAGTTAAATAAAGGAGGACCTTATCATGTATGTCACATGGCAGGAAAACTAAAGTGAAAGCAAGCGGACTGTGCTTTGAGTATGACCGCTTTCCGAACGGCCGGAGTCAGAGATCCGTGTAGAGGATGGCAGCGGTTCACAGATACTTGTGGTTTTCCAGGAGATGAGATGAGGTGAGATTGAACATCCCAGTTGAAACCACTGACCCTGCTTACTTCACCCTGTGGATTCTGTAGATCTCCAGTTTGACCTGAAACACAACTTATTCAGACAGCACATTGCTTTACCCATCATTTTGACAGCTGTGAATGGATTCATGATGAACCACAGCTCCCAGAAGCCCCTTGTGCTCTCTTTGCGTGGGATGGCCGGCACAGGAAAGAACTACGTCAGTAAGATGATCGTTGGTAGCTTTTACAAGAAAGGACGGGACAGTGAACTTGTTCATCTTCTCATCCCTATGAGGGACTTCCCACTCGCATGTCAAATTGATAAGTACAAGGTCCATCCATCCATCCATCCATCCATCCATCCATCCATCCATCCATCCATCCATCCATCCATCCATCCATCCATCCGTCTTCCACCACTAAGTACAAGGTATGAGTTTTAATTTCAGGTGAAACAGGGATTCTGTTTGTTCTGACTGTGAAATTTTACCTGTAGCCTACCTCTGTTTCTCCTCAGGTTTGGTTACAAAACATTATTGAAACAAACATGGCCAAATGTAAACGCTCCATGTTCATCCTTGATGAGATGGATAAGATGCATCCTGGTTTGATTGATATCGTTGCACCGTACCTGGACTATCGTGGCTGGCTGGGCCATGTTTCATCTCGAAAATCAAGCTTCATCTTTCTCAGGTAAAATGTTTCAGGACAGATTCCTGCTCTGGATGTGGATGTAATGCCGGGCTGGTAAAAAATATCTATTTGCTGAAGCTGACAAATCTACTGTCAGTGTTGAACCACTGTGATCTCTCTGACTGATACTACAGGTGATGATTACAAATGTTAGGAAAGTGATAAAGTTGCAGAATCACTGGGTTAATTGGAGGTTTACAGTCTGTTTCTGAGTGTTTGCCCTGTGATGGACTGCAAACCTCACCAGGTTGTGTTCATCCTTCATCCATTGTCAGCAGGGATCCACAACCTGGAGAAAGGAGAAGAAATGTAATGCCTCTTTTCAACATGTATTATACAGGTTTTTAGATATGATGCCATATTCTGATGTGCTCAAGCTTTACCTGTTGAGTTTTGCTTGACATCATCAGGGTTTGACCTAACTTAAAGCCACCATAACCATTCTTACATCCACCTCTGTACCTTCTTGAACCCATTTAGGTTCCCTCACAGGTCACCTGTCCATCACCCGGAAAAAAATAAACAAAAACAAACTCCTTTGAAATACACCACTGCTAATTGCAACATTGAATCCTTACAAGTCATCTTGGTGTAAATTGTTCAGCGTTTAAGGCGCTGTTAGCAGCAACGCCTTAAAATCTCCTCTAACCTGAACCTGAACAGGTAGCCAGTGCAGAGACCAACACTGGAGTGATGTGCTCGTATCTGCTGGCTCTGGTCAGAACACGAGCTCCTGCGTTCTGGACCATCTACAGACCTTGAAGACTTTTCTTTGGTAAATCTTATAAAAGAACATTATAATAATCTAATTATAACTGAACAAATGCATGAATTTGGACCTCAACATCATGAAACGATCGGATCGGTCTAATCTTGGAGGCGGAAAAAGACCACTGGTCATTTCTTTAACATTTAACTCGAATGAAGTTTTATGAACACACCAACACTATTGACTCTGTCTTTACAGTGAGTTACACAGTCACCCAAAGACAGAGTAAAATTGACAGGCAGGCCCAGTAACTATCATTTCTGTCTTAGCAGACTTCAGAAACAGGAAATGCTTTGATAACCAGCTCCCAGCATCTGAAAGACATGCCTGAAGTTCATTAATGTCAGGTCCACTTTGGAGTACCAATGGCATGTGAGACTATATCATCTGCATAACACTGAAAAGAGGTGCCTAAAGAATGGAAAATTTAACCCAAAGGTGTCACATAGAAAGCAAATGACAGTGGACCCAATGGACACTGAAGAACGATAGGGTGTCTGACTGTTACTTCGATTAATTTAAAAAGACTTGGAGACATTTTTTTTTAAATCATATTAAGTCTTTGATGTATTTGCCTGATTATAATGGCTGAGCCTTCCCTCCTTTTACATATTTATTTTTAATTCTACCTTTTTATTTCTCCGTTTGTGTGGCGTGGGGGTGTGGTAGGGATACAAATGAAAAAAAGAAAGAAAATGAAAACAATTGTAACTTTATTTTTTTTTCCTTTGCTTATTACTCACAATGAAGAAAGTCAATCAAAAAAACCAAAAAACGTGTATATGTATATATATATATATAATTATTTTAAATTGATTTTCCTTTGCTTTTGGGGCCATGATACACTTGAAAGATTTGAATTTTAAGTCTTTTTTTAACTAAAGTATTGCAAAAATAAAATTTTAAGATCAGGAGTAAGAGGGAGGAGATGAGTTTACATTGACTGGATGCCAACACAACTGACCACCAGCACATGGCGTCTTTCAAACCTTAAAAATTATTTTTTTAAAAAAAGACACCGGTAAAGAAATGAGCCGTTTAAATCGAAGTGACCTTTGAACCTGACGTCATATCCATGACAACCACAGCGCCCCCTCCGTGCGCCGCATGCTGTTTGTTTTGGCTAGCGCTTTTATCAGCGTGGCCCTTTTATTTCGCTTTCCGTCGCGGTCGGCGTCGCAGGGGAATATCTGCGGAATGAAGCCGAAGAAGCGACAGGTTTCCCTGTGCCTGCTGCTGCTGCTCTGCCTCGGCGGGACCACCACCACGGAGGCTATCGAGCCCATTAGCACCACCATCGCCGTGGGCATGGCCGCGGCTCTCACCGGCTTTTTAGCCACTTATCAGAACATCTTCTACACTTTCCACGAGTGCTGCCGAACCGAGTGGATAGCTTTCAACAAAACAGGTAAACATGATAAATTGTATTTTGTTATTTTTTTTTAAACTCAAACAAGTGATAACGTCCTGCTTTAGGAGAGAAGCAACAGTTGTGATGCGATAAACTAGACTCGAAACTTGACTAGCTTGAATCTCTTGGAAACACTGTACAGTTTGTGCGTTGTTCTTCCATTTTTAACATTTAAAAAAAAATGTGAGTCCCCGTTGAATTGTGTGGATTGTTTGTCACGTGATCGTGACGTATGCGGAAGTTCCCCGTTGTTCTGGAGGTGGAAATGTGGCAGCCCCAACAGTTACCGCGGTTTTTCCTTTTTAGCACAGTATTATGATCATCGTACTGCATCAAATTCGGTTTATTTCAGCAATTACGCCCTTTCGAAGATGAAACTTGCACACATAATTTTGCTGGTTACCGCCTTTTCGTCGAGCAGCGTGCTGGTTCGCGCGTTTGATCCCATCACAACAACGGTGGTTGTCGGGATCGGTGCGACTCTCGGGCGGACGATCTATAATTATTTACGGGAAAGTTGCGATCCAAAATGGATATCCTTCAACGCGACTGGTGAGAAAATGTCCATGTGTTGAGGATGTATCAAACTGCACTAGAAGCTAAGATCTGACTGTTTTGTCTTGAAAATCTGCGAAATCACTAATGCTTGAGTGGTAGGTGTTGCTACCCCAATCGAAACCTTTGCTGGAGAGTAAAATGTAAGAGCCTCAACTTGAGAGAAACAGAAAGCTTTGTTTAGCTCCTGGCGGTCACAATGGCGTTTTATCTCTAGTTGAAGGCCATAAAATCTGATTAAATCTACTATTATATCTGAAAGTAGTCGTTTGATCAACAAATTCTCAATTCTGTAAACAAATATCCTGGTGTGTCAACTTCTTAGTGATTAACTGACACCAGCACGGATAATAATACAGCTTTGTCAAGCAAGATGCAATGAAATATAGCATGATGCGTATTATTGAATGGTTTACGAATTCTTCCAGCTGTTTTTGTGGCGTTTTAGTTGACACCTTGTCTTACTACTATATTACTACACGCCTCCCCTTAATCCACTACCACACAATGTAAGTACACCTGTACAGTGTGATGTGAACAAGAAGAACAGCGCTGCATGTTCAGTTCATACTTGATATTGTCAGACCGGTTTCCATGGAGCGTGTTTATTTTTGAAGTAGTTTTTCAAAGTGTCTGTGTCCAGGATGGGCTGTGAGATTCAGTTTCAGTTTTTGTACATTAAACATTGTTTAGGCATCGGTTTCCACCTGAAATCATCAGTCCGTTTTTGTCGAAGCTCACCCAGTGAATGAGAGGAAAACACAGCAGTGAATATAGAAGGATTTGTCACAGTTCAGGGATTCGAGCAAAGCTTTTTGAGTCACATGTCTGCGGCGGCTGATCCAGCTGACTTTCTGCTGTGGCCTCTCTGCAGGTCTCCGGGCCGACCTGGACAGTAAACTGTTCGGGCAGCACATCGCGTCCCGCATCATCTTCAAAGCCCTGAATGGATTCTTGAACAACGAGAACCCAAAGAAGCCCCTGGTGCTCTCTCTGCACGGGTGGACCGGCACCGGGAAGAACTTTGTCAGCAAGATGATCGCCGAAAACATCTACAGGGAGGGAATGGACAGCAAATTTGTGCACGTTTTCACATCTACGCTTCACTTCCCACATCTAAGTCACAACATCACCTACAAGGTATTTATTTGATCCTGAATTGAAGCATGCTGACTGCTCCGTTGAAGTTGCTGCTATCGACAGGTCCCGCTTGAAAATGAGACCTGTATAAATGAAGATTTGCACAAAAAAAGAAAAAGTTTCTGCTGCTTCCTCTCAGGCTCAGCTGCAGCAGTGGATCAAAGGCAACGTGTCCAACTGTGAACGCTCCTTGTTCATCTTTGACGAGATGGACAAGATGCAGCCCGGCCTGATAGACAGCATCAAGCCTTATCTGGACTACTATGACAAGCTGGACGGAGTGTCTTACAGGAAATCCATTTTCATCTTTCTCAGGTTGAAAGTTTTATTTATTTGTGAAAAGTGACATTCAGCAGTCTTGGTGCTTTCCTCCCAGCTAAAGGAAAAATATCTATCTGATTAGGTTTAATTGAACCATAGATTGATCTCTTCATTTGAATCTGAAAGAACTTTTTCTTGATTGTCATTGGAGTGTCCTAATACTGAGATGATGAGTATAAAAGCGAGATTAAAAACGGGAGCTGTATCAAATTTGTTGTTATTCCTGTAGAGGAGGAAAGGAGGCAACTGTATGAACACCAGTTTATGAAAACGCTGAAAATTTGACTTAAAAAAATTCATCGTATTGCTGTACATGAAATCATAACTTGTATCATTTCTGCATTCTTGCATAAATATTAATGCACTGCTTATTTGGTTCCGAAACAAAGCCTTACTTTTATAGCAACACTAATGGAAAATAACAATTAAATAAGAACTGCATGTGTTTTCCTGTGTTGGATGTATATATAACATTGTGGATGAAAAGAATTTACTTTTTATCCATTCACTGCTGTTAGTTCCCACAGAGAATAAAATTTCATTTTTAAGTATTCCACTGTAGCTATCTTAAAATGTCAAAATGAAAAGTGTTCTTTAAATAAACTCGTAACATTTGTTCCTCCTGTTCTGACACGCCACCTCTTCCTCCAACAGCAACGCCGGAGGGGAGAGCATCACTGAGACGGCTCTGGATTTCTGGAAAGCAGGACGAGGCCGCGAAGAGATCGAGCTCAAAGATGTAGAGACGGCGCTGTCTCTGTCCGTCTTCAACAACAACAAAAGTGAGTGTCGCTCACGCGCATGCCAGCGGCAGCGTTTCTTTCACACGCCGGTTCTCGTGTGTTTGCGTGTGTGTGACGGATCATTCATCTCCTCCCTCAGGCGGCTTTTTCCACACCAGCTTGATCGACAAGAACCTGGTGGACTTCTTCGTGCCGTTCCTGCCTCTGGAGTACCAGCACGTGGTGCAGTGCGTGATGGCCGGGATGAGGGACCGGGACATGGACCCGGACGCCGACGTGGCAGACCAGGTGGCCCGGGACCTGGTCTACTTCCCCAAGTCGGAGCGGGTGTTCTCCGTCAAAGGCTGCAAGACGATAGACAGCAAGTTGGACTACTACACATAAAGTCCGCCTGTGGCGACTGTCAGTCACTCTGAGCACTTTTTTAATAAAGACAAACACTCTCAGGCCAAATGACTGAAGAGAGCAGGTGGGTCCGAGTGGCGAGGTTTCTCTGTGTGGCCTCCAGCCGTGGGAATGGTGTCGGGAAGCCTTCTCACTTCCACCCAGCGAAGGAGAGATTTAAAAAAAAAAAAAAAAAAAACTTAATTGGATTACAGTGTGACTCTTTGTAACTGATTGAGGATCTCCGGCTGCTTTTACTCTGCGAGCGCCTCAGAGATGGATCCGTTTCCCTGAGTCGGGCACTCCACGTCGGCGTCGTGCTTTCTGGAAACAACCATCTCTGATTTTTCGTTTTATAATGTTTACTGTTTTTTTTTTAACACTCAAAACCAATTTTTGTGGCTCGGATAGGTCATCATAGCAGAGTCTGTTATTCATAATTTGTATAATGAAGTCCTGTACGGTTTCATTTTAATTTGGGCAAAATCAAACATGAGCAATATACTCGGTGATATAAAAGTAACATGTTGTGGATATGAATGTGATTTTAATCTGACTGGATGAAGAAGTGCAAACCTTTGTTTCAATTTTTAAAATGCTAGTAGTTTAAAGTATTTTTGTGATTGTCTGGTTTTTAAAAAGTGAAGGCTGTAGTATGTTTAGGTCTTACTGACTCAGAGAAAGACACACAGACTCCGGAGCGTTGTCCCTGGGGGAAACGGTCCGTGACGGCTTCACATCAGGCTTTAAACACTTGAGAAAAACAGCAGCAGCACTCTTAACGGCAGACTGTGAAGTAAATGTTGAAGGCTGACATGGACGAGCTGTAAACGCAACCTGAAGAGGAAATAAAAACATGAAATTTTCCTGCTCCTCACTGACTGCTTTCTGTTCCACAGGTGACAATCACACAATGCAACATGTTCTTAGATTTTGAAGTGTTTTACCTTAAAGCTAAATTATTGCTGCTCGTGATCAATTGTCTTCAATCAGTCGGGGAAAAATGTGGCATTAAGAGATCGAAACAAGTTACATAACTATCAAATCACTTGTTAAACATGACTGATCAAAGTGCAGCGCTTGGTTGGTTCAAGAGCGAAATGAGAGAGTGTGAAACGGCTGGAACTTCACAGCCAAAAACCTTTTTAAAATTTAGTAAAAACATTTGATATAAATATTTGAGGTAGTGTTTTTCTTCTGGCGATGCTGGAGGCAGCAGCCTGAAGACACAAGACGGGTCTCACATTAAACATTGCAGCTGTTTGTTCAGGGCTGTGAATTCTAATCAGTATGATTAATGTAAATATGATGACCGTCTAAAATGGTGAGTAATGGAGTGTTAAACATCAGGGAAACTATAATCAGCTGTGTTCAAAAGCATCTTGAAATACCTCCAGTCCCAGAATGCCTCAGTGGTTCTCCTGAAATCCCAACAGTTAAAAGGTCGATGAACAGAAAAGCAAATACTGTTCATCATGAAGTAGCTTTTTTTTTCTTCATACTTTATGTAACTTTATTCCAGTGCAGTTGTAATTACTAAACACTCGTTAGGTAATAATCTGAGAAATGTACTTTGTGTTCAGCACTTTATAAACATGGATTGGATTGCTCAACTCAAGTAATGTAACTATACTTGGATAAAAATCACTTTTTTTTTTTTTTTTTACTTATAATTGAATACATTCATTAAATGGGAGCCAGAAGTGCTCTGGACTGATTTAATCTATTTGGATCATCAGTCAGGAACTATGTCCCACTTCCAAGTGTCGGGCATCTTTTACTGCTTTACGGTTTTTATTGCATCAACAGTTCACAAGAAAGCCAGTCCAACTTTTAAACAAAGGTTCATAACAACTTTATTCATCAACAGCAATCAGCCCATTTCTTTCCCGTTGAGTGTCTTCTTACAAAAAAAAAAAAAAAAGTGGTGTCTGGTGTTCCTGCAGGCCACGCTCCTCACATCTTTGATGTAATAAACACTCTTAAGATAAATTAAGAGTCAGCGGCACCATTAGAGAGTCTCATACAAGCAGGACTGCGTTGATGCAGCCGTCGTTCTCCGGGTTATTTGTCACCTGGGCGTATTTACCTGAGAAACAGGAAAGATTGATTGGCTACAGATCGGAGAGGAGCATCAGAGTGAAGGACTGACGGAGAATCTGACTCACCCCAGATGACCTTTCCTCCCTGTGTGACCAGGCCCAGCTCGCTGACGTTCACTTCCACCACGGTTCCTTTGGTGATGACTCCCAGAGACGTGTAGAGAGGCGACGAAGGGTTCTTCTTCACGCCCAGGATGGGGAGGCAGAATGTGGCTTTCAGCTCCGGGTGTGTGACGTGAGCCTTTTTAAATCGCAAACCCTGAAACAGGAGAAGGATTAGGAGTTACACAAGTTCTGGATGTAATCTGAAAAAAAGGAAAACGGCAACGTTTATGTCTGATTTTCTGGATGAGGGCAGCACAGCTCTCTCACCATGGGTCTGATGAAACGCTCATATTTCGGAGGTTTACGAGTGAAGCCGTCGCCGACAAAGCAGACTTTTGTGACCATTCTTTTCCAGGCTTTCTTCTGTCTCTTTCCAGTCCGGATGACTTTCAGCACCTCTGTCTCTCCTTGGGCGCGGACCTTTGGCAGCGGCACCTCCCATTTACCCTGAAGGAAAGATTGACATTACGTTTAAATCTTTGACACTTCCACTTTCTTAAGACCAGCAAAAGGTTTTCTCTGTACTTACAGCTTTCTCTTTCCTCTTCTGTTTGATCATATTTGAGAGGACCTTGGCGCGGGACTGTCCCTCTCTGTCCAGCAGGTAAGCTGGCACGGCTCCCTCGGGGGTCTTGTCGTCATTCTTCTGCTTGGTCTTCCTCTGTTCGTGCATTTTGATGCTGCAAAAACACAAAGAAGACTCGTAACGCACACAGTTTGTGAATCATCTTTGGAAAACCGGCCGGGATGAATTCCTCACGTCTTCTTCATCTGGATCTTCTCTGCGTGTCTCTGTTTGTGGTATAGTTTGGCCTTCAAGCCGATCAGCTTCTTGGCTTTGTGAGAGCGCTCGTGGGCCTCACGGCTCTCCTTCTTCCTTTTCCTTTCATGGTGGTCCAGGCGGTAGCCGTGCCGCTTGCGGTGTAACTCAATGTGCTCGTTCTGGGGCTATGAAAGAAGAAAAAACAAAATCACACACTATTCACTGAAACATGAGATACATATTCAAACACAAGTGCTGCAGTAAAAGGTTTTATCTGTCATATATGTCATGAAAATGTCCATATTTCCATGAAACCAAACAATTAGAACCAAAATTGACAACATTCTCAACATGTAACCAATTTTAATGAGATCTTCTGGTGCAACATCGAGTGAAATGTCAAAAATATGCTGTTAACCTGACAGCATGGCTTTGAGCAAAGACGTAGTTCGCATTTATGCTCTGTCAGCTCTGTCTGAAATGTATTTAAAAAACATGTGTTCTCTTTGATAAATGTACGATATGCTTGGTGGTTTTTGCAGGACAGATTGGAGCCTCTTTCAGGCCGGTTTCGGTCCACAGACCTTATGTTTATCACTTCTACTTTAAATTAATAAAACAATGGTGTTTACAATGATTATGTGCAATTGTCTTTCAACAGGATCAACAGTGTTTCATTATATACGTTATTGAACTTTCCAAAAATGATTTGAAATTTCCTAAACGGATTAGGTTATTATTATATTAGTAGATTAATAAATACCTAACTTTTACTCAATTATGAACAACAAACAAGTATCAACTAAATGAGGCCTGCTAGCCATAAGATATATCATGTCAATTACCTGTTCAATATTTTTGTTTCGTTTATTGATCCAAATAGATTTACATGTGGATCAAATCGTGTGACTAGTGACCAAGAACTTCAAATAGCTTTTCTAGCAGTAATCACATGAGAAATCCTGAATTTCGACAACCCGTAATCTTGATTTAAATGCACTTCAGGTGACATTTGAGACTAGTTCAAGGTTAAAATTTGAATATAAGGACAGCAAACACACACAGGTACAAGTCCATACATGTCCGTAGCAAGATGGCTTATAAATCATTTATAACGTGGATAAAATGTGTTGCCTTAACAGCAAGAAATGTTATGAACTGAAGAGACACGGAAATTAAGTGTACTGATCACAGACAGCTAAAAGTAAATAAAGCTGGAAAAACAAACAGAGACGAGCAGCCACATGTGAACCACAGCTAATGCTAATACTAAACAATAAACTGACCCGCTGAGCCAAAAGACGCCATTTATAAAACCAATTTCTTACCATTTTTGTAGTTCAGACGTTTACAGTTGTAGTGAATCCTTCTCAGGTGTTTATAGCTGTTAAATAACGTGAAATTTCGATGTTTTTAGCTTCAGGCTCGGGATTTTCCGATGTTATTTTCCCCGTGGCCGATACTTAGAGGAAGTCCGTCACATAAAGCGTCCGACTTTGGCTTAATGGAATTATTAACTTCACACAGAGAGACATCGTGTAAGAAAATTACACCTTTAAAAATAAATTCATATATTTCAAGATTGATATTCAATTAAAGTACATGAAAAATACTTCATAGACTATCTTGGGTTCATACGCGTGTTTCGGATAACCTGGTTTCCCTGCTAACTACTGGTCCCCTACTTCCTGTATTTGTCAAGGGCTGTTTTAACTTCTAACCGGAAGTCCGCCGGTCAGTGGGTGTTTAAAAATGGCGCCACCCGCTGTCAGTTTAGAGTTATCTCTGGGTGAGGAGTACAGTATGAACGAGCTCTGGTCTCGCTTTTCCTGGTCATTATCTTTGTGAGATTGGCAGACGTTAATATGACTTTGCTTTGTGTTGTCAGCACGCACGGTCTGGAAATAACCTCACGTCGCAGCAGTGTTTTCGCGCGCTTGGTCGGCAGAGTGAGGTGCGTTTGTTTACCTCCACCTTTGCGGATTTGGAGTGTTTGAGAGCGAGTTTGGCTATCACTCGTGTAAAATTTCACTGAATACTGAAATAAGAATGTGCTTCGTCGTACAGTTTCACGGTGCATGAAGTGTTGCACCCGTCGCGCTCGTCTGTTGATTTGGGACGGGACCGCTGCACGTGACGCTGAAGTCAGTAGGACACCAACTAACATGGTAACCAATCAATCTAAAACAGCGGAACTATATGTACGATACCTAAAGTGTCCCCGGGATTTATTTTGCGGCTGTACCGTAAAGCGTGACTTCAGAGAGTTACATATGTGATGGTTTTTCATTTATTCGTTGATTCATTTCAGGATAAAATCAAAATCAACCCTCTGGTTAGAGATACTCCGTTGTTGCACATTGAGGTATATCCTGAAAATGAAGTCTGTATCCACGAGGACGTGACTGACATTGCACCAGACTCGAACATGACACTCATGAAGGAGAGATGATCCAAAACAGCATGATCTGGGTAAGATCAGCATCTGGAGGGAGTCCGGTCAGGTTTTGCAGACTTAATAATAGTCCTGTTGTTGACAGGGGAGGTTTTTATCAGCTGGGCTGCAGAGCTGCAGGTGCAGAGTGAGATGTCCTGTCCAGAGACACTACAGCTTCCTTCCAGGTAGGTGGTCTTTGTTGGTCCACTGAAAAAACAAAACCATGAGCTAATGATAATAATCCGTAATAAACCGATGAGCCACTTATCAAGAAATTCCAACACATCAGATCAACAAAACTAACTTCTGTGAATGATTTGTTTATTTCCTTTTAGCAATTATTTTATGTCTTGAACTCTAATTTATTTGATCTCAATTACAGTTAAAGCAACATAGAATATGTTATATGTAGAATAAAATGTATGAAGTATTTTTTTAAGGGAATCTCTTGGATTAAATAATCATAATTGTTTTCCTGTTCTCCATCACAGATGATGTCAAATCCCTGCGGGCTGTTGTCAACCCAGATGTCTCCAAGTAAGTAGCTACAGTTCCTTGCACTTTTTAAGAATGATTATTTTCTTTCAGATCTGTTTTGTGATCCTCGTTAAGTTGCGATCTCTCTCTCTGCAGGATCAGAAACATCGGCATCATGGCCCACATTGATGCCGGAAAGACGACAACCACGGAGCGGATGCTATACTACTCTGGCTACACCCGAGCCCTGGGAGGTTGGCAGGAAAACAACAACATGCACACATAAGCAAATCTTCCTATACCACTTCCTGTTTGATCATTTCTTTTGTCCGTTTTCCTTTCTCTGTTGTTTCAGATGTGGACGACGGGGACACGGTCACCGATTTTATGGCTCAGGAGCGAGAGCGCGGCATCACCATTCAGTCCGCGGCGGTCACATTTGACTGGAAAAACCACAGAATAAATCTTATAGACACTCCAGGTCACATTTTCCGCCAAAGCATCCTTGTGAGGAATGAATCATGACAAGCAGCCGCTGAAGTGGGACTCTGTGATTGCAGGACACGTTGACTTCACCCTGGAGGTGGAGCGGGCGCTGCGCGTCCTTGACGGGGCTGTCGCGGTGTTTGATGCCTCTGCTGGCGTCGAGGTCAGTCCGGCGCATTTTTTTCAAAGGCGTCATCCTTCACTGGAGAATTAGTTTTGGCCTTGTCATAAATAGCTTCTGTTGCCTTTAAAACACCGACAGGCCCAGACTCTGACCGTGTGGAGACAAGCAGAGAAGCATCACATCCCTTGTGTTTGTTTCCTGAACAAGATGGACAAGCCGACTGCCAAGTGAGTGCCTGATAACACACACACACACCCACACACACACACACGCACACCAAGTTTTCCTTTTCTTTTACAAAACTCATCAGGAAAATGTTTTTATTCCCACAGCCTGAGTTTCTCCATTGAGAGCATAAAACAGAAGTTAAAAGCCAATCCGGTTCTCCTGCAGGTACGCCTTGATTTACAACCAATATGAGGAAAAGTGTTTCTATGATGGAAAACTCTACTAAATGTGACGGCATTTTTTATACTTATTGTGCTGATTGAAACAGAAATTAATAGACAAAAGTGCGCGTTTTATAAAATAATGTGAGTGTCATCATGTACTTTAAATATGTCCCGGATGCTGTTCCATAGATCCCTGTAGGCAGCGGGAAATCCTTCACCGGTGTGGTGGACTTGCTGACCAATCAGAAGCTGATCTGGAAGCTGAAATCTCAGCGAGACGACGGACGAGGGTTTGAAGTCAAATCTCTCGGCCCGGCGGACGATCCGGAGCTGCTGCAGGTGGTCGGCGAGGCCAGAACGGCTTTGATCGAGCAGGTAAAAGTCACGGAACAGAGAACTCTGTATTTAAAATAATAATAATAATTAACAAATCTCTTATGTTTCTTGGTTTTAAACTGCACAGGTTGCTGATCTGGATGATGCATTTGCGGAGCTGCTCCTCACCGATTTCAGCGATAACTTTGACGCCGTTCCCGCCATCAGAGTAGGTTTTCCTCCACCTCTCGGTCAGACTCGTGAACACAGACACTCAGCCGTTCTGCTCGTGCCGCCCCAGCTGCAGGAGGCCGTCCGGCGGGTGACGCTGGCCCGGAAGGGCGTCCCGGTGCTCTGCGGCAGCTCTCTGAGAAACAAAGGCGTTCAGCCCCTTCTGGACGCCATCACCGCCTACCTGCCGGCTCCCAGCGAACGCCACCACGACCTGGTGTGAGTACAGGCTTCAGTCTGCAGTCAGGTCACGTCGGAGAACAAGATTTCACAAGATTGTTTGTCATTGATCATAATTTAGATATATATTTCAATTTTAAGGTAAATTATGTTTGTTTATTCTTTTATTAATTAGACTGTGCAGAAGTGTAGCTCAGGAGAAAACTGCAGTTTTTCTCAATTAGTCAAAAAATATAAGAATTGTAAAACAATATTGTCTCATTAAAAACATTTTATCAAAAACTGAGAAAATAAGACACATTCTCCACATTAATCGAATGTGCTGCAGCATATTGGGGGAAAAAAAACACAAGGACTGTTGCACAGTGACTAAACTAATTATTGTTTTCTGACCTCTGGCTGTGTTATTAACCCATCAACCCACAGGAAGTGGTACAAGGACGACCTGTGTGCGCTGGCCTTCAAGGTCCTCCATGACAAGCAGCGCGGCCCGCTGGTGTTTCTCCGGATCTACTCCGGGACTCTGAAGTCTCAGACGGCCGTGCACAACATCAACAGGAACAACACGTGCGTGCATATCGTAAAGTCGGCGTCTCAAAATAGTCGTGATCGATCGCACGGCGCTCAGACCTCATTCTGTTTGCAGTGAGAGGATGAGCAGGCTGCTGGTGCCCTTCGCTGATCAGCATGTAGAAATCCCCTCCATGCCTGCAGGGAACATTGCGCTGACTGTGGGACTGAAGCAGGTCCAACCTCTTTAATTTTTTATTTATTTATTTATTTATTTTTTGTTCTGACTAAATCGTTCTGGTGTTTTTAAGAAGTTGTCGTTGTTTCCTCCCTCTGCAGACAGTCACAGGGGACACCATCGTTTCATCCAAGGCTGCAGCGGCCGCCGCAGCCAGAAGAGCTCGGAGCGACGGCGGGACGGGAAAGAAGCGCGGAGAAGAGGCCGGCGTCGTCCTCTCGGGGGTGGAGGTCCCCGATCCCGTCTTCTTCTGCACCATCGAGCCGCCCACCATGGCCAAACAGGCCGGTGAGTGACCGGAGCTGAACTGACCCAGGATCTGCTGTGCAGGAGATACGTATTATATGAACTTATCAAGCATTACATGGTCTTTACGCTTGATGTTTACAGCCTTCACTTTCTGTTATCTGTTGTTATTGAATAGAAACATTTTGTTGAGCTGTTTTTAGAATTTGTGGGGAAAAAAAAAATTCCAGATAATCTGAAGTCGGCCAATAATATTAATGACATTTACAGAAGTAAATCTGTGATTTCTCTTCATGTAGTTTAATGTTAAATTGTTAGGAGTCAGTCTTCATTTACTTGTTTATTCATTTATTTATCTTGATCATTATTTTAACCTGAATATTTCAGTTCAGCTTTTTTAAATGCTTGCCAATTAAAAAAAAGAAACTTGTACTCAAGTATTACCTTTTTTCTTTCTTTTAATAATTGAATTACTCTGGTTGTGTCTGCTTTCAGTAATTTATTCAACCTGTTTGACTTTATCGCCACAAAAAATATACACATTTGTGTGTGTTTTTTTAATGTGTGTGAGTATCTGAAAATGTGTGTGTACTTATTTAATGTGGATTTTAGTGTATAAGTTTTAATTTTTTCCACCTTGAGCAACAGTTCATTCTGATGCTCTGAATTCCGTCAGCTGTCTGACAGACCCTTTATTGAATGTTTATTTCTACTAACATATTGACGCGCTTCGCTCTCCGACAGATCTGGAGAACGCGCTCACGTGTCTCCAGAGGGAAGACCCCAGCCTCAAAGTGAGAGTTGACCCCGACTCCGGGCAGGTAATGGCTTCATTGGATTATCCTCGGCTCTCTCTAAACCTGCCAAACTGAGCGTCTGTCACTCTGCGCCCTCAGACCGTCTTGTGCGGGATGGGAGAGCTGCACATCGAGATCATCCACGACCGGATCAGGAGGGAGTACGGCATCGAGACTCACCTGGGACCCCTGCAGGTGGCTTACAGAGAGACCATTCTCCAGGAGGCCCGGACCTCGGGTACGACAAACGGCATTAGAGCCGCGTTGCAAAACCTCCTGAGAGCAGGTTGAGCTCTGCAAGCATCAGCACCTGGAGCAGAGGTTATTGCAATAAAGTTTGTTTTGGATGCAGACACGCTGGACCGTACTGTCGGGGGGAGGAGACACGTCGTGACTGTGGAGCTGAGCGTCAGGCCCGAGGTCGCGACCTCCGCCGGGGCGTCGTGCGACGTGGCGTTCACGGACGAGCTGCAGGGACAGCTGTCTCCAGACATGAGAGAGGCAGTGGAGAACGGAGTGCAGAGCTCATACCTTCAAGGTGATCGCACTCTCCACGCAGCCACCCTCGGTTTAGAAGAGGGGAAATAGACGTCTTGACTATTGATGACCCTCCATTGGAACACAACAGATCTAAAAATTAAGACTTAATTACTTCTGTAGTTGTGTGCAATCTGGATATAAGCACACATATTTTGAGATTTAAATTAGACCTTTAGACATAACTGGGGACTTAAGAGAGCCCTGACATTATGTTCTTTACAAGTCTATGTAAACTTTTGATGCACAGTCCCCAATAAGTCTGGTCACTTTGCCATTTTGTAGAAACAGCTGACTTTTAATTAATCCATTGGTTTTAGAAATGGCTCGTATAAAAGCTGAAACCCTCCCAAATTATAATATACTAAAAGAAATTTTCCTCACTGAAGAAAGATTCATCATTTAATGAACACAGAAAGGTCAGATCTTTTTCAAGACAAAAGTTTTGTCTCCTACAGAGAGTAACGTGAAAATTGAACAAATAGTTTACTTCAAATACAAAAATATGTTGCAATATGTTGTGAAATTAAGTCGTGGTGCTGCGAGATGTGTTTTTAATATCTTGTATGACTTCCAGCTTGATGGAACAATGTGATGGAGCGCCATCCTGCTGCAAAATCTAACCCTTTCTATGGTTGGGAATCTCAGATTCAGCTTGTCTGGGATAGAATGGAAGAGGAAGCATGTTCATTAAATGATAAATCGTTAACACTTGAAGCACCCGGTATAACACATTATAAGTAGTTATAAACACTCATACATGTTCACAATGCTTTATAACTCACTATACAGCACTATACAGCATAGGATTAGGATTAGGGTTAGGTCCTGGCATTGTGTTTATAACTATAGCAACAAGTGTTATAATGGCTTTATAATACTTTAGAAATGTACTTATGTGTCATACAGGGGGGCTTCAAATAAAGTGTTACCGATAAATCTTAAGTGAAGCCAATTTATTTCAGTATATTAAACTGGGAGGGTTTTAGCTTTCATATGAGCCAACGGGATAATTAAGTCAGGTTATAAGCTGTTTCTATAAAATGGATTAGTGACCAGACTTTGTCAGGGACTGTACAGCATTTCAGTTTTTACAGCGTCAGGACCGTCTCCTTTTCTTATTTTCCAGTTTAATACATCATAGCTGTTGTGCTAAAGCCGTTTAGAGTGCTGTGAGAAATGAAAACCTGAAATATATTATTACATATTCCTGAAATCCTGTATGAGGCGGCTGTGTGACCGCGTGTTCTGTCATTATAGTCCTGTTACTGAGAAACACAGGTGTGTGTTGTGCAGGTAACATTTTGGTTCTAGGTCATGTGTTGATCTGTTTACATGCTGGTATCTGTCAGGTGACTGTGCTGCTTGTAAAACCTGAGGAGTTTATCTACACAGCTCTCTGTACAGACATATCGGTGAGGAGCAAAAGATAAAACATGACAGGAGAGACGTGAAGAGGCTTTTGATTGAGGAGCAGCAGGTCCACTCTGCAGACTGAGTTTGCCACCATATTGTTTCTTTTATTTTAAATGTAAAGGATCCCGATATCACAGGACATCCTGCAGTTCTTAAATGTTCTGATTGCTGCGTCTCCAGGTCCGCTGCTGGGCTACCCCATCCAGGGCGTGTCCACGCTGATTCAAAGCGTGTCCACCGAAGCGGGGACGTCCCCCGCCATGGTCTCCGCCTGCGTGTCTCGCTGCATGCTGAAGGTGAGCGGTTATCGTCGTCGCCGTTTCTCTTGACCGCCGCTACTCGCCGGTCTCACAGCTCTGCTCCTCCGTGCGCAGGCCTTCAGGCTCGCCGGCGGGAAGCTGCTGGAGCCGCTCATGTCTCTGGAGGTCACCGTCTCGGAGGACCGCCTCAGCGCCGTGCTGGCCGACCTGGCCCAGAGACGGGGGACCGTCAGGGACATCCAGAGTCGCCATGACGACAAGGTGCTGCTCGCAACCGTGCCTCTGGCGGAGATGATGGTGAGATGACGCTCATTCGTTTTCAGATGATTTGCATTGCCATTTTTTTTTCCAATTTATGATGGATATGCAGCTATGGATAGGAAAATAAGCATTTTTACATTTGTAAAAACACTATAAAGCTCGTACACCTGTTTTTACTCTACAGGGTTACTCCACCGTGCTGCGCACAGTGACGTCGGGCAACGCCACCTTTTCCCTGGAGCTGGACACGTACGAGGCCATGAACCCTCAGGAGCAGAGCAGCCTCCTGAAGAGAAGAGCCGGCCTGCTGTGAACGACGAGACCAAGAGCCCTCAAGCAGAGACTCAACTGTTCCAGGACTCAGACCAGAGTATAACTACAACCAGATAAAGACAGTTTATTTAATGTGTGTTTTCCTGCTGTCTCGTTTTTCAATAATGTAAAAAATAAAAAAAGACACCATGCATACTTAATCATTACCAATTTAATGGTATTTTAGCATAGAAACATTAAAAAGAAAAAAAAAAACAGTGCAATTGAAACTTAAATGTCTTGACATGACATTAAAAGCGACTGAGGGTTTTGTTAAGTGGCGTTGTTCAAAAACAATAAGGCAGTCTTACTGTACATCTGTTCAAAATCTCTAGGAAAAGCAGTTCAGCACTTGATTTTCACAGTTCTGTAAAAATATATATCCTGTAGTTGATAGTGTATGGATTGACTTCCCTTTCTCCCTCCGGTGGCCTGCTCCAGGCCTACAGTCGCTTCTCATACAGCTTTGTATTCCCGTGGACAGTAGCTGGAGAACAGCGGCTCAGCGGGAATCCCACGCCTAGGAGAGGAAATTTACATGAGCTGCGGTTAGACTTTGAACTCCATCACTAACTCCAACATGGTGCTTGGTTATTGGTGTGGAAATGGAAGAAGGAAGCTTCTGATACTTACTCCACCAAACGGCAGCGATGTGCAGACAGCCTGCTGTAGGCGTCATTGATGTCGGTCACGTTTTGATGGCTCCACAGCCGCTCTGCTACGGCGCTGGCACGAGGCCTGAGCAGCAAAATGGCAGGAGTGATTTTTTTTTTTTTAATGCAAAGTAAAAGAAAAAACCTTGACATGCTGTATTAATTGTCAATGTTACAATTAAGATCTGTGAAACACATTCAGCCGCGATTTTCTACAGAAGTATCACTTTGATTTAAGAGACAAGTTAAGATGGCTTGTTTTGATCAAGAGTCGGCCGTTGTGGCCTCAGGAAGTCATAAAAGGCAGCGATAAGAGAAACAGGAATGGTGAGTCTCACCACAGTCTGGGTGTGAGGTTGGTAGCGTCCACATATTCTCCCCACATACAGGCTTCTCCACCAATCACAAGCTTCTTCTGTTGCTCAGTTCCTGTATGAAAGTGTAATATTTGATTTTTAAGTCAGAGTAATTTTGCCCTGGACATGAGCGAAGAATAAAACATGATTAATGTGACTGAAATTCAATGTAATAAAACACCGAGTCTATTCAGCAGGCCTACACATGTTGACACAGGAGTCAAAAGCTCCATGAAAATTTCAGAAGTAGGTTAAGAGGTGAATTGTAATCTGAGTCGGAAATGAAAGACACCAATAAAACATATTTACACCGGTGGGGCAAAGTCCCACGCTTGTTTAACTACGGAGCAGTAATGACCCATTAAAGAGCGACATAAAGGGAGGAGGAGAGACGACAGAAACAGGTCTTTGTTGTATTTAAATGCAGACACGAACCATTGAAACTCCGCGGGTCAGCTTTGTAAGCGTCATGCCAGTCCTGGCCATAGGAGATATGGTTCAGGTACCAGGGAGTGGACAGCAGGGTCTGGTACCCTGAAGACGTTACTCTTGCCATCTCGTGCTGGTATTGCTGCTGGTTTCCTTTCCAAATGTGGATAAGTGTGTCTGCTTTCAGCTACAGAGTGCACACAAACACACATACACAAACACACACACGTAAAGTAGTGATGAGGTGAGAGGGAGAGATGTTAGGAAGAGGAAGGAACAGACACCAATGTTAGAGGAATTTACCGAAAAAACTGGTTTGTTTTGTTCCTCAGATGCTGGCAGATAAACCCATGTTTATCTCCAACCTTTGACCCTGAGGACATGCATTCAGTCTAATCACGATGACACGGTCGCTTGTTTTCAATCACCAGGGCCAAGTTGTAGAAAGTGAAACCCATCGAACCACCAACCCCGCAGCCTCATGTTCACTTTAAACCTGCTCTAGACTCGATTTTCAATGGGTACGCCTGCTGAATAAAACCCAGTGTTTCCCTTCAATTCAACCTTTATTTTATTATTATTTTTTTTTAATAGGAGGACTAACCGTTGAAGTTGAGCGGCTCAACCTTGTAGTATTTCTGCCAGTCCTGTCCGTAGCTAATGTAATCTAGGTACCATGGGGCGGAGAGGATGGTGGTGTACCCCGAAGCCGTCACTTTGCTCAGCTCTTCATTACTCCCGCCACCGATCCACACATGCACTACGGTGTCTGGCTTCAGCTGAAATCGGTAAAAAAGCCAAGCTGCCACAGTCAGATTAGAAAGCACACCAGCTGTGAAGGGAGCAGTTTGAAATTCTGGGTTTATTTCATTGTTTTGCCAAAGAAAGCGATGAGTTAAATATGAAGCAGCCAGTTAGTTGAGCATGGATCGGGTAAACTGCTGGCTCATGAAAGTAAAAAAAAAAAAAAAAAAAAAAAAGAATACTTTGACCAGCAGCCAAAAAACAATTCAGGAACAAGTTCTTAAATCAAATTTGATCAAAGTAGCTAGGTTAGTCAATTCATTTGTGTCTAATCTTAAAAACCAAAAAAAGAGGATCAAATTTTGGTTTTAAAAAAGGTTAAAAGAGTGTTCTGGCAGTAGTTTTAATAAAAGCAAGATTCATATATTAGTATAAAATGTGCATGGGGCGAAAGTAGTGGCCTATTGTTCAGCATTCAAATAAAATCAAAATCTGATCCGACTGTCAGCAAAAAAAAAAAAAAAAAGATTTCCCAAAATTTCAAACTGTCATTAAACAAATGCAAAACAAATCTAAACAATATATGGTGGCCCAGAAGGGTCAACACAAAAGCTCACGTAAAAATCACACCACAAATAAAGTGGAGATCTGTCATGGAGGGCCAGACTTCCAAGAGACTGGTTTTTCTTAATAAAATATTTAGACAGCAAGTTAGAAATATTAAACTTCATAAATAAAATATCACTTATCTGGTACATCTAACTTCTCAGACTTGTTGGATTGTCACAGGGTTATACAGTTGTCTAGCTGCTGTAGCACGGTCATGACCCCTCTGGGCCACCGTCAAAATACCCACTCAGCACTGAAAAGGCTCAACTGCTTGGCGGAGAGCAGAATTACACTTTGGCATCATTTAATTTTCTGAAGTACTGAGGAGAGAAATGAGGAGGATCCCACCTTGACCCCGTTGTCAAAGACCTCCTGCCAGATCATGTAGCCCTTCTTTGTAGACGTGACGATATCCAGAAGTCTGTCAGATTTTGAAAGAACAAAAAAAAAAAAAAAAAAAAAAGTTAGAACCACTCGAAACTTAGAGTACTTCATATTTGAGAAACAAGAGTTAAATAAGAAGGAAACCTCTGGATGTAGAATGATTCCAGCTTGCTGTAGTCGTGTCCGAAGCCGTGGTCCTCCATGAACTTCTGGATGTCCGGGTTGGATCTCCTACAGAGCAAAACCCAGTTCAACGTCACAGCCACGAGTTCATTATTCACTAATTAGTTCTGCAGCCGGTGAACAAATAGCAAAAGGAAAGACAACCTACAAATAAAGTCACACTACAGAACGTCTGATCGGCATCCTTTTAATTCTGCCTTTTGGTCTCAGGTGTCTGTTCTGGAGCAGAGCGACTGTTTAGGGTCAGACCTCAATCACTGGCCTCATTTTAGGCAGATTAGTATTGTCCTAGTTGCTAAATCCACTTAGGAGCAATATGTTTTTTTTGTTTGTTTGTCTTACCAGCATGTGAAGTCCACCTCATCTCCTCCCAGGTGAACATAGGCGTCGGGGAACACGCTGCTGATCTCCTTAAAGAACTGAGTCATGAAGTCGTAGGTTGTGTTCAGGATGGGGTTCACCGGTCCGAAGGACCCGGAGGGTTTGCTTCCAGAGTAGCAAGGCGTGAGCAGATTCGCTTGGCCTGTCAGGGAAAGAAACAGCTGTTATCCCCAAATTCAAGACACAGAACTACTGCAACACTAAAAGCATGTAAAAGGTGGAAAATATCAAATGCATGCATGTTGAATTAATAGAATTAAGCTACAACTACACTATTCGTTATTTTCATTAAATTAGCAGCCACTATACTTGTATGTCCTTCTGAGAGAAAAGGATTTGGGAACAAGTAAGAAAGATTTGTTTCATTGACTACTGCCATCACGGACCTTTTCCCCAGGACTGTGTGTGTCCTGGAGTGTCGAACTCGGGGATGACGCGAATGCCTCTCAGCCGGGCGAACTCGATCACCATCTTCACGTCAGCAGGCGTGTACACGTGGGTGTACGGGTGGTATGCGCCCTGGCAACATGTTTAAAGCACAAATCTTCAATTTAAAAACAAAAAACAAACAAAAAGAATCACAAAAGAAGCCAGTGTGTTTGAGTCCTCTCGCAGACCTTCTGGCTCAGATTTGGGAAAGTGCGGCTCAGGTACGGGAAAGACGGATCGTCGACGATGTGCCAGTGGAAGACGTTGTATTTGTTCATCGCCATCGTTTCCTGGAACATCAGGTTAAAAACAAAAATTTTAAAGCAAAGTAAATGCAATAGTAAAGACAAAAATTCATAAGAAAGTACTGCTCCTGTACCAGAGTGGTCAGGATGGCTTTAACGGGAAGGTAATGTCGGGAGGTGTCCAGCAAAATGCCTCTGTGTGCAAATCTGGGGAAGTCCTTGATTTTTGTGGCGTTGATGTTTTTCTGAAAAGATAATGGGGACAAAATCAGTTGGGACATAGCTCTACTCAAAAGGCATAACGAAACGTTGAGAGACAAACTATCCTTACAGCTCCAAATTCATCTTCATACACCAGCTGGCTGAAAGTTTCGAGTCCTGCAATCCAAAAGTGAAAAACCTGTATGTGCTATGAATGTATTTCTATAGCATGGAGTATAAAACACCTTAAAGTGATATAACTGTTGCACAGATAGTTAATAATAAATTTAATATATCATCATCCTACCACGCAGGGCTCCCCAGACCTTCGGAGCTACCAGGAGAGCAAACGGCTGATCCACCGCCAGTTCATCTGCAGAGAACAAGAGTTTTGCATTTCATGTGCATTTCCAGTGTTGCTGTCGAAGCTTGGTAAATTGCCATTATGGTAGCTAAGTCAGGGTCTTAAGGAGAGCTTTAAGCATTGACTGTACTAATCCCATTATTTGTTGTCCAGGTAATCTGTAGGTTCGCTGGAAATTCATGAGCATGAATGGCTTGTTTGGTGGGGAAGTGACAACAAACGCAAGGTGAACAACATTCTTGTTAAGTGCTGCACAAAATATTATAAAATTATCACTATCAATTTAAACATGCACAATATACATGTAACAAAAAGTCTAAATGCAGTGTTCCAAGCTCTGCAAATAAAAAATGAAATATTGTAAATATATAAGAAAAGTTAAGTGACTCATAAAACGTTTTGTAATTATTTGAAAAACTATGCATCCACAGAGTAAATATACATTTGAATGCACAATAAAAGATCATTGAATGAGCATCAAAATGTGGAGTTTTAAGGTTTTCTTAGCCGTAGTAAACCAAAACGGCAAAAAAGGCAAACAATAAGAACAAAAGCATATTTAAAATGAATGTGCTGAACTATAAAAAGTATTGAGATCTATATACTTAAATAAAAGTATTGGATATGACATTCAATTAAAAATAAAGTTCAGACATTATCAGTGCAAGCCCTGCATAAAAATGGCATTTAGTATCTGAACACTATCACCAAATTGAACAAATTTAACTGATTCTATATAAAATATATTATTATAGAGTAAACACACACAGTTTGATAATAATAACAACAAGTAGTATCTAACATACCATATTTTAAAGAAAAAAATCAAACCAGGAATACATCCTAAAATGAATGCGCATGTGTTTGCAAACTATGCAACCCAAATTCCTGCAGAGAAAAATGTTCACGAAGTACTTGCATTTGTAGATACACAAAGCCTATCTAAACTGAAACGTGGCGCTCTGCGCATGTGCGACAAACAATGGTGATATTTTATGAATGAGGAAGAAGACAGACTCACATGACTCGTCAGAGGTGATACTGGGGTAGCCGTCGCACTCCGAGTCAACTGATGTGACCCACACCTGCAGCTCTGTCAGCTCCGAGAGGCCTGGCCTCCCGTTTTTACCAAACTCCTGCTTTCTGGCAACACCAAACATGTATTCAAAATACCTGCAGAGACACAGAGAAAATTAAACCAGTCCCTGAATGCACCGCGATAGTGCGCTTTGAAAACCGAACAGCGGCTCGTGTTTGTAAACAAACCGTGTATAAAAACCAGCTCTTACTTTCTGTAAGCATTCTGCAGGATGTTGCAGCTCGGACCAGCTGAAGACTGTTTGGAGTCGACAATTCTGAAAGTGGAGCTGCTCAACTTGAACGATGTCTCTGCGATGTTCACTTCCTGCGGCAGAGGCCACAGAGAGCCGTATTTTGACGTCTGCGCCGCCGACGGAGCCTCCTCGTCCACGTCGTTGAACTGCAGCCCCCGGCAGAGGCCGAGACACAGACACAGGCCCGCGAACTTCAGGACGAGGAGCATGTTTACACAGAGGAAAAGTCACAAGACTTCAGCAGGCGGGTGGCAGCAGGTCTATGTGAGCGGCGAGGAGGGGGCGTGGCTTAGGATGCGGAAGTCCGTTTCAGGGGGATTTAAAGGGGCCGCAACATTTTGTGCAACAAGTTGTAGGACAAGACTCGACATCGACATACTTTACTAACTTATTAAGACGACGGAACACAACATTTGCAGATTATCATCTAAGACATCTGAGATATAAATCATGCCGGACAGGCCCACCAGGAAATAGTTTTCAAGCTGATGATTTCATTTACATTTTTCAACTGCATCATAGCATTCCAACTCATGATATCTATTTTGTCAAGACAATGATTAAATGGGAAAAAAAGATTAAATTCTCTTCAACTGTCTTCAGCTGGGGGCTGCGAAGTGTTCTAATTGGACAGGGGAGCGACCGTGATGTACTTACGCCTACTGGAAGTAAACAATAATCATAAAACAACAAGAGAATTACACTAGGGGCGGGCATGGATATGGAGGCATCATCATAGCTGCACTGGTCCAAACTAATAGCCATGCATCATACAGAAATCTTTTTCCAGTTTTATTCCAGCCCTCCTCCTCCTTAGACACTGTGAAAACTACAAAAAATGTTTGCAAAACATCTCTTTTGTTTTTAAAGTCTCTCACAAAATGTCTGGCAAAGAATGTTCAGCATTTATACAGGTCTCAACATATATTACCGTAACATCAGGAAACATTCAATTGTCCATTCCAGGACTCATTCAACATTATGAACACATGTAACACCATATTAATCTACAAAATAAAAGTTACTTTATGCGCCTCCTGGACCATGTAGAAAGTCAGTATTTTGCGGCCGTATACACTCACACTTTAGTCATGTTGGTGTTCAGCTGTTTAGTCCTCTTGGCGCTCTCTGCCGCCATACTGACACCCACTAATGCCACACATGTGACCTCTGAACTCACACATGTGTGACCTATCCCATGGATCAAATTAATTTAACTTTACATATGGAACAACACATTCTTTAATCCAATAATATTTCTAAAAGGTGATGTATTTTAAAATCAATTTTTATTTTTTTCAAATAAATTTCAGCAAAAAAGTGTTTTAGACAGTTACACAAGGCTTCCTTTAGCAGAAGGAAGTTGTCCTGCAGCACCAGGTTATGGTGAACTACACACTCACTCCCTCCGGCTCACTGGTCCAGTAGATCAGCAGAGCGGGTTTGGAGGCCACCACAGGATGTACAACAGGAAGCCACTTGTCAGAGAGCTTACGTTTTCCCCTTGATGCCTTTGTTTGCCAATAGCACCTGGTCACTGAGAGACAGAGGTTGACCTTTGACCTGTCTGTTGTACTGGCTACAGGGTCTCTGCTCAAAGCTTGCAAAGCTAACTGGGATGACCGAACCTACAGCCATAAAGCCAAAGTCAGTAATCCACAGGCACCAACATTTTCCAACAAGTCCTTCAACTCAAACGAGCACAGTCGTGAATTCATGCCTCCGGTCACAAAGGTACATACCCTGATTTCCCCTAGTGTCATTAAGTAATAAAGTTACTCCCTTTCAACCTAGGAAATTTAAATTTGAGTGTTGCTCTGAAGGAATCTGGAGCCGACGTTTCACCATAGAAGTGATCATAAATTGATCAGTTTTCAACTTCTAGTTTATTATAAACATCAGACATGGAAGACACACAGACATAAACAGAACGAAATGAACTCATAAACTGTTCAGACGGATTGAGATTTTTACTGAGAGAATTGGTTTCAGGGTCGATATTGTACTTGATTGTTATTGATATTATGATTGCATGATTATCATCATTATTATATTGCATTGTTTTATATAAATTCTATAATCACTATTATTATTGCTATTATCTTTTAATCATCACAATATTGCTGTTTCCATATTAATTATTTTATTATATTTTATTTTGATTCATACTGAGTTCCAACATGATAAATACTATAAACAGGAAAGCCTCAGATGCAACATCTGTCTCACTAAAACCATCTTCATATCAACAAACTACTATAACTAGAAAATATTTGTTCATTGATGATGTTTTCTTCTGGCCATGGTGTCCAGCATCAGTGTCTCTTATCCAGATTTAGTCTGATCTCCTTCCAATCTTCTTCCCAGCATCTTCTTTTGGTCAGGTTTAGCATCCACTGAAGTCAGCCACCTTTGGGAAAAATAAAATTAAAAAAAAAACCTTAAACATAGAAAATAAAATATGTGAAAGCTCAAAATGTATCAGAATCAATAATGTGATGATTTCATGTCAACTTTGCGATTGATAATTTTCATGGTTTGTTACAAAACATGATCAGTAGGACTAAGCAATTTGTGTATTTAATGTATTTCAGCAAAAAGAGGTTCTCAAGTTAGTTATTTAACCAGTAAGCAGCTGTAAGCAATAATTGAACGATGTGAAGTGAGCTGTATTTTCTGTGAAGAACCTGGAGGCAGAGTGGAGAGATTCAATCGGTCCCATCTGGATTTATTTGACTATTTAACAACCACCTCTCTCCATGTTATTCTTTATATACACTTTGCCAGTGAGAAGTTATTCCACGTTGTCTGGTTTAATTAGAACATCCACAAAAGGGACAAAAAAATCCGGCATCTTTTCCAATTATATTGTACTGGATTTTGTTTTTAAACATCCAAGCATCCTGTGTCATAGCCACACGTGCGACGTTTTTAGCAAATCAAACCGTTTGAAAATCTGTGGAAAATTCAGTGAATAATTCCACTTTAACCCCTTAAGATGAAAGAAAGCCTCTCGCCTCCTCCACCTCGGTAAGATGGCGGCGCTTTAGGCACGCCTCTCGACCCTTAGCGAGGTGGGGAAGTGTGACGTCACTACCGCAAAGAATCTTGGGTTAAGAGTCAGTCGGACGGCCTGTTTGCATGCTACTATGCGGCGGAGAGACACACACAGACAGACTTACACCAAACGGGAAGAACTTGTTGTGCGATAAACTGCCATAGCCCTTCTTATAATCATAAGGGGAGATCTAAAGACAAAGAGTTCGGCTTTTATCGTGTTCCATCGAGGAAGACAAACAGTTCAAGCCACATTTCTGAAGTAACGAAGAGGCGAGGCATGGCATGTCAGCCTTAGGGAGACCAAATCTTTCTTTCCAAAATCGCCCTGGTCATTCGGTGGTGTGCTCCAAGCATTTCCTCAAAGGTAAGTTAGTATGTTTTGTTTGTATTACTCCTTTATTGTGGTTAATGGGTGAATTATTTAGCCAAAAGAGAACTATTAGAGATGATACACTTTAGCCAACTAATGCCTGCAAAAAGTTTATAGGTACCTACTGCATCAACTCGCAGTGAACTAATACAGAACCTATTTTGGCTGCATTTGGAGCAGAGGTGCCTTGAAAATGAGAAACTGGTTCGATGTAACTTACTTTGTCCGCCGCACGACGGGCTTTTGTTCTACCCGGAACGTCTCGAGGTCCTGTGGCTCTGGGCTTGCTGAAGGGATCTGAAGTTGTTGAACACTTCATGTGTGTACACACTTACTCCCCAAATCATATAAATGTGCGTGCTGAAAGTTCGGCAGTACGCTGACGTCCTTTGTCCAGTCGGCGTGCTCTTACGGGTTCACTCCTCTTGTACTTTTTCCTCATGCATTTTCTTCCAGTTTTTCTCTATATGGGCTTGCAGTGCTTTCTCTCGCTTTGTACATATTTTTGTCTACCGTCCAAACGTCCTTGTGTTTTTTTTTTTTAATCGCTGAATTAAGCAGTATGCAGTAATTAAGTCGTAGTAAGCTCGCCGGTGATTATTGTAGCGTTCGATTCCACTGTTTACATTTCCCGGCCTCTGGCGCCCATCATGCATTGCGTGTAGGTCACGTGGTCTTCCCAACTCTGACGTCTGAGAGCCAGCAGAGTAACTGCTCTGCAGAGAAAGCGGTCAGACTCATGTCAAAATGATAAAAACATATTTGTGGTCAAGTGTCTATCATTCCATTAGTCCTCTTTGTTGTCCAAATGAACCTTAATAATCTCACAAATACAGCCGGATTGTATGAGGAAAAAGAAGAGAAACTACACCAGCAGAAAAAAGTGTCACATCTTTTGTTGTTTTTGTTGATTTGTTGTTTCTTTTCCTGTTTTGTGTTGATTTCTGCTTGGTGTTTTATCCCTTGTTGTTTATGCTTTTGTAAAGCACCTTGTGACATAATGATCTAGAAAGTTGCTATTTCAATAAAGATCATTATTATTATTATTATTATTATTATATCCACGGTTGAAATCAAGGTCGTTCTTATGGTGTGTTTCCACCGGACGTGACGCGATTATTTCGAATATTTCTGAGATACACAGTCAATGTAATTATGCGATTGTCGCTCAATCTTGAGTGGCGAAGGATGAGGCGGCGAGCGTTTCCAGCAAAAATTTGCTCACCGCTTAACGTTTTAGTTGAACTAATTGAACTTTTCAAGCGAATTCGCTTGTTCGCCATATTTGTTCTGTATGGCTGTATGTGTGCTTGGTTGTTGGAAAAAAAGGATTCTTAAAAAAAAGAAAAACATTAATGGCTCCAGCCATCCTTCAAGCCTGTAATCAATAAGTTCAAAGTAAAGAAAAACCAAAACAGTCCATTCTTAAAAAACTTTTTATTTTGTTTGTTTGTTTTTTATTGATGGGATAATTTCACTACTGACCAGTCTTTGAATGAAAGCTCGTTTGCCTCTGTTGTGTTCAATTGACCAAATCTTCTGCTCCAAATTTGTTGTAGTTTCAGAAATAGTAATTTACGAATACAATGTTTTGAGCCAGAAAAAAAGTTCCCAGGACCAGCCATACTGGGGCGCCATTTTCAATTTTCTGGTCCAACATTTCTAGGGCTTCTCAGTGATTTCCAACTGTCAAAAATGTTCCTTGCATAATAACATACAAACAATGAGTTTATTCAGTGAAGATCTTCAAACACTGAACGTCGATTGGCCCGTTGACAAGTAAAATACAAAACTTTCTCTTCCATGCAATTCAAAATAATTCTGTTATCTGAAAGATCTTGCTTTTGTTTGTGCTTCAGTGTATTAGTCCAATAAGAAGAATGGCATATTCGTAGTGCGTTCATTTATTCTTTTAACCCCGCAGCTACTCTCAGTTTCATTAAAATGAGCAGACTTAAAAAAATAGTTTCTATCTTAGAGATAGCCTGTCCTGTCTCATCCGTCCATCACCGTAAAATGTTCACATCCATCAAATCAGTGATTTTGTCTTGTTTCCTTCCAGAGAGTCCACAGCAACACATATGTGACCAGAAGATGAGTTCCAGTCTGGAGCAAGAGGAACATGAAGTCCCACACATTAAAGAGGAGGAGGTTGAGGTGACTGTGACTGATGGTGGAAGTGACCAATCTGACTCTGTGAGAGACTCGATCACCCGGCGACAAACTGCTGCTGCAGCGGAAATCTTCACCATGCTTGACCAAAATATCGTCCAGTACAAGGAGAAGGTTGATCGGCACAGACTGCTGGAAATCATCTGGAAACCTCAAATCAAACTACACAGAACAGGTATGGAAACGTCTGAATGAACACATGAGTCTGACTGGTGGAAGATCTCTGTCATTATGGCTGTGTTTGGTGTATCCACCACACACACAAGCAGGATCTGTGTCTGTTATGTTCCCTTTTTCTCAACTCCACTGTAAATAGTAGCCAGAACTTTAACAATGTACGTTCTCTGTGTGAAATGTAGTGACTGTAAACAGTCTCAACTGATCACCGGGCCACCAGGCTGCGACGTGTTGTTTCCCTGAGTCTTCTAAAGTCAGTGACGAGCTCCTTCGTCCTGCTGGTGTTCAGGATCCACACATAGTTCAGACACAAGGATGTGAGGACCTGGACCTCCTCTCTGGAGTCTGCCTCCTCATTGTTGATTGTCAATCCCACCACAGCCGTGTCATCAGCGTATTATTATGTACGGCCAGTGTAGTGAATGGGAGTGCAGTCCTGTGTGAAAAGTGGAGTGAGGACCCAGCTCTGGGTGGTGTCAGTGTTGAGGACGATGACGGAGGAGACCAGGTCTCCAAGTCTCACATGTCTATTGGAAGGGAAATCCTTCATCCAGCTGCAGAGGTGCTTGATGGTACTGTGTCTACTTCTTACCCCCAACTCAGTGTGGTAAACAGTTAAAAGGATACTTCAACATTTTGGCAAATTGGCCCATTTAGCGCAATTCCTTAGTCATTTCGAACAGCATACTTACTTTCTTTGTGAGGGCGAGCTGTTGTTTATCCAGAGGTGAGTCGGGGAAGGTTTTCGGGACGGACACAATGGAGGTGGATGGTATTTTTGTTCCCCCTCGTCAAACTCATCAAATACAAACTCCAACAACCCTAAAACACTTTGGTGGACACGTTATAATCTGCACATTCACTACGCTGTGAAATATTAATGCAAAATTATGAGATTGAGTTGTTTATGCGAAGATTGCTAAGACGGAACTACTTACTAAACATGGCGTCTGGGCGTAGTGATTTCAAAAGAAAAAGTAGTTCCCAGTATTTGCTTCAGTGTCGTAACGCTATGATATTATTTGTTGGTGTTCCACAGCGTAGTGAATGTGCGGATTATAACGTGTCCACCAAAGTGTTTTGGGGTTGTTGGATGGTGTATTTGATGAGTTTGACGAGGGGGAACAAAAATACCATCCACTTTCATTGTGTCCGTCCCGAAAACCTTCCCCGACTCACCTCTGGATAAACAACAGCTCGCCCTCACAAAGAAAGTAAGTATGCTGTTCGAAATGACTAAGGAATTGCGCTAAATGGGCCAATTTGCCAAAATGTTGAAGTATCCCTTTAACAGAATATTGTGTGACTATTAGAAAAGAGGAGTGAAAATACCACAGAGAAAAAGTTCATTAAAAAAGTAATTGTTCAGCAGCTAAAGGTATTCATCAACCAATGATATAGTGACTGTACAGTATTTTTTTAAATTTTAATGAAAGTTTTCAGTTTCACTGCCTGATGCTTTCATCCCAGTTTTTTTTTTCTTTTAAGCTGGAAATGTCTCAGTAATGTAACTGACCTTTTATCTTGCACTTTTTTGTGCCTGCAGAGCTCCCACAGCACCATGACTGTAGGGAGGAGCAGCTCTCTAAACAGGAAGCAAACTACTCTCACGAGCAGGAGGAACCAGAACCTCCACAGATAAAAGAGGAAGAAGAAGAAGAACCAGGACTTCTACAGTTTAAGGAGGAGCAGGAGGAACCAGAACCTCTACAGATAAAAGAGGAAGAAGAAGAAGAACCAGGACTTCTACAGTTTAAGGAGGAGCAGGAGGAACCAGAACCTCCACAGATAAAAGAGGAAGAAGAAGAAGAAACAGGACTTCTACAGTTTAAGGAGGAGCAGGAGGAATCAGACGTTTCTGTTTTCGAGAAACAGGCTGAATGTGAGGAAACGTATCGTGAAATAGTCAATAAAAAACGGAAATTATGTCAGAATGTGGAAACAGTCACTGAGAAGATGATGATTTGTGAGACATGTGGAAAAAGTTTCAGTTACCCGAGCCATTTACTGCGCCACAAGCGAATTCACACACGGGAGAAGCCTTGTTCTTGTGAAACATGTGGGAAAAGTTTCAGTACATGGGGTAACTTGATGGTCCACAAGAGAATTCACACAGGGGAGAAGCCTTATCCTTGTGAAACATGTGGGAAAAGTTTCAATCAACTGAGTTGTTTGCTGCGCCACAAGATAATTCACACAAATGAGAAGCCTTATACTTGTGAAACGTGTGGGAAAAGTTTCGGCGAACAGCGTCGTTTGTTGCGCCACAAGAGATTTCACACAGGGGAGAAGCCTTACTCTTGTGAAACGTGTGGGAAAAGTTTCACTCAACGCAGTGATTTGCTGTGCCACAAGAGAATTCACACAGGCGAGAAGCCTTATGCGTGTGAAACATGTGGGAAAAGTTTCAGTAGGTCCAGTAACTTGGTGGCCCACAAGAGAATTCACACGGGTGAGAAGCCGTTTTCTTGTGAAACGTGTGGGGAAAGTTTCAATCAACAGGGTGCTTTGTTCTGCCACAAGAGAATTCACACAGGTGAAAAGCCTTATCCATGTGAAACATGTGGGAGAAGTTTCAATAGGTCTAGTAACTTGTTGGCCCACAAGAGAATTCACACGGATGAGAAGCCTCATCCTTGTGAAACATGTGGGAAAAGTTTCAGTGCATTGGGCAACTTGACGGTCCACAAGAGAATTCACACAGGGGAGAAGCCTTATCCTTGTAAAAGATGTGGGCAAAGTTTCAATCAACAGGGTGCTTTAGGGCGCCACATGAGAATTCACACAAAGACGAGTTTATTTTCTGGAAGTCCGGCTTCAGCCTAAAATGAAATGATTTCATCCTGTTCAAAGGAAATGTTGCCGTTTCAAACATTGTTCATACTGTTCTTCGGGATCTTTTCTTGTTTGTGGTTGTTTGGAAAATGTCTAGAAATGAAAATAAAACATTGATATGAAGCCAGTCGGTTTTGTTATTCAGTGCTTCTCTTTTAGTTGACATGAACTGAATCGGAATTTTACTTTTCACTCTTTTAGCGCTCCATAGGAAAACACTTTTTGCTTCCATGTAACACGGGACTGCTGATAATGTCTGAAAACCTTTTTGGGACATAATATGCGTGGAGCATGTCTTGAAGCTGATTGCATTCATTATCCTATGTCATCCACATTTCTCATCAAAGCCAAAAGTTTGAAACAATCAACTAAAACATACAAACCAGTTGCTTTGGTGTTCATCCAAACACCGTCAGTTGCAATCCTGAAATAGATAGTTCGATGAATGCACATCAGGATGTCACTTAAAGGGATACTTCAACATTTTGTCAAATTGGCCCATTTAGCGCAATTCCTTAGTCATTTCAAACAGCATACTTAATTTTTTTGTGAGGGCGAGCTGTTGTTTATTCAGAGGCGAGTCGGGGAAGGTTTTCGGGATGGACACAATGGAGGTGGATGGTATTTTGGTTCCCTTCGTCAAACTCATCAAATACAAAATCCAACAACCCCAAAACACTTTGGTGGACTCGTTATAATCCGCACATTCACTACGCTGTGAAATATTACTGCAAAATTACGAGATTGAGTTTATGCAAAGATTGCTAAGACGGAACTACTTACTAAACATGGCGTCCGGGCGTAGTGATTTCAAAAGAAAAAGTAGTTCCCAGTGTTTGCTTCAGTGTCGTAACGCTCCAATATTATTTGTTGGCGTTCCACAGCGTAGTGAATGTGCGGATTATAACGTGTTCACCAAAGTGTTTTGGGGTTGTTGGATTTCGTATCTCAATAATGTCACGGACACCAAGACTGAGAGAGTTTTTTTCTTGTTTTTTTTTTCAGCTGAGCGAGTTGCACTTAATAGTTACATTTGACCACAAATATAAGTTCAAATTCTGTACATCATACAGTTAAGACAATAAATTAAGCATCATCATTTGGTCAAATTTGCTCCGAATAAGATGACATTTATTGGATGTGTTCACACCTCTGCCAGGAAGTCATACTTAGAATTTCGAAGTCCCGCCCCTTCCTGAAGCTACTCCCTGTTTGTGAGGAGCTTATGGAATTATTCCACCAGATTCTGATTTTATAGTTTCCAGAGGCCTCACAGTTCAAGTTTCAGGTCTGTACCTGCTGTAGAGGTCAAATGAGAGCAAAAGAGCTACAGAGGTCAGAGGTCACAGCAGGCTTCACGTGTCAGCTCTGCCTCAGATGGTTAATTGACGTTTTGGAGCTCATCTAAAGGATTGTCTGGTACTAGTCTTCTCCCAAGCCTGCTAAGTGAACACCTCAGTTTTCAATATGTAAAAATCCAACCAGGTGACACTTATCCAAACCATATTAACAGATAAATCGAGAAATTATATCGTAGTGTTTACACCCACAGACCTTCTTTGTGGTGACACTCTTTTTGGCTCCATCATCTTTCTCCTTCTCTGCTGCGGCTCATTTGTCGACCTTCTCTTCGCCGCTCTGCGTGGGCTCAGTGGAGGTCTTGCTTTTGTCCATCACAGCAGAGGATGTGGCCTGCTCCTCGTCACCAGAGGGCAGCTCTCAGGGTCTGAGAAGCCAAGGAAAATACTGTGGGGAAAAATCATGCAACAAGCTCCATAAAGTTCTTGCATAACTGTGCTGATCCAAATTTTAGAAATATTTGACATCGATCTATATAGTTATAGATATCAGACATTATCACATGTTTTTGTGGCTTTAAATGCTGGAAATATTTAATTTTCTAAATTTATAAGATGTTCTTTTGCCTTCAAAGCCACTGTAATTACACCCACAATACTAATGAACATTTATCAGCGTGTGAAAGCACCAATAAGGCAAGTTACTCTCAATAAATGAACAGCTCAGAAGCTTCCCTCAGCTTATTGTCACTGTCTGACTGATGGGAAAAAACCCTGATCAAATTTACTGTCACTATACAGATCAGTTAAGATATCATTGGATTAGTTAATGACTGAGTGTTGTACTTTTTTCGTGCATCCTTTTTTGAGTTTGATCATATTCATCTCAACATTTTGTTGAATTTTTTTTTTGTGTGGTGAAAATCTGAATGATACATTTATAGAAAGTCCTTAGTCTTCTACAAATGATTCATCACTGAAAACAGTGACTCGCTTAGCAAATTTTCACACTAACAAAACCGATAATCATTTCAATCAGTTCATATCTTCCTGCAGGAGACATCAACATGTCAATGCCACACTGCAGCCAAGCCTTCTCTGGCTCTGTAGTAATCTATGAAAAGAAGTTGAGTTTATTTATCATTGCAGTTGATCATTAAACATTGTTCAGTAGGTAAATGGCTGGAAGAGGTAATCTGCTTACAACATTAAACCACCTGAGGCTGCTGTGGATCTGTTGGCTGTCAAAGGGAAATCCATGCATCGTTCACAGGAGCATTATGTCCACTAGGTGTCACTCGTGTCACATACAAAGGATTGTGGTTTGCATTCATCCTTCTACCCAAGAGCATAATTGAGAAAAATAGATAAACCCCACACCTCACCCAAACTGGAACTGCGCACCTTCTTATAATGAGATAAGTTTATTATGGAACTTAACTTTAGAGAAGCAGCTTGTGCTTGGAGGTTTATAGGTTTGAATTCCACTGCCAACAGGTGATGAAGGTCGCTGACCTCCAACTGAAGTTAATGAACAAGGAGGGTCAATAAAACATCAATTTATCTGACATTTCCACTGAAAAATGAAGAAGCTATTGATAATATAACACGTCAGATATTTCACAACAGGATACTTAATACAAAATAAAAGACTTTCATTATTATTCACTAAGAAAGTAACATAGTCTATTCCCAGAAGGCACCGCAGGGATTGTTTACCTTGTGTAGCCTCTGTAACTGGATTCATTTTCAGCATTTTCTCCAGCAGATATCTCTCCTGTCGTAGATTTAGAAAAAAAAAAGCATCAGCTCACACTAATGTATCTCTCTAATGAGCAATGCTGCATTGTCCTGAATTTGAAGCTACAGTAAAATCATTACTCGCTCCTCATTAATAGTTGATGGAAAAGAAACTGTGTGAGTCAGTAACAGCTCCGTAATCACCACAACACAACACAACACAACACAACACAACACAACACAACTGCACATTAAAAACAAACCAAACAATCCCATTACGGCCTCGAGGGTCCGGTGAGGAGTTTAGTCACAGCCAAATGTACCGTCACCAAGCACCACAAATGTGAGTCACACAAGATGTTCAGGGATAAAATTGGACTTCCCGTCCCCGGCTACCCCGACCAGAAAACCACAATGTCTTTATAATCCTATAGGGCTTCACGCTGGGTCGCTGTGACTCAGTCTGGCTTTATGGTATTTCCTATATGCTTTTGTTGTAAAATATGTTCCTGTAGTTTTTTTTTCTAAAGCCACAAAGAATAACACAAACAGCACCTTTAATTTCCCCCTGAGCTCCAGGCACAATACTGGGTGGGTCTTGTTTTGGATTATTTTGTCTTGTTTGCTCTTGAGATATTACAGTTTCTCCTGTATATGCATCCTGTACACAAAGTTTATTCGGTATAGCAGTTACTTGAGTGAGATACTACATACAACAAAATAAAAACTGAAGCAATGATCGTGTTATTGATCCACTCGAAGTACCTTTATGACAGGTAAGAATCTAAAAATCACATGGAATTTAATAACCTAATGACTTTTACTTGAAGCATCAACAAGTTAAAACATTTAAAGTGAATTTGTCACCTCACTGCGTCAGGATGTAAAGATAATTAAACTTGGTAAAGGTAAAACAAGCAAACATCTGAGTAATTTAAACTTAGAATAACAGGTTGACACGACAACAGCAAAGCTGCAAAAACTCCACAGTGAACTTTTTAGATGTCAAAACATAAACGTGAGAGATAAAACACTCCTTCAGTGTTCCTGAAAAGGTGAACTTTGTCACATTTTAAAAGGCAATCTAAAGTTTTGGTGAGTGAGTGACTGAGGTAGATCACTAGTTAGGTAAACATGAGTAAATGAATGAGTCTGTATGGATTACTTGGTGAGCTGTTTTACTTATTAAATAATCAGTGAATGGCTGAGTTAGTGAGCTCATTTTTCCAGTTAGATGTGAGTTAGTCATTTTTAGTGGTGAGTGGGTGATTTCATTGATTATGCAGTGAGGTGTAGTTAGTTAATCAGTGACAAAGTAAGTTAATAAGTGAAGCAGCTAGTAATTGAATGAGTTAGTTACAGTCTCCTAATTAGTAAATTGAGTAAATAATGAGATTCTTTGTTAATTAGTGAGTAATTAATTTCATCAAAGAGTGAGTGAGCCCACTAGTGAGTTAATTACCTTATTCATTAATAACAGAGTGGCCTAATTATTTAAATCTCTTAATATTAACATATTATTAAGCTTATATAACCTAAAGTGAAGCTTTGAGTGACATTTTAGTGTTTGGCTGAAGTTTTAGAATTTATTTCTAAAGTTTTAAAAGTAATCTTTGGCGGAATTTGAAAGCAGGTTCCTGTTGTGACACCATTATCATCATCATTGACTTTAAATGAGACACTTTGATTATGAATTCAAACAGTCCCAGTGTTTCTTTGGGGGCGGGAGGACTCCTGCCATGACAGACCAGCTCCTCTCCTCCGCATCCTCCTCCTGCACTGCTCCCCTCGTCTTTGTCTGTCTCTCCGGGCTGTGGTTCTCCTCCCTCCTCCCCCTCCCGGCTGTAAACACACCCATCGATCTGTGAGAGAGCAGTGGGAGCGCAGCGCAGGCGGAGGACCATCACACCGGAGCGCAGCGCCAGCGCAGGAGGAGCGCCTCCAACACGCACCCGTCTCCACGATCCTCAGTCAGATCTTCTTCTTTATTTTTTTTTGTTTCCTTCGGAAATCGTGCGACATCCCGGTGCCCGTGCAAGCGGGGAGGGGGAAAACGGCCTCGTCCCAGCAGCAATTTTTGTCGGACATAACCGCGGAGTTTCTCTCCCTCCTTGAGCGCAGACGGCTTGCATCGTGGCTCTTTCAGAAGTGGCATGTTCGAGGGAAACTGCGGGCGAAATTGAACTCCTGCTTTCACCCAAAGAGGTAAAAAAAAAATGAGTAAATTACATCTACTGTTGAGGGAATTAATTGTTGATGCATCGCAGCGACGGACGCGTCCCCTTCAGCTCTGATGGAAAAGTCCGGGCTGTAGCAGAGAAAGCGCAACAGCCGAATGAAGGAAAAAATGTTGATGTTCACTGAAAATTAAGCGAAAACATCATCCAAATAACTGATTTAACCACCGCCGGAGTGAGATCAGTCGTTGTTTCTGTTCTCGAGCTCAGCCTCGTGCTGGAACGTGCATGCTCGGGATGTTTTGTGTTTTAAAGCGACATCAGGTGCGACATGCGCGCCTCTTGCTGCCATAATGGGATTTCTCCCTCAGCGCCACAGTTGGGTGTTTGCGGACAGCTGGCTTCACTCTGTAAATTTGATTCTGTGAGAGATCATGATAAATGCAGGTACGCGGATCGATATGCTGGCATCTCTTTGTTGTGCATCTTGTTTCAATCCCCCCCCCCCCCCCCCCCCCCCCCCCCCCCCCAACCTTTATGTGGCAGATGTAACACAGTGTGTCCACACAGGATCCGGTGTTTACTTTTGAAGTGTCTCCCTCCCATCCTTCTTCCTGAGTCCACGGCTGACTCTGAACACCTGGCAATGATTTTCAGCAAGCCTCTCAGCCCAGCCAGGCCTCAGATAGAGTCCAGAGGCTGGCTGCATGTGCACGCCTCTCTCCCTGTTCTGTTTTACTGGGTGCTTTGTGAGTGCGGCGTGTAAGTTCTGTGTGCGTTCTGGTTGTGTGCCTGCGGATCTGGTTTGTGCGAGGGGATGAGAGGATGACAACTTTCACAGCCATCCAGCAACCACACTCTGGCACTGCTGGCATCATCTTTCTCTCCTCTTCGTCCTCTCAGTCCACATTGGAGAGATCGGAGACTGCTGATTCTCTTTCACAGAAACTGAGTGTAGCAGGAGAAGGAGTCCGAATAAAAAGGTTGTAATTGTCATTTTAGAGATAGCCAGTCTCCCTTCAGACGGAGAACAGAAACATGGCTTAAAATGAACTTGTTTCTACTCATTTAGAGCCGAAACATGACTCTTAATAATAACTGATAAAGTTTACAAAGAAAAAAAAAAGCTGAATTCCTGTACAGTTTTCCTTGAACTTACACATAATATGTCTAACCAAGTCATAATATGAAGTGTTTTTCCAACAAGTGAAATTTGGAACATAAACTGGACTAGATTAAAGTGCAGCCCGTATTGGATCACTGATATGCACTTTTAGTAAAAGTTATGAAGAATATTAGAAGGTAAAGATACATTAGACATACATGTATGCATACTTACTGGATTATACTGACATGCAACAATGTCACAAATCTCCACAGGACTCCATTAGCAACAATGGATAACTTTAATTACAGCGATACTTAGAGAGATTTCTCAGCACCTGCATTCCTGGTTGGTGATCCAGACGTTATCCTTTAATGAGCAAATGCTTTAAGTATCTGGCTCGTCTGCTCCTCTCTTTGTTTAGCTCTGCCTTCAGTCCCGGTGTGCATGTGCAGCCTGGCTGACCTCATTCATTTGATAAAACGCAAATCACACAGAGCGCTTTACATATTTGCAGATGACGAGATGTCTTCTAAAGCAATGGTGGCGTGGAGATTAAAGTGTTACTGTTAAAAAAAAAAGAAAAAAAAGAGGTACTTCTGATCATCTTCTTTCGTGCATGGAGAGAAAATAAGGGCACATCTGAAGTGATTACAGAAGATTAAATGGCTGAGTAGGTGAGTGAGTGCTCGCTTTGAAATTCTTGAGCCAAGTTGTCATTTGTCAGAAATGTTGGCATTTCTGAGAGCGAGGCTGTGTCATGCCCTGCCATTATAAAGATGAGAAATGAGGCATGACATGGTCATTAAAGAGACAAAATTATTACTTGGGAAGTAAGACAACTTACGCTGGCAGTGCGGATTGTCTGAATGAAAGAGCATGACAGTGAGATTTACCCTTCTTTATGCCTTCACTTGAAGTGTCATTTGCGGAGCACATTTGTTTTCATTGTCATTCTGTTCTTGTTTCGTGCTCCTATAAGTTCCCACGGGACTTATTGGAGTGTTCATCAGCTGTGAGAGTCTGACGCAAACTACTGAAGGTTATTGCTAATTATCGGCATATGCAAAAACCTCTTCAGTTTAGTGCTGGACTTAATAGAAGCACTTATTCAAATCAAGCTACTTACAACTTCCAATTAGAAAATCTGAGTTGCAGCGTGTTGTGTGTGTGTGTGTGTGTGTGTGTGTGTGTGTAGGAGGTGGCATGTGCAGGTGAGAGACGAGGCAAGGGTATTCTCATTATAGCTGAGCCAGAGGCCAGTAGATGACGAGTTGCCAGTTTCGTCCCTGCTGGAATGCAATAAATCCTGTTGAGCCAAGGTTGCTGTTGGCTTTGTGTTTCTTTAAGTTGTGATAAATCATATCCCATCTCCTGTTATTTTTATGTGATGACTCATGTATTTGAATAGGGATCATTTTCTCACATTTTAAAGAGGCAGTTCTGGCTTTGCGTATTGCTTTTATACAACAAGAGTTTGCTTGAAATGCTGGTGCGATATCCTTATCATGTGTACTTTCTATTCAACAGTGCAGCAGCAGGAAGTAAAATAACATGAGCGTGCAACAGTGGCAGCCCCACTTGAAGGTTTCATCAGTCTTTCAAACATGTTTCAAATGTGATCATGAATTTTATATAGTTGGCAACAATCATACGATAGTAACAAGGTGGACTATTCCCCCACAAGGAGAGATATTACTTCTTAAATAACACTTTGTTGTCATGCTATAGGAAAAGCCAAGTAATGACAAGTCATTATCCAGTAGGCATTATGAACACCTGTGCAAAATAAAACCGAAAATAAATTCAGAGCAGTTTATTCAGTCTCCCCTGAGGTGTGAAGGTAGAGGTATGAGTGACACAACTGACAAGAAATCCCCAGTGGACTTACATTTGTACCTGCAGGGTTTTCAGCTCCATTGCCTATTCATGAGACTGCATTCTGAAGGTTTGGGAGCAGCTGATGCAACATAGGGAAAATGGAAACTGTCCTCTCCCCTCTCTGCAACTCAGATAGAGACGAATCATTTATGGCACCAGAGGAACTTCTGAACTCTCTGAGTCTTGAAGTGAATATCTGTCTTTTGAATATCAAACACACACCACCTCTAGGTTTGTAAAACACTTTCTCGCTGACAGCCTGACCTCCTTCGTTGCCTATGGATTATATTATCAGCGGCGCTTTTATTGTGAAAAAAAAAAGAAAAAAAAAAGGAAAGTATAAGAATGATTGTAGGTTTTTTTGTGTGCTTTACCCTGACTTGGTGCCCTGCTGCTCCAGTTATTTTCAGCATGTCGCTGGGTCTGCGGCGTGCTGAGCGTATATAAATTGAGGGCAGAAGAAGAGGTCATGTTGCCGGTTTGCTTGGAAAAACGGTTTTATTGATGTTTTTGGACCCATTTTAAACCCGAAACTTTGGAATCATTGGAATTTATGGAAACTGGCAGGTCGCAAGCCCAACATGCGCAGCTGTTTGCTGTCAATAAGGAAGCAACATACATGCGCCTACCACTTCCTTCAAGTGTGTGTTGGTACCTGCTTTAGGCATGTGATCGTGTTATTGAGTATAGAATGATACGATTTGAAATACTAACACTTATTCAGATGATATTTAAGTCTTTGGGCTTCAAGATTTGTTCTTCTCAACAGTTATCTTTTTCTTGCCACCACGACTGTGTTTTTTTTTCTTTTTTTCTTTTTAGAGCTCAGTCACTAAAGTGGACGGACAATTAGGGCAGTAGCCAAATATTAAGAGTATGTAGAGCATGAATGCAGTGACTGAAATCTTAATTTATTGCATTCAGTCAGTTCTTTGCTAGACGTATACTTCGTATGTTGATGTTGCTATAACAATAAATTTGTAGTATACTATGGTAGCGGCTAGAGAAAACAACCCTTTTTCAAATCTGAGCATGTTTTTGCTTCGGTTGAATCAGACTTCTATTGAAATATCTTCTGGGAGATAAAGCTCTGGAGCAGGCTACGTATGCACAAAAAAAAAAAGTCTGCTCAAACTATCAGTCAGCTGTGAATTCACAAGGTCAGAAAGGAACTTCATGCCTCTGTAAATAGACCGCAGGAGGCTCTTGACATGTCTAGAAATTGGGTGGAATGAAAGTGACTTCCGAGCGAGGACAAAGTGAGGACAGTGAGGATGGGAGCTGTGATTTGCTGCGAGGGGAGTGGAGTAAATTCTGTGCATTTCTCAGCGGCTTTAAAGAGCCCTGCTGTCTCTTTCTCTCCTCTTTCCCAAGGAGTTCTGCAAAGGGACATTTACTTGTAAATCACGGTATCTGTGAAAGAGGGGGATTAGCACTGCTCTGAGCTGAAAGTACAAAAGCCTTCTGACAATTGTTATCACTTGACCTTCATAAATCCCAGATGTGTGCTTTTTTTTTTTAATTTGTAAACATTAGATCTCATGATAAATGTCACTGTCTTGGGGCGAGAATTGCAATTCCTTCCTCTGAAAAGACACAATATTAATGTTATTATGGATGTCATGATTTATTACTACCTCATGAATTCCACAACACTTTCATGTGCAGTAATTACAGCTGGGGGTTTGAATTTGACATGCATTAGCTTGATTCATAATAATTACGTGCTGCTTTCACGTTCAAGTTGAATCTAACTTTAGAGCTTAATAAACGTCTTTGAAAGGCAAGCAAGAAACCTTCATGCTATGTTTGCTAACAAGGATAATAGGATAAATTCTATGTTATGGAAATGCATAGTTCTGTGGCTTTGAATATGAGTATTATTAAAAATGGTCATTTTCTTCTCCTTCACAGGATTCAATGAAAATGTCCGTGTGCGTCCATGAGAACCGGAAGTCACGAGCCAGCACCGGCTCCATGAACATCTACCTTTTTCACAAGTCGTCGTACGCTGACAGCGTCCTCATGCATCTGAACTCGCTGCGGCAGCAGAGGCTTTTCACAGATGTCCTTCTTCACGCCGGTAGCCGCTCTTTCCCCTGCCATCGGGCCGTCCTGGCAGCCTGTAGCCGCTACTTTGAGGCCATGTTCAGTGGGGGGTTGAGGGAGAGCCAGGCCAGCGAAGTCGACTTCCGTGACTCCATCCACCCAGAGGTTCTAGAGCTTCTGCTGGATTACGCCTACTCATCACGCGTTGTCATCAATGAGGAGAATGCAGAGTCTCTGTTGGAGGCTGGGGACATGTTAGAGTTTCAGGACATTCGGGATGCTTGCGCCGAATTCCTGGAGAGAAACCTTCACCCGTCCAACTGTCTCGGTATGCTGCTTCTGTCCGATGCCCATCAGTGCACCAAGCTGTCCGAGCTCTCCTGGGGCATGTGCCTCAGCAACTTCCCCGCTATTTGCAAGACAGAGGACTTCCTCCAACTGCCCAAAGATATGGTGGTGCAACTTTTATCACACGAGGAGCTAGAGACAGAAGATGAAAGGCTGGTTTATGAAGCTGCACTTAATTGGATCAATTATGACCTGGAGAGGAGGCACTGCCATCTTCCAGAGCTCTTGAGAACAGTCCGCCTCGCCTTGCTGCCTGCCATCTTTTTAATGGAAAACGTCTCAACTGAAGAACTCATCAATGCCCAGGCCAAGAGCAAGGAGCTGGTGGACGAAGCCATCCGCTGTAAGCTGAAGATCCTCCAGAACGACGGTGTCGTAAACAGTCCATGTGCTCGACCAAGAAAGACCAGCCATGCCCTCTTTCTTCTTGGCGGGCAGACTTTCATGTGTGACAAGTTGTACCTGGTTGACCAGAAGGCCAAAGAGATCATCCCGAAAGCTGATATTCCCAGCCCAAGGAAGGAGTTCAGTGCTTGCGCCATTGGCTGTAAGGTGTACATCACAGGAGGGCGAGGCTCGGAGAACGGAGTGTCCAAAGATGTATGGGTCTATGACACTGTCCACGAGGAATGGTCAAAGGCTGCGCCCATGCTCATCGCCAGATTCGGCCATGGATCTGCAGAACTCAAGCACTGTCTGTACGTTGTAGGAGGTCACACTGCAGCAACCGGTTGCCTCCCGGCTTCTCCGTCAGTGTCGCTCAAACAGGTGGAGCAGTTTGACCCGGTGGCAAACAAGTGGACCATGGTCGCTCCTCTCCGAGAGGGCGTGAGCAATGCGGCGGTGGTCAGTGTCAAGCTCAAGCTGTTTGCCTTCGGAGGAACCAGCGTCACCCACGACAAGCTTCCCAAGGTGCAGTGCTACGACCCACAGGAGAACCGATGGACCGTGCCCGCTTCCTGCCCGCAGCCGTGGCGCTACACCGCTGCTGCCGTGCTGGGAAACCAGATCTTCGTCATGGGCGGAGATACTGAATTCTCGGCGTGCTCTGCATACAAGTTCAGCAGCGAGAACTACCAGTGGACTAAAGTGGGCGACGTGACGGCCAAACGCATGAGCTGCCAGGCCGTGGCATCGGGGAACAAACTGTATGTGGTGGGTGGGTACTTCGGTACGCAGCGGTGTAAAACTCTGGACTGCTACGACCCCACTCTGGATGCATGGAACAGCATCACTACTGTGCCATACTCGCTCATTCCTACGGCTTTCGTCAGCACCTGGAAGCATCTACCTGCTTGAGCTCCAAACCCTGTCTACCTGTGCCCTCTCCATCAGGTGAGTTCAAGCTCTTGTGGCTTTCAAGTTTCTGATTTTCCATGCCTTGAGGAGTTCTGCTGCATAGATGAGAAAAGTTGTGAGAAGTCTCTCCTGGCACCACAGGGAGCTGCATGACATTCGATAAAATGCCTCAAGTGAATAAAAACCCTGAAAAAAAATAATTTCTATAAAAATCGTGGAGGTGTTAGCCATAAGTTTAACCCACTCTTCACCTTTGCTTGACGACTACAGGCTTGAGGAAAACATGATACACTTGAGTCCTTGACCCAACCATCAGCAGCCATGTTGCACTCTGAATTGTATAAACACTGAGTTTTGACAAAGGGAATATATATCTCTGGTTTTACAGCATTGATTTTCACATCTTTTTCTTTAAAACTCGCCATCAAGAGTCTGAAAGTGCTACAAGAGGCCAATGCTAAGCTGTTGCAGATCCTCTTTGAAGGATATGACAGTTTTTCTTGTGAAATATGGAGTTAATGAAGATTTTCAAGAAGATTTTTCAAATTTTCTAGCAACTACTGTTTTAGCAGACAGTTTTTTTGGACATTTCACTGTATTTTGCACCAGAAGGTTTCACTATAATTGGCTTCATGTTGAGATTGTAGTAATTTTCAATAGTAATTATGTTAAAAGACATTTTGATCATGTATATTCCACAGCAAAGGAAAGCTAAATTTTAATGTTAAAATATATCTTGATTACTTGGCCAGCCCACCCAGGATGAAATTGGGTTGAATGTGGCCCTTGAAATCAAATGTGTTTGACAACCCTGGAGTAGGGGCTAATTTTTTTAGGTTTACGTCTTGAATTTCAATAGCAACTTTCGCTTGATCCATAAGCAAGTTATTGATTTATTTTTTTCTTGCGACAACAATAAACTTATTACTGAAAGAGCATTTTCCAGCACAGGCTTATCAGACTTTCAGAATAGGAGACACAGAAGGTAAGTGTAGTCTCTTCAGTGGAGAAAGGGAGGAGGATCCAGAGGTGGGAGGGCTGGACCAGAGGGGGGGGGTTGATAGGGGCTTGTGTGCGTTAGTTAAGTGAGTTATGTTGCTGTGAGGATGGGCCGAAGGACAGAGAGGGTAATTGAAAGAGAATAGGATACTTTCATTGCTCCTGTGGGGGAAATCTCTCTAAGAGGGAAAAGGGGGTCTGCCAATTAGACAAGCCTCGCACCAGCAGGCTACAACACCCTGGCGAGGCTAATCCACTCTCAGTCGCCTCGCTTTGATGAGGTTATGGTCTTTGCACTGGGTGTGAGGGAGGCGGCCCGCGACTCACGCGGTGTCGGAAACCATTCATCATCGGCTACAAGCGGAGGTGACTGCGAGAAGTGGCAGCAGGGGAAGTGATGAGGGAAGAGTTGTAGGGCAAGACAGCGTCAGCCCTTCCCTTCCAAGCAAATCCAAAGACGTATCACCCTCGGTAGTAGCGGCCTGAGAATTTACTGTCGGGCTCACGACAGTCTCCTCCGCTCCCGTCTGTGTCTTCTTGGCCTTAATCTAACTCTGCTCTGCAGCTCTGATGGTGAACAGGGCAGACGTATGTAGAGCATGGGTAGTCAGCTGGGAAACCTGATCTGTCTGCGCATACAGGCTGCAGGGCCAAGATCACATCACATCAGACAATTCCTGAAGCCCTCACTGAGGCCCTCACACAGAGCCACACAGGCAGTCCTTTCTCATTTTTCTGCATTTTTTTTGGGAAACTGGCTCCTGAGGATTGCAAAAGAACGAAGCAGAGCGACTCCCCAGCTGTCCAGCTCTGCAAAGTCTCCCATTTGATAATGCCAGGAAACAGCTCACAGAGGCTTCAACTCCTGCAATGCATTGATGTCCCTCCTCTTTACAAGATGAAATATTTTTTATTATGCTCTTTCTTTCTGGTGACTCATCCCTGAAAAGGAGAGAGTAGACTGAAGGTTTGAACTATCTCTAAGCGAGTGCAACACAGTGCTCGGTGAAGTGAATAATCCTGCCTCTAATTTAATACAGAATTTGTTTTTTGTGCGCCTGCCTGTCATGGCAACTGACAGTCTACTCACTGAACGCATTGAAAAGACAAAATGTGAAGGAATGGGAAAGAAGGCTGACTATTTAGGACTGAAAGGGAAAGGAAGTGTGTTAGACCTCACAGAAAGGAGCTCGAAGCTGCAAGAGAAAAAAGAAGTTCTCTCAGTTTTCCCAGAGGAACAATTCAGACTCGTCTGAGATTTCTCCTTTTCAGATTTGTTTCTTAGGAGAAGAAAAAAAATCAAACAATATAATAATGTCAGTCAGTTTCTTTTATGTGGTTGTGGAGACTCTATTTGAAGGAGTCTTTCAGTGACTATCTTGATCAGAAGCACGATCAGTCACTTTTAAAGCTAAATTACGCTGAAAAATGTGATTGAAATCTAACGTTCGGATCAAAGACATAACAGCGTACCCTCATGCCGCCATGCAGTTAATCAGAGAGCATGACTAAATGCACTATCACTACAAATGAGTCAGCTCCTGGACACACGAGACTGAAGTAACCTGATCAGCTTCATGTGGTTTCCAGTTCCCATAACAGTGTTTAAATGGTTTCCATGATGTCAGCCGTCTGCACAATGCTAAAGCAATTGTTTGACATTATGGGAAGTTTGCTTGTTTGCTTGTTGGACTATTAACTCGGCTTGTATACATATGAAATTACAGCCAGCAGCTAAACAGTGCTGCAGGGAAAATGTTTTTTTTGTAGACACTGAAGTTATCATCAGTTATTCCCTTTCAGTTCTGTTATCATCAGTTCCCTTTACTAAAAGGGAGTCGGATTTCTGACGTTTGTTTTTAAAACGCTGCTGAGAAGAAAGTGACAAAAGAATGTGGTTGTTAAATTTTTAGTTTACTGAGATAACGTGACAAAGGAACACATTAAAAAAATCTTTAAATTAATGGTTTATAAACATCTGACTGGTAATCAACAGGCCTGACCTTGTTTCCAAAATTCTCTACTCAAAGGAAACATTGATAGATAAATGTACAAATTAGGAAAGTTTTAGTTAAAGTATCTTGTAAGATTAAGGCTACAAAGGTGGAGTCATGATATCAAAAGAAACCTCAGGAGTCTCTTTGTTTTTGAGACATATTTTACTGAAAAGTTTCGTGTCAGAAAATCTGTGAAAATCTATTCAAGCCTGACAGACCTGTTAAGCTTTGGTATGAAAGTGCCTGCAGTGCAAAAACACTAATTCATTTGTCACTCTTGTGGCACTCCAAGCTTAATTTCCCAAAAGCTATGACAAAAGACCGCTTTGCATAAAAATGGCTATGAAAATGCAAGTTGTATTGTTGTAGACTAAGCATGCTTTATCTTAATCGATGATTTTGACAGAGTCAGAAAACTTATTTTGCTTCAGCTGTAGCGAGGCTATGAAACGAAATCTACAGTGCAAGTTGCAATGACATCCTGTGACTACCATTCCAAACAGGAGCAGACAAATGAGACAATACTGCATTCAGAATTACATTTCTGCAAATGCAACTCAAATGATGTTGATTTAGTACTTCAGGGACTTAAACTAAGTTTACATGAGATAATCATTGTGAGCTCCACTTCAGAAAGCAACTGAATGAGAAACTTCTGCCTACGTCCAGAGATAGCTGAGGATAATGCGTCCACAGCGGCTGCCCGGACCGGGCGTGCTGTCAGGCGCACATTAAGCCAACGCTTTAAAAATGGAAAGGTCAAAGTGAAACTCTTTAGTGTAAAATGTACTCAGATGTGAAAAGTGTAGCAGGCAGAAGGGTGAGATAAGGAGCTGGACGGAGGCCAGGTCGACGTGAGGAAACGGAGTAGGCAGATTTACCAGGCTGCGCCGTACAGGAGACAGAGCGGAGACCTGTGTAGTGTAACGCAATACCTCAACTCTGCTCACGAGCTGTTTTGACGCTCTGCAGTGAGGTGTCCGTTTATTTCTGTTGCTTGATCAAAGTGGGTGAAAGTAAATGTAATTTAGCATTTAGCTACAAATGTGCTGCCGGTCAACAGAGTCGTTTCAAAAGCAGAAGTAAGAGTACCGAGCAGGCTTGTGTAACATTTTACAGGTGTTTTAATTTATTTCCTCCACTCTGTAAAAAAACAGGATGATCCAGGGGTTTTATGGATGATCTTTGTTTCCCCAGATATGTTTTGTTTTCCGTCTTCACTATTTTTTTTTGTTCGTCTCCCTCTGAATAATTGAAGAGTCACCTTTAAGCCGCTCTGCGTTGTTTGCTCATGCATCTCATTAACGATTCATTGTTGTCTCCTCAGATTTCCCCGTTTTGCATCATCTACTGGCCTCCGCAACTGTGAAGAAGCACACATTTCTCTTCCTCTGGAAAAAAAAAAAAAAAAAAAAAAAAGAGACACTGAGCAGCGATGTACAGACGCCCGCGTTCACATTTCGATGTTGCACCGACGACCGGACGACGCTTCGCTGGAGCGACGTCGGCGCCGCTCTCCGAGACGGAGAGCCGGCCGACAGGCGCAGCGCCACAGTCCACGCAAACCAAACCAAACAAACTGCTGCTGCTGCTGCTGCTGCTTGTTATACGAGGCACAGACTCCGACCTTGTGTGCACAGCCTTGTGAGGCATATCAGACTCGTGCTTTCGTGCTGCCGTAGGAGTACCGCAAACATATCACACAACCTGCATCTTGCCCGTGTAGTCACGACAGGCTTGTGAGAATCTGCATTGCTGTTTTTCTCTACGATTATTATTAAAAAATAAAAAAAGAAAAAGAAAAGAAGACAAAAAAAAAAAATACTGTATAGCATGATGGACGTCTGGTCAAGATTGAGGGAGGGGGAATGCAATGATCGGTGTGCTGAAGAACAAAGGGGACTCAGTTTTACTGAAAACGTTTGTTATATAAAAGGCACAATGAAGGAGCAACTCTCCCCCCTTTTGTCGTTTAATAAGCTCTTCTGTTCCTATCTTCTTTCGCTTATTTCAAACTCCTAACAGCGGGAAAAAAAAAAAAAAAACGGTGTTACTCTTGATTTTAAAGCTCTGACAGTTTTGCTGTAGTCCGGGGGTTACGGACGACCGGCACCAGCTGACGTTGAGGAGGACGGAGGGTGATCTCAGGATCGCGACCTTAGCCGTTCGCCGTTTCGCAGACAGCACTAACGCCCGCGACCAATCCCGCCGCGCTTCACAGAGAAATGCTCGCAACGTATCGCTGTAAAAGACCAACTGTGCTACTGTTGTCCTGATAAAAGCAGTGACTTGCTCGCTGAGTCATCACCCAACCCTTTCTGGAGCAGCATGTCCACTCATAGTGATTCAGTAAAACTGGCATGAACTCTTCCCCGTGGTCACCCAGATCCCATCACCTTAACGCAAACTGAGAACTCATCAGTTCCTTCTGCTGCGATGTAGTCTTAATTTATATGGCAAATGAATACTACTCTTGTTATGTTGATATGTTTAATCCTATTTATTTCTTCCTCTGCTCGCATTCATCTGTGAATGTATGTTTGGGTTGTGTCATGCATGGTCAGGTGTTGTGTTTTTATTTGATCTCAGTGGGGCTCCGTTTTGCACAGTTCTCTCCCTTTTTTTTCCCCTTAAGGTGCACCTCTCCAAGTGTTTTCAGTTCTTTCAGAGTATGGATGGACGAGGCACAGTGGCTCACGGTAACGACGACGTGAAGCAGCTATGAGCAAAGCCAAAAGACCAGGCGGCGTTTTTACTTCTGATACATCCTCCTTAAACTCTAACCTGGGTCCAAACTTGCCTTAAATCGGCCTAATCGTGGCCCAAAGTGTAGAAATAAAACGAGATAAAACAGATAGGAATGCCAGAATGGCGCAGTATGTGACCCATTAACTCACCGGGGGGACGTCACAACGCAACCCTGACACGCCGGAGAATGCGACCGTCTCCGCAGCTGTCTCAAGGACAGCTGCGGAGACGGTCGCGTGTGCTAACTTGGCTAACCCACAGTCTTCTCTAACATGAAGGTTAGGAGAGAGTTCAATCCAGTAAGCTGTGCATTGTTAAGGGCAGACACCGCAGTGCTTTTCACCACAGTGTCATTGATACACATGAAAAAAAGAAGGAAAAAAAATATAAAGAATTGCAAGTTCCTCATGACCAAAAAGCAGTGAATGTCTTGATCACTTGCAACTGAAAAAACAAGGAAAAAAAAAACAATCATCGCAACTCAAATCAGTGTTTTTGTCTGTGTGTCCGTCTAAGTGAGCATTGACATTTTACAGTTGAATATTAATGGATTCATTGACTTTCAATGTAAGATTTGATGTTTTGGTGGAATATGTATATATTTTTTCAGCTCGATCCCTGCTTGGGGAGCCGTATACAGCCCCCCGTAAATCCGTAAATGAGTCGAGCTCCTCAAGCCACCCAAAAGTTTCCTTTTATTGGCAGTCTGGAGACCATTGTGGCTCTATAATGTTGACCTCATCCAACCACTGAGCTTAAGCTCCAGGCCCCCCACCAATCAGACAGGAGCGTTTCATCCCCCTATACAACACAAGCTTCCCCGGCAACAGCGAGTAATGAATGCCCCTTCAATTTGCACCTAATTGCTGAATGGCATTTCCCCATTTCTACTCCTCTTATCCTCTGTTTTATCCGGAAACCCAGCTGGCTCACGTTGGAGCTCGGTGTCTCGCTCTGCATAAATGATGTAAATTGGACAGAAAAAAAAAACACTGTCAGCGTGCATCGGTTTTTCTTTTTCCTCTCGTCATGTAAGAGTTTTAATTTCTATTTTTTATGACATTATTTTGTACATGTGATTTTTTTCACAATGTGAAATTCATGGCTAATAAACATAAGAGTTTTTTCCTCTTGACTGTAAAGCGTTGCCTCTTTCTTTTTTCATTTGTGTGTCCATATGTGCCGATGTCGAGGTGCAGGTTTGGGAGGGAAAAGCAGCTCGGGCGCAGGATGTATAGGGTGCGTTCTCATTAGTGCATGTTTCGCATATTTAGGCAGCTTTGGAGTGAATACAGCAGCCAAAGTGTCCTGAGGTATTTAAGGCAGTATATCATGCGTACAGCTTTTGTTCTGTGGAGGAGGGACTGAAATCATCTTATCTATGCCCCTGGCTTCTAAGCTTCCTGCACAAGAACAGGCGAAACACAGCCAGATACTTTCCCTTTCTCTGTCAAGTCACCTTGGCAACGGCAACCTTTATCTGCAAACTGTGGGGGCTGGAGGACAACATGAAATCTTAAAAAGCACCTCTCTCTCTCTCTCTCCATTCCCCCTCCGATTCCTCCTCCCTTCCTTGGCCTGCCTCCCCTCTCACTTCCTACACCCCCCCCCCCTCTCTCTCTCTCTGGCTCAGTGAAATGCATTTGCAAATCGGCTCACCGGCGGTGGAGCTTTCCTGCCTGCGTCTCTCCCCTGGTTTGTAACAAGTCTAACATCCCATTAGTGAGTGACTGCACAGTTACACAGCCACTCGCTGCATTCCTGCAGCTCCGCCGAGTCCAGCTCTCCTCGCTGTTTACATTCCTCGCCCTGACCGGTGACATGTGGCTGAGGAGCACCAGTTCCACTGGATCCCGACCCTCATGCGTTCACAAACGAGATCCACTCGTGATACACAGCGGACCGCGAGGGAGAAATAAACAAGAGGTTGGTGTGTGTGCCTCAAAAAAATAAAGAAAGAAAAATCCAGAAGTAATGGGAAAGAAAGTTGAATTTAAACAACAATGCTACTGTTGACACATTCACAATGTCAATGTTAGGATTTAAACGGGGTTGAATCTTGCGGTGCTGCTCCCTGCTCCCAATCCAAGTGGAAAAAAAAAGAAAAGAAAAGCATTAGTATTCTTTGTAATCACGCTGGCATTTCAACATCAGAACAAAAGGTGTAAACAATGTGCATGCCAGACAGCTGTTGTGACCTACATTCTGGCATTTGACGTCCACAATAAAGCCACATGCTCAGCAAAAAGCAAGACAATGCCCGATGAGGCGGTATCTGGACCAGCCCAAACCACACTAACAGCTTATCAGTTGTATGAAAGCATCACAACAGGACCAGGAATCATCCGCGTGTTTTTGACAGACACTGTGTCTTCCTGTCGTCAGAACTGAGTTAGAAATCCATCTGTGCATTACACAGGACAAATATCTATTTTAGCTTAACTGACAGCTTGCATGGGTTGCTCCATTTTTTGGAAGCAATACAACAACAGTGAAGTGTTTGTTTGATTTATTTTTGGTGGATAAACCCTGTATTCTTACACTGCTGGGTTATAATAGCCAAAGGCTGTGTTTATCCCCACAAATTGATTTGTTTTCAACCTACATACATGTAAACCTCTTATGACGAGCATGGATTTATTGTGATTTTATGGCTTTGGATCAGGGGTGTCAAACACATAGTTCATTGGTCGCAAACAGCTCAATTTCATCATGAGTGGGCCGGACTGCCACAATAATCTTTAAATTTACCGTTTTCCTTGTTGTGGCACAGAGTATAAAAATGTTTATATTTTCACATAAGCCAACAATTACCACCTAAAATTATTGCAATCTCGACATAAAGTCAATTTTAATTTTTATTAGTTTTAACTGTCAACAAAATGCAATGAGATAGAGAAAATAAATAAATATGTTTGAAAAGGAGCAGGAAGAAGCATAAGCTTATTAAATTCAACCCCCTCTCCACTGTATGAATAAAATAAAATTCTTTATCATATATCTCTGATGCATTTTTTTGCATTATTTTTGGATACATGTGCAAAATCAAGCCCTCTGAGGCAACTGTTGTTGTGATACTGGGCTATACAAAAATAAATTGATTGATTGATTGAAAATGTACCACAATTGAAACATGCAGTTTTCCAGTACTGGTTGTTTATTTTCCACCCCATGTCCACAAAATCTTTTTTAATGCTATTGTCTATTATATTTTCCCATATTTAACTATTGAATTATGACGGTCCCTGTCAGTAACAAAACTTTTCTTTTCCCCAAAGTAACCAAAATAGAGTTTCCTATAACATTTTTCACGAGAAGTATTTTAGTTGCAAATTGATTTGATAACAAATAACATTTATTTGCATAATTGTATGACTGCAAACAATGAGAATGATTTCGCCCGAACTGACAAAGCAATAATACATGGGAAATATGTGTGCTCAGTGTGTATATGTCACTGAGTTTTGTGCCCGACAGATGCAATGATACAAAATGACATACATGATGTTACGAGACAGAACAGGAAAGGAGGAAGACTTGCCCGCAGAGAAAATGCACCCGATGGTTTTGATATTTGCGACAAGGAGGAGCAATTCGACGTTCACCAACCGGGGTTTTATGCAAGAAAAATGATGATGGCATTAAAAAAACAGACATGAAACCATTGAATCCTGACCTTTAAGGCATTCACCAACGCTGACGAACTGGGTCAAGGAAGATAATTTGCGCAACAAACAAGTCGTCTTCTGACTGCTGAAACCTTTAAACGTGCCGTTCAAGTCTTATCTTTGCCATTTCTGTGACGAGAATGTTTTTCTCAGGCGCTCTGAGAACCAGGAAACAGAGAGGGGTTGATACTGAAGGTGAAATGCGGGGGTTCTGTGTGTGGGAGGCCCCTCTGTGCCTCTGTGAAATCCAACAGTCTCCCCATTAATCAAGACAGGAAGCTGGGACTTCCTGTCCTCCAGGAAGTAGGTCTTATCCCCCATCTCAACACCCCCCCGCCCCCCCGATCGCACCGCCGGGAGCTCAACCCGTCAACACTGCGAGTCCTTTGGGTGCTGTTCGCTCACGCAGGGCTCGGCTGAACAGACCAAAGTCGAGTGTTTTGTGTGGGCAGTTGGTATGTGTGCCTGAGTGTGATAAAAACACTGTACCTACATGTCACTGTCGCCTGGCAACGCAGGCATTAGCCATGACTCAGTCATGCATGCATGCACGCACACACGCACGCATGCACACACACACACACAGACAGACAGACACACACTTTTTCAGACCTTTTCTTCTAAACTCTAAAACCGCACATTAGTTGCATGAGTCTTAATGTTCAACATCAACAATCCTTGCAACAGTTATTTAGCAGACACATATTTAGAGGAAGTGGAAATGTGTAGAAATAAAGTCTTAGAATCAAATGCTACGCTTTTTAAAAAGAAAGATTCCCCTCTCAGCTGGAGGATGTAGTTTATAGTTGAATTTTAAGTATCTACCATTCCTCTCTGATTAGTATGTGAGGCACAACAGTGAGTAAATCCAGAAGCATGGCTCTGTTTGTGGGACTGAGTCAAAAAGAGTGTTTGTTCCTGGTAATAAAGGTAATAAAAGGGCACAACAGGGAACTGTAGAGCTAATTGATGTGTTTTTAATCGTCTTTGTAAAACAATAGAGCTCTAAGGCATACTAAGAAGCCATGTCAGGCTTCTGACTCTAACAGGGAATTACAGTCACATTTGAGAGTGTAAAGAAGCAACAACAGGCTCTGCACACAGTTTAAGTAACCAGAGTCAAGAACCGGTAGAAATATATAAAGCTCTGCCATGCATGAAACACTAGAGAGCTGTGAAAAACAGATGACAAAATGGAATAAAAACATTAAATATGGGATCAGTTGATCGGCAGCAGCAGCATCTACTACTATTTATTAATATAAATTATCAAAAATGTTTCTTTCCTTGATGGCCCCCGTCTGAATCAAATTTTGAGATAACTCAAAAATAATAAAATTATCTGAATACAATGATCAAAGTTCAGTATCAAATTCTTTGCACAAACAAGATGAATTTTATAAAGAATGGAAAATACTTGTAAAATTGGCAATATTCTCCAAACATCCAAAAAGCAAAAAAAAAAAAAAAAAAAAAAAAAAAAAAAAGCAATAGCAATAAAGAGCAGCTGCTGGCTGGACTAGATCATACTGGTGTCTGCCTAGTAGACAGTCAGTAAACTGCTTAATTTATAGTTAATTTGGACAATCTGAAAAAATTATGCCATTGTAAAATTGATAAAGACTCAGCCACTCTTTCTTAGAAAAAAAAAGTAAAAATCAATGAAAAAAAAGTTCTTAAAACGAACATATAGCAGCTCTCAATATTCATGAAATCTGCAAAGCTAATGGTCACAGTGTATTAGTATGGGAACTTTAAAGTAAATATATGTTTTGAGGGAGTCAAAAGAATATATATATATATATATATATATATACTTTTTAAATCATTCGAAAATCATGACACAAATGATGAGACGATGACTGTATGCCGATGATCACCTGCTTTTACTAACAAGCCACGACATTCGCTTTGTCTTCAACTTTATCCAGGTCAGATGTGAGAGTCTTGTGTAGACCTGCATAAAAAAATCCTACACAAGTCAGACAGGTGCACAAATCTGACCCCGTTCCAGAGGAATTCCTGAGCCGAGGTAGAGGTAGGTGGACACAGAGCTGCACAGGCCTTTGCTTTCGCCTACCCACAAAAAGTATTCATGCCATGCAGGGTGGGGCCATTCCCAGCACACACAGGCACTGTGATCATGTCAGGGGATGTTTTCAAAATGAGACAGTCATCCACGGGGCTGAGCTCGCCCTGACCTCTGAGTTACATCAGCATTCAGGCAGGCAGCCGAAGAGCGGTCTGCCTCAGGCAAGGGGATGGGGTCAGAGGCCGGCGTATTGTCATCTGGTGTCGTGAAAAGGAATTCGGAGGAATGGCAAAGTTAATTCTTACTTATCTTTTTGAGGCTGACACTACTTATTCACAAAGTTTTCAATGTGCTTCACAGATTCCAAGCAGCTGAATAGAAGCTCTCTTATATAAATTACAATGTCTGGATGCCTGAGCTCCTGCAGGAATCTGAAGTCTTGAGGTGTTTTCGCATTCATTATCAAGTGTTGTTGTTGCATGTGCTTAAAGAAAGTTTAATGTACTTTCAAAAGCCCTTCAGCTCACTCGCTTATCTGGACCACAAGGCAGACTCGGGAGATAACATATTGAGGGGAGAAATAGCATCTGGTGGACTGCTGCAGAAAGGGTTATGCAAGGCAAAGATCACACATGATTTTCAAACTCTTCCCTTATCAGAGCTTCCTTAAACCACCAGCACAACAAAGAGAGACGGCTGTGGACTTCCTGGTTTAGGAAGGTGACATTATTTATGGACGTTTGTCTCCAGGGGATTAAACTTCTGTTGTATCTTTGAAAGGATTTTTCTTTTGAGTTAATTTGATCGATGACTAACAGCTTTATTAGCCCTGTGTTTACCCTCCACAGCATGCCCTCTTCCTCCTTCGTTATCATGAGACTGCTGAATGAAAATGGATGAGTGGTAATTAAGTCAGAGGAAGTCTGCTCCTCCCATGCACAATGGCTCTGCTGTTCTTCCCTTTTTCATTTTCCCCCCTCGTGGCTTTGTCTCTCACTTTTGTCATTACTGTAACCCCCCCCCTTCCCCGATAATCCCGCTTGACAGTGTTCTTAAAATTTGTGGCTATTCTCGGGGAGATGTCCCACTGATTGAGGTGCTTTGCGAGCCCCGAGCTAATTTACTGCTTGAACATCACCTGAAGTGATTTTCAATCAGATAAGGACATTCAGAAAAGTGCTGTAATTAAGTGAACACAGGGGAGCAACAAATACGTGACTGACCTTGACTGTTTGCATTTCAATTTGCTTCACCGAGAAGTTCACAGACTGAAACTCTAAGGATCAGAAAGAGATTTTGTAAAGTATTTGCTTTCCTGCTGTGAGATGAGATGATTGATACTACTCTTGTGTTTACATAGCAAATATGGAACGACAGTTCAGTGTGTTCACTGTTAAACTGCAGCACTGCTGTAGGTGTTTTTTTTTTTTTCTTCCAGTGTAGGATGGAGCCAGACTTCCTGTTTCAGTTTTCTGCTGACTTAGGGCCAATCCCAATTCTACCCCTTTCCCCTACCCCTCAGCCCTTGACCCTACCCCTATCACTCTCCTACCCCTTTTAGAATAGGGCTGAGGGCTAGGGCTGTCTTTGCAGCACTATGAATTGGGATACCCCTTGGCCCTTTAAGCCCCACCGAGCTCCTATAACAACAAAAAATTATGGATATTAGAAATGATAGAAATTACATTAGAAATTACTTTTATTTTTTAATAATGGTGTATTATTATTTACCTTATATTTATTTTTGAGGTTCTCCCACTTTTTTGAAGCTTGCTGGGCTGTAACTTCCCCTTCCAAGCCATTTTCTTTTATGAATTTCCTAAAGTAATACATATATGTTTATATAAACATGTTTTATTACTAACATATAGCTTAGACGAATAATATAATTTACTCCCAATGTGTTTTGGCGCTGTATTTTGATTTCAAAAACTTTTCTTCATTTTCACCTCTGTATGGCACTTTGGTCAACTTTGTTGTTTTTAACAGTGCCTTATAAATAAACTGGAACTGGAACTGGAACCTCTAAACTGAATCAGAACTCGGGTTTCATCGGGGGTCCCTGTATCAAACATATTACATTAAAAACGTGATAAAAGATGACGTTAATACAGTAATTAGTGCTCTTCAGAAGTTACAAATTTACAATTGGAAACGGTGCTACGCAGCGCTTAAACGTTAATCCATGACTGCGACACTGTCACGCTAGTATATCTATAAATTCAGTGAAGCAAATACACTTTTTATAGCTTTTTAAATAGTATACAGAAAGCAATCTTACATTTGTGCGACTCCGTGGTGGGCGCCATGTTGTTTTTTTCTGGCCAATGTGAAACTCCGCCTACCCCTATAGAGAATAGGGAGCATCGATGCAGACTTCGCTGAAAGGGGTGAAATAGCCCTTCCCCTTTCCCCTACCCCTATTCAAAAAGGAGAATTGGGATAGCCCTTAAGCCTCGTGAACGCGCATATCATAGGGGTAGGGGTAAGGGGTAGAATTGGGATTGGCCCACAGTGTCAGTATAGCTGCAAGTGGTTAAAATACATAATTTTTAAAAACGTGTCGCTGAGTTAATAAAGGTCATATTACAAATGGAATTTTTGAGCAAGTTGAGCCCGATTTGGACAAGTCGACACCAGATTCTTGTGAGTTCTTGAGGACCACATGTTGGTGCAGTGGTCACTGATCTCGCCTCACATCGAGAATTTCCCCTTTGTAACTCTGGTTAGGGTCCGTCTTATTGTTCTCCCTGTGTGGGTGTTTTATTTTTCTCCTAGTACTCTGGTTTCCTCCAGTCCAAACACACATTTTTTTAATACTCTACCCAATGTTTCCAAAATTGCCCATAGCTGTACATGCGTGTGTGGTGGTGACCTGTCCAGAACTTACCCTGCCTCATTCTCACAATCTCACAAGAATTCTGTGGTTGAGACTCTCAGTGATAATGTTAACATGCAGCAGGTACAGTCTAAATTTGGCGTGCTTGTATGCCAACAATTTAACTAACACAAAACAGAAATTGCGGCTGAGTGATAAAAGTTTGATCCCAGTCTGTCAGTCACACTGTCGGTGATGGAAGGAGGAAGGACACGGAGGGAGTTTAGAGTCCTTATGGCTTAGGGGAAGAAGCGGTTGCAGAGTCTTATAGACGTTGCACAGATGCTCTGGAGATTTCTTCCAGATGGCAACACTGCAAAATGGCGGTGAGAGGGGTTAAAAGGGTCGTGGGGATCAGCAATTATATAAGAGGCCTTTTTAACACACTGGAACGAGACTATCACATGAAACAGCTTTGCACACAAATGTGAATAAACTGTTAGCCTCATTATTATATTAAGCTATTCTCTTGAAAACCGTGATTACCCCTCCAATACTAGTTACTGAGAGTTTGGAAACAAAGATGTAAACCTACAAAAACTGTCATTAATATAGCCGAGAACAGTTTACATCCATCGGCACTTCACTGGAGGACTTTTACATTTGCTAATCACAACTAAAATGTGATATTTGCATTTAATGCATGGCAATACACACGGAATGAAACCCACCGATTACCTCTTTATCAAGGGAGAAGGACATATTAGGCAGTGAACAGCTTTTCTGCAAAGTCGCCGTGCTTAAAGAAGGGAAAAACAGACAAATATGAAGATTTGAGTGGATTTGTCAATGAACCAAAATGTCGTGACTAAATAACTGGTTTGGGGCATTTCCACTGCATCAGTTCTTGTGGGGTGTTCCTGTTCTGTGGTGATCAGTATCCATCCAAAGTGCTTCAAAGAATTGAGTGGTGAAGCTGCTGCTTTTGAGCAGAGGTTGGTCTGTGTGGTTAAATCCAACAGGTGAGCTACGGGATGCACCAGTCTGACATCTGGATCGAATATCAGCCAGAGGACAGAATCTGCTGTGTGGAGTTTTTTTCAGAATGAAAGCTCCAACGATAGTTTGTAATGTCCGCAAATTGCATGCAGGAGGTAGAACTACCGCTAAATAAAATGCTACCAATTTAATAAATCATTTACAAAAACATCAGCGAACAAAACATGAAGAGCTTTCAGCGGCTGAGCAGGTTGAGTGAAGCAGGAGGTAATTCCACACGGCTGTTAAAATCAGCAAAGTGCTGCAGAGAGGAGAGAAATTCCCCAGCAATCAGGCAAAAGCTGTGAAAATTTCTAAGAAAGTGGTATCAAATCGGTATCAGGCGTCGGCTGATGCTCAAAGCCACAGCGTCAGTGTCAAAACTGAAAGAGCTGGATCGCCGATACAAAGGTGTAAATATACGCAGGGTGCTGCAGCCTGTTGTGGGCAGCTGCACACCGGTCCTAATGTTATGGCTGAGCAACGTGCGGGACTGTCTGAATGTCCAAAAACACTTACTAAAACTTTTCAAAGCTTGTACTTTCTCTACAGTAAAGAATTTGTATTTTAAATCATTTTTTTTTTCTAAAATAAATACTGATATTTTTTTTTAGCTTCAAGCAGGGAGCAGTGTGCATTTTTGCCAGCTCTGAATTACTTCAACACAGCAAACGTCAACTCTGCAGTGATGCTCGAAAAGAGGACAGGCGATCCCCAAAGATACAATAAATGTCTTCATAAAATTTAAATGCGACACTTTTTTTTTTTTTTTTTTCTGGAAGAGGCAAAATGTTTGACAGAAGCGCTAACCGACTTGCAAAGCCATCCATTTGTCATATCAGCAACCTATATATCCCACTTTACAGCTGCTCTTTTTCCAATAGCACAGGAAAAATGGTGTTTCAGTCCCCTGTAAATCATGCGATGAATCGTAGCAACACCACACACCTCAGTGCAGTTCATGGGAGCTTTAGTATAACAGGAAAGAGTAAACAGGATGAGAGCGGTGCCACAAATCTATCTGAATCTTATCTTAGTCAGAGCTGAAACACCTTATCTCTTGACAGAAGCATCAGGTATCCCTCTTAATCCTCCTCTGCAGGATGCGAGTCACGCAGCTTCAGAGCCGAAAGTCTTAACGTGAGACAAAACCAATCTCAACGAGAAAAACACCGACTTCTTAAAATAGCATTTAATGGCTTCAGAAAGGGTGTGATTGAGAGATGAAGCTGTGCTCGGGTAAGACCAGAGATAAGAGGACTGTTGTGTGTTCTCTTGGCTCCTGCGTTTTGCGACAGTCTTGAGAGCTTTCCCCTCATTTTTTCCCTGACAGCTGCAGGTTTATGAGCCTTTGAATCAAAACTCCACTTCACCCTTTGGATATGCTGCTGCTTTATCGGGGCTTTTCATGTTGATAAGATGTGTTTGGGAGTCATTAGTACGTACTTATTAACCGCTGGGAGATGCTTTTAAGGCCACTTAGCTTACCTCAGCTATCTGAGGCTTATCTCATTGCTGAAAACCGCAGGAAAGATGAAACGTTGCATGGCCTCATAAGATGTAATAACAGTTTGGGGTGAGTCACTGCAGGCAGTATGTGCTCATAACATTGTTTACGTTCTCTTTGAAATGGGGTTGGTGGGTCTTTTAATCAGTGTGGCTCAAAGGCATTTGCCCTGCAATTTCTGCTGTTATATGGATTTTCGCTCGGGTGTGGTTTGAGGTTGGCTCAGGAGATGGTGGGGGGGCCGTGGTAGGTGGAGGATGGCTCGGCGGTTTAGGTGGGCTGTTGGCGTAAACTCGCTTCGCTTTTAAGTCGCATAACTCGAGTGAAGTCTGTAAATACGAGCAAACATAATTCTCAGATGACGTGAATGTGAAGCCAAAACAATCCGTTAAAGACTGCCTTCTAATTATGGAAGGGAATTCACAGGTGGCACAAGGGCGCACTGTTATCTTCCTCCGTTCCCCGTCAGATGCCCTTTTCAAGCAGACAACAGAAAGAACTGGTTTCATAGTGCGTCAGCGTTGACCTATATCAAGCTGACAAGATGTATGCTTTAGGAAATCCTTCAAAGTAATCAGCTGTGGGGGTGTTGGGGGGCCTGATGGAGAAGGCCCAACAGTTTGGACTCAGAAATTCACCAATCTGGCTCGGAGGAATTACTTTGGTGTAGTTATGCATGAATGAAATTAGTTCAAGCACTCCGGCCAAAATCGTGTCAAACCACAGTTGGTGCAAACGTGTCTGAATTTGAGAACAATTTCTGAGCTCACACTGGCAAATGGATCCACATGCTCAAACCTCGGTCATCTGTCTGTCATTATGGGAACACAGCTGACTCACTTTTGGTTCGAAACAATGGCGCCAGATGCACCATCTCAGCCTAATTCAACAGCAAACTCTTTTTTTTATTATTATTTTTATTTATCACAGTTAATACTGGCACCATCTACGTCTTTCTTCTCCAACTGTCCGATCCAACTAAAGATCACAGTCAGTGAGAGCCTACTTCAACTGAAAAAGGAAGTTCATGGACGTCAACTTAGCAAGAATATCACATGACTATGGGAAGAAGTCAAAATTCACAGATGCAGGATAAACATCTAAACTCAGAAGTGATCCCCTGGCTTGGGTCAAACTTGGATCAACTTGTTGTGATTCAAAGGCTCAGACGGATTGCAATAGTGCCAATACAAATAAAAAATAATCTGCTATCAAAACAAGCATCCTGTTTGTAGATCTGGTCATATGTTTTGTTAAAGTTTAGAAGAAAACTATCTCCGTGAACTGCCAGTCTTGCACCGCACGGTCCAAACTGGTTTGAGAACCACTGACTTCCCCGTTCTTTTCAGCATCTGCACCAGTTAAACAAGAGCTGGAATTAATACGTGCTGACCAGAACCGTAATGAAGAAAAACAAGCAGATTGCCGCAATCCTCTGAAAGAGATGATTCTAGCCCTTTATTACCCATCATGCTCGGCGGACTAGCCCTGCCTGATCTCCTGAAAGTACCTGTCACATAAAGGTCAGCCTGGCTCTCGGTCTGACAGGCATGTCTGTACAAACAACTCTCGGCTAACCCCTTAATCTGCAAAGCAAAACAAAACATCCCCGCTGAGAAAGAGAAAAAAAAAACATTCTGAAAACAATGGGGGGAAAAAAAGAAAAGAAAAGAAAGAAAACCCATTGAAAGCCTGGAAAAGCAGTGTTTACAGAGGTATGCTCACAATGAGGTTGATAAATGAACGTGTGCTGATGCAAGGTGGACCTAGCCGCCGCTAATGAATGAGCGCGAGGGGTGTGCAGGATTTTTGCAGGCATTTTTATGAGCACTTGAAGTCAGACTGCGGTTTTGAAGTTGCATTTCTCACTCCCTTTCATCAATTAGGAGAGTCTCCTTAATTAAACGCCGGGCTTACAGATGGAGCAGAGGTGAGGCTGGGACAACAGCGGGGGGATCGGGAAGCCCACTGAGTTTGTAATTAGCAGAGTAATGCAGGATGCCTGACAGCTGGTTAGGATCTTGCCTGTTTTATCCGTTACTTGCCTTCCCCCCTCATGCCAGGTTGTTATCTGTGCCTTTGGGAGCTTTTATTGGCCTCCGCTGACCTCCTGATGAGGCCTCTGAAGCTTGATCCTGGGGCCCACCAGCAGGGGACCCCTAAACTTTTAGTATTAATCACACACACACAAAAAAAAAGATTCAACTCTGGCATGTGGTCCCCATCGGAGTCTCACCAAGCACGGCTGAAGATGAAAGCCCGCCTCCCCTTTTTCCTGCTTCGAATGCGCCCCGCACACGCCAACTCCGCTGATGAGTGTCCGCTTTTGTTCTGCGCGGGACCACACACACACACACACACACCATTCGTGCATAAACACTGCAAGCCACACATGTGCTCCAGCACACTTCCAAAACACCCACAGACACACTCAGTCAGCCGCAGCCACTCAGACACCGAGTCCCCAACGTGCTGTGAAAAGTTCTCAAAAAAAAAAAAAGAGAGAGAAAAAAGCTCCGCGTCGGGAACGATGAAAAGTGGCTGGCATTTCAGCCGAGCTTCATCATGCGGATTTACTGATGGCTTTAGTGGCCACATCAAGCTCCGGTTCGATGAGGGGCTCTTTAAAGATGTTTTCCTCTCTGCCATTCCACTCTGTTTGGACCAAGTAAAGAAGACGGAGTGCTGCTGAAAGAGGACCTTCTATTTTTTTTTTTTATTTTTTTTTTACAAGAAAGCGGCAGCAGCGTAAAGCTGTCACTTCTCTCCCGCCACAGAAATGTAAACGTTTAAAGTGATCATGACAGGACTGTATTTCATTCTCATTTCTTATACATACATCCTGGAAAAGTCCCAAAATATATCTCCGGGAGATGCGTTTCTCGACAGAGTTCATCCACATATGGAGAGCGTTAGGAGAAATTACTGGCTAACCGAGCCAAGCTACTAGTTACAAGCGACCTGTGTGTAGTCTAGACGGGTGACCACAACAATGCAAGTGGTGAGCGACCACAATGAGAATCTTCTATCTCACAATCCTATAGACACCTCGGTGTATGAGGAAAACATACTACTTATCTTAAAAAAAAAAAAAAAAAAAAAAAAAGTTTCGAAGTAAGACAAACAGAACAAAACACTCACGCAGCTGTCACAAAAAAAAAAAAAAAACTGGCACATAAAAATAAGATCAATATCACTAATTTTGATCAAATTTTCTTGATTTGAGCAAAAGAAAACAAACAAACTGCCAATGGGGTAAGCAAAATGTGCTTGCTGATAATTCTTAAAACTACCAAATTAATCTAGCTGCTGTCTTAAAACAAATCAAAAACGTCCAAAATTCAAGAAAGCTGTGCTTATTACAAGCAAAGATTTTTTTTTTTAAAGAAATGTGTACTTAGGATGAAATTTCTGTTTCATTGAAGAGGCTGGTTTTAACATTTGTTCCACTTAATTTAAGTAAGTTGTTAAATTAAGTAAGTTGTTGATTATGGAATAATCTAAATGTAACTGCAGCTAGTGTTTCCTCACGCTGGTGTGGATTGATCAAATATCTGGTTATTTTCAAAGAAAAATATATTTGTTTGTTTTAAGAGCTCATGTTAATGATGAATAATTATGCCAAGTCTGGTAAATGTCCAGGAAATGTAGTGAGTTACTGCAGTGAAACTACTCTTCACCAGTTGAAAGGTACTTTTTACTCTTCTTATTAATATGGGGATGTTCACTGTATAAATAGAGATATATGAGATATATATATGGAAAAGAGTGTGGCAAAAGAATAGGAAGTTGCCTCTTTAAACACATTTTATGTTCAACATCATTGATGTCTCTTGTTTTTAGCGGACAAGCCAGTGAAGATATCTGGGTTTTGTCATTATAAACTAAATTTTAGAGGCGATCCTCCGATCTAAACAAGAATCAACCACATACACATGTCAACTGTGTTGGTGAGCATTTTCAATGCACCTACCCCGCCATGTTGTTTCAACAGAAAGCAGTATGAGAAAAACAAATGCAGATCTGCATCAGTTAAAAGACCTGTGCTGAAAATTTAGTGCAGTAATGCAGCCCAACATCTAATCTCGGTTAAATCCTTTTCAAAAATATTCAATTGTGCCATTTGCTGCTGTGTCTGTGTTGCTGCCGACTGCCAAAATCTTCAGGTTTAACTCAGGCTGCGCTGCATGTACAACACCAAGCCATGTGTGTCCTTTAAGGTACAGTTGCTGGCAAAAGTATTAGCTAAATAACAGTTCGGGAGCAGAGCAGATCCAAACACAGGCCCTTGAGGGATTAGCCACAGTCCACTTTTTGTTGAAGCAGTAATTATAATTGGCCTATGCCAGCCACTTCTCAATCCTCAGACCTTGTCATCTTAATCTCTGCTAATCCTCCTTTGTGTTTGCAGAAATTAGTTTGTGAAGTGGGCTCAATCTAGGTCAATCCTTTGGGCACTTCGGAGTCTGAGGGCGCTTGTGGATATGTGTGTATGAGGCCGCGCACGCCCCTGTGACAGATTTGATGGGAGGTTTTGGCGAGGGGAGGATGGAGCAGGGGCGCAGTGGTGGGCACCGAGTTGGGCAAACACCTATTATCACTATTTTAATTGGAGATTAGTGGGAGGATTTAGCTGCAGAGTCTGCAGGGAGGCAGACAGCAAAGGGTGCTGGCAGCTCTCTCTGTGGGCATGACTTTGTGTACTCTGCATAAGCCTGCAAATCTGTTTTTGCTCAGTGTAGATTTAAAAAGGTCCTTTAGGGGGAATGCTGAGGAGGCTCTTCATCTCATCATTCTGTGGGAAAGAAAAAAAAATTTTTAAAAATCCAAACGCGATGGAGTGAAATGACAGACAATTACAATTACGGTGCAAAATGAGTTTGCCCTTTTGACAAAGTGAGAGGCAATACTCCTCCAGTGGACTCCCGAGGCTGAGACGGAAATGGGTCAGATCAGGAGCAGACAAACGATCCTCAACATGAAGCGGGAAGAGCAAAGAGGTGGGAATCGTTGGCGATATTATCAAGAACAGAGAGGCCGGGGACGGAATTAAAGGCACTTATAAGTGCACAGTGGCTCCTCTGGGAGTAATGAAGCTTCATGTCAGCAGCACAAAAAAACAAGGCACCAAATTATGAAGGTTGACTTGAACTGGATGATCTCATCCTAAGAAGTAGACTGTTGAGAGCTTAGCGGCAAAGACAGCAACAGCTTAGTCTTCCCTCATCTTAAGTCGAGCTCTCTGCACATTCAGGGGCTTTATCATGTAGAGCCTGATGGCGGCGGGAAAAGGCGGCGTGCTCGCTGGTCTTTGTCCCTGGAAGACGACAAGCTGCAGTTTTTTCAACCCATCAGCACATCGGCTGCAGTTCCTTGGTTTTCATCAGTGTTTTCGCTCTCTAAATATTTTCTTAATGTAAATGGAAATACGATACATGACATAAATTATGTTGAGATGAATTTCTGTTCTAGGTTTTTTTTTTTTTATATATTTTCTAATATGCATTTTTTTCAACATGCTGTTGATGTATGGATAGATTTTACTTACATGACTTCAGGTTTTATCCATCCAGCCGCACCCAGTCCATCACTCAGTGAGGATTTCTTAACATTTTATTTCTTTGATCCTATATATAACCAATGCTACGACGAGCACTTTCATTGACATTAATAATATGTGTGCTGAAAAGCTTGTACATGATTTATCAATGAATATGTGAGAAACATTTTCTTAAAAAAAAAAAAAAGACATTCTTAACTAAAGGAGGCCTAAGAGAACATCCATCCAACACTTTTTAACCAATCACAAAAGTTTGTTAATTTCCTATTTTGAATTCATATTTTTAGCTGTATTTTCTTCGCATACATGCCAAGTGGAGGCAAAATAGTTTCACGAAACTATCAAGATGAGATGTTTTGGATGAATTTTTGTATTACTGCATATGAGAGAGAAACTAAGATCTCGTTTACACAATGCTTTGTTTTTGCATTTTTATTTCAGAAAACTTTTGCATTTACATGGCTAGGTTTTGAGAATGATGATCAGGACTGCTAAAAACAATGTAGTTGGACATGAGTTGGTAGTATTTGTAATGAAACCCGCACTCCTGCAGGCAGAGAACAATAATCTGTAAACATTAATTAATAAAGGTGAGCACACAGACATTTATATGAACAGACAGTGAAGTTGGATTTCTATTATAGGTGACTCATAGTAGGAGCGCCTTAGAAAAGTTGTGTTTTCCGATGTTTCCACAGAGGTGGAAACGGAGCGTTTTTGAAAAGTTACATTTTCAGAGGCTTCCAGCTCTGTTGTCATGTAAACAGACATTTCCAAAAAAAGTTTTTTGACTTCACTTTGAAAACATTGGCTAAAACTAGAATTTGGCACTCAGAGAGCGCAGACCTCCGCCACAGCTCAAATCAGTTGCATGTTCATATCTCAATGTGCTGCCTCACAGTGACTCACACTCCGGAATCCCCCTATTTTTGTCTTTTCTGGATCCTGGTATCCGGAATACTTCCGTGATCTGGATCAGCAGCTGATATCTCTTAGAGTCATTGAAGAACTTACACTGTAATTTTTTGCTAAGCCCCCTTGTCATTTATTGTTGAGTTGTGCCCAACTATGTGAAAGACTGCCCTATCTCTCAATGATAAAGAATCCTTTAAAAAATTCCTGGATCCAGACAGTGATCCGGATCATCACCAAAATTTAATGGATTCTAAGTTAGCCCAAGACCCACCTTTCCACAAAAATTCATTGTCCGTAATGTTGCTAACAAACCAACCAACCAACCAACCAACCAACCAACCAACAAACTGCAGTGATTACATAACCTCCTTGGCGGAGGTAATAAATTCTGACCTGTTTTTTTTTAGAGCCCTGTGTTGTCAAATCAGTGACCATAACATAAAGTTCAAACAGGACTTTCTGTTCAGGTGATCTTTAGTAAGGAGGGAATCAGCAGCATTACTTCACAGAACACATGAAAGTCTGAGAATGCAATAACCACACATTTTACAGAAAATACATAATGTTGATGTATTTTATGTATTAGCTGGTTGGATAGGCGACTATTCTTGCTCTCTTTTAAGCAAGTGCTTGTGTGGCTCATTTTGTGTGTGATTGGCAAATAAAACTGAAATCTGCATCAGTCTTTATTTATTGACTACAAGCAAGAAGATGAGTATGTGTCAAATATAAGTCTGCTCTTTGTACAGTGATGAAAATCAAGGAAGCTCTCTAATATTAAGACAAAAGCAGTCATATTTCGCACAATATGTACACATTTTTTTCCCTCCTGACCCCAGAAACCATTAAAAAAAGCATTTTAGTAAATCGATTCCACACATTCAACATATTTCTGCTGCATTGTGATCACTGTGGATTTTTTTTTTCCATATTCCAGCCACCGATGAGGCGACAGTTAGAACTGAAGCGAGTGAGAGCAGACAGAAGAGCTGCCTATCTGAGACCAAGCGCACTCAGGCCGAATCAGCGCCGCTGCTAATTGATAAGAGTTTTACACTCCTGTTATCTCAGCGCAGCACCTTCGGGTGTTACTTTGTGACTAGTGTCATACGGCCCCGGGCAGAAAAGTGGACTCTATTTAATCTTGCATGTTTAAATTCCTGAAAAGTGCAGAGCTATAAACAGGCGGCAATATAACCTTGACTACAGTGTGTTTGAGGGTGATAACACACGCGGCCCTCAGTACTAATGGCCAACAGGGAGGAGAGCTGAAGGGGATTTCAGCATGATACGCCGGAGCCGGACAGGGTTAATGCGCTTTAAAAAAATGTCTTTTTTCTTCTTTTTTTATCTTGCTTACTTCGCTTGTTTCCCACACGTTGGCTCCTTTTACCTCCCTGCCGCTCATTTCTCACTGTCCTCCCAACAATCTTTTTCTCAACTCAAGTTTTTTTTTTTTTTTTCCCCCAGTGTTTGATAAATTTAATCCTGGTGAAAGCCTGAGAATAGATGGACACTGTGCTCAACTACTGCTGGACAAAGCTCAAACTGCGTCTGATCAATAACACTCAAATCCTTTGTGGGTATAAATGAGCAAAATAGGAAAGTAAAGGGTAAACAAAGATCGAAATAAACTGCAATTTTTCAGTCGAAATGTTTTCTAATGCTGTGTTTAAGTTTTAAATTCAGTGTTTATCCCAGTTGTTCTCTAGTTTTACTTCAGTTAGGAGGGAAAAAAAGATACACATTGTCCTCATTTCTCCACCTTCCATCTTCTACACCACATTATCCCAGTCGGGACTGAGAGGAGGGTGGGGGTGGCGGCATACATTCACTACAGGCAGTTCATCCATCAGACACACACACACACACACACACACTCACACAGCATTTAACCAGCTACCATCAAAATGATGTTTTTTGGACTGTGAGAGGAAATTGGAATACAAAATAAACACAGGGAGAACATGCAGCACACTCCTGACAAAAATGAAAGGTTTCACCTCTAATTAATGTATATCCCAACATATCAAACTGCTGCTTCAGTGATAACAGTGATGCTGCATTAATTCCTCCTCGCGAGGAAAGACATTGTCTTCACAGCTTCCTATGCAAAGATAAAAGCATTTAAGTCCTTCAGCAGGTGGCTGCAGTGTGAAGAAATCCCCTGTATAACACCTCACCCTGCAGTTCTCATCCCCTCTAAAAGCTTCAGACCCGTTAATCCACCGCAGTTGGAAACTGGAGCATCTTATATGAAACGACGCTGAGCTGGAAGGCAGCAGAATTTGTAAACCACGTGTGAAAAATCTCCTTAGTAGTTATTAAACGTGCGGGCTCATTTGCAAATCGTCTCTGTGTCAGGTGGTGGTTTGTGTTTTGCATTTTATCTCCAAAGTCTCTGCGCTCGGTGTTTCACAGAAAGAAAAATATGGATTAGAAATATCACGCAACTGTTTTCAGTTTACACGCAGAGACGTGCGGCCCGCTCGTCTTTCTTTCTGCAGTTGCAGACCAGACGCTGACCCACTATTCAACTTTCAACTCTCCCTGACTTTTGTGTGCGAGCAGCAGCAGCAGCGGCGGCGGCAGCAGCGAGTCTCCATCTATCAGATCACATGCAGGGAGTACATACAAGCCCGCTCCTCCTTCATGACTAATCAGCTGGAACGAGTCGTCCTCCTGAAACGCTGCACAGCCCCCTCTCCCACACGGACGCTGAACTCTTGACTTCACCTCGCATCGTCTGCAAATGACTAACCCCAAGTTCCCAGTGCAATCCGGCACGATAATAACTCAAGTTTGAGGAGAAACACAGAGAAATGGTTCCAGTAATGGGAGGGAGATCCGTAACATGGCGGCATCACAACATTGTAGAGAAGAAAAAGAGCAGATAGATGGATCGAGAGATCTATAAACGGAACTGCAAAACTTTTTGACGCTGCTGGGGGATTTAATAGAGTCTTATCTCATCGTCATTTGTGGATTTACGGAAACAGCCACAAAACAAGTGTTCTTAATAGTGAAGTGTTTCACTGGCGCGTCTCCTCTCCTGTCATCTCTGAGTAACGCCGACTTGCTAACCAAATAAGCCCACTTTGCTCCTCTCGGGCTCCGTCGTTGATCCACTTGTGACAGAGCAGGTTTGACATCTTCCAAATCTTTCCCGGACACATTCCTGCCTCCTCAGGTAAGTCGTGTCCTTTAATATTTGGATCAGACCAGAGAAAAGACTCATTTTATGAGTGTGAGCAGAGCTCTCTTTCATAGCGCTGATTATTTAATACAAGATCCATCAACCGTCCACCGAGCCCATGCGGCGATGGGTACAGGGCTTAAAATGGGCTTAGATTGTGAAACCTCAACTGTAGCTAATAAATATCCACTCAGAACAGATTACAATATATCACCATGACAACAATACAACTGCTGCTGGGATGAATGCTCCCCTCAACCAATTGTGTTGGTGTTTATAATGCCATTTATAATGTCACTGAAAAAATATGCTGAAACGGTGAGGAATCAGTTCACTGCACAACAACTCCGACTGTTTTTCCCTTTTTTGTAATTTTTAAGTAATAATAAAAAAAAAATAAATTAAAAATTCATGGACATTTTTAATCATCCCCTGTAATGTAAAATGCAGTTTTATGTAAAAACTACAACATCACTTTCAATTCTCTTGTAGCTACCAATTCAGGAAATGGTTTGATGTTCTCCTTTTTAAGGTTTAAAGTTCATTTTCACTGGCAGTTTCAACATGGATACAACATTGTGACGTTTTGGCCCGACTGGACGTCCTGGTGGGCTGATTTTGGCTCACGGCCTCTATGTTTGACACCCTTAATCTTAAACTTTTTATTTAACATGAAAAGTTTGTTTTTGGAACGTAGGAGGAAACTGCAGTTTCTTCGCTCACAGCTTAGAAAATGTTGAAAAACTGCTGTCAGATTCAACATGAGTTTGGGCCTTGAATGCAGCAGTGAGAGAAGCCAGTTCTATTGTTGCTTTCAGTTGGTTGTTAGATTGTTGGTTTCTGCTGTGATGATACTTCACAGTTTTCCTGGAAGTCGGCCGTGAACACTTCAGGCTCGTGTCTTTGTCCTCCTGAACGGCTCCGGGGTTGGTATGACAACATTCATACACTTCCACCGCTGAATGGCACTGACAGAGACGGCTGTTTCCGTCAAGCCAACCGAGGACGAACAGGAGTTCGGTTCTGGAGCAAGTGTCGGCTGGTTGGTTCAGATCTCAACAGGAGCTCATCTCATCCATGCAAGTCCACTGAGATCAAAAAGCATTAAAAACCAGCTAAGGTAGCACCTGGAGTCGCTGCTTCGGTGCTGGAAACACCCAGAACTGGTGCTTGGTCAGGCTCTGACTCTGACTGCGCTGGAACCAGCTTGGTGGAAAAGAGTTGTGAATGTCCTGGAAGGGATGGCATTTTTCGTCCTCCAGGTTGTGAATTCAGTTTGACTGAGGAGTATTGTGAGCATCTGCTTTCCCAGAATACCACCAGGGCTCTCAGTCACTTCCTGTGAAATGACTCCAGGTTTTTTTTTAACTGACCTAGAAATCATGCTGGGGAGAGGTATACAGAGAAAATGTATTGTACACAGTACTCCTTAATTTGATGGTAATCAGCCCAAAAAACAAACAAACAAACAAAAATACCACATACAGCATTGCGAGAAACAGTATTCAATATAACACGAGTTAAATAAGAATACAATATCCTGCATCTCCTATCCTAATAAATCTATCAAAACTCGTCTCACTTAGTCGCCTCTAAATGCAGATGAGAAAATAATACGTCAATCTTTGTTAAGCAGTATTTTAGATGCATTCAAAGATAAACTGATGTGATTCAAATCTGACTGGCATCAACCGGTGTGACTGAGACCGTAAAGATTATAGAATACAAGAGAATAAAACAGGATGTAAATACTGTTTGAATTGAAGAGGGAAATCCTTTATAGCCTTGAATAGAACACAGAATAAATAGAAGTTAAAATATGAATTAGAGAGAAAGTGACGAAACAGAATAGAAAAGAACTTCATCATTCTTTTTCTGTTTCTCCTTTACTCTTCTAACTTTTTTTTACATTTCTGCTACTTATTGACATTTAAGGAGAGAGTTTCCTCAAGAGTCTTTTATAGATTTATAACTTTTAGTTGACTTTTTTTTTATAACTTCACGTGCAATATAAACAATCACACAAATTAGAATAGAATATAAGACGATAGCAAAATATAGAACAGAATGAAAACTATTACTGTTTCATAAAGGTAGAGAAAATGTGTAAAAGTGCAACATGAATGAAAACATCAAACACTAAAACAAACCTCTTCACTAAAAAATAGGCAATACTTGACACATCAGCTCTGAAAACATACCAATTTAACTTTTCGCTTTGTATTCGTTAATCTTTCAGTGTGTGTGAGAACATATTTTTATCTCAGATCCGTGATGTTTTGATGGTGTAACATCTGCGGCTGCAGTCTGGTGGCTGATCTGACTGACGGCGGTTTGAAGTGTCCCTGCCATTACCCGGACCCTCAGACTGTATTTACCAGCAGATTATTGCGGCGCTCCTCCTGCGGACCGCCATACTTCTGATGCTGTTATCTGTCAACAATTTGCTCTGTGACACGATGTTCAAATCATTTAAAAGACGCTGCACGAAGAAGAGATGTAAAATGACCTAAGAATAAATGAAGAAGGACGTACAGACACCTGCCCGTGCGCCTCGGACTAATCCAGCATGTCTGGTGATGGAAATTCCATTTGATGCAAATCGGCGTGTGTAGCTGCTGTTAGGAGGGTCGCAGCAGACCACAGGTCACAGTTTAACCCTGCTTGTTAAGGCACTCGGGTAGCAGCAGGACCGTTCCTCCACCTTCTCCTCCTCCTCCTCCTCTTCCTCCCTGTGCTACATTTCCACACTAAAATCCTAACAAGCCTATTGCGATTCAGGAGAAGGCGTTTAATTTGCCCCGCAGCCAACATTTTTTCCAGCATGTGTACACTGTAATGAGATTTCCACTGCATTTCCCCGAGCTTTGAAACCGTCCCCACCACATTTGAATACAGAGGAACTGCTGCAATTCCCCAGAAATAAAACTTTACGGTGAATAACAATAAGTACTGTTGGTGGGTTTTTTTTTTCTTTTTTTCCTTATACTGTTGTGTTTGGGTCTGAAGTCTTTGAGAAAATGATTCGGTAACATAATGTCTTGTTTACTCATTACGGGTAATCTTCTGCTGAGAGGAAATAATGGGATAAAGTGAGTCACACTGCAGCACTGTGGGCAGGGTGGCTTATTGTCATTTGTTCTTTATATGCCTTGTTTGGTCCTGAAACTATTACTTATTTTTGTTCACAAGCAGAGAAAAAAGAGTGGCCATTAAACACTGAAGAAATCAATCTTGGTACGAGGAAAAAAAAAAAAAAAAAACACACTCAGCAGACTCAGTACCTGAGTGAGAGATTAGTGATAGCATAAATGAGATTGCAATTTATGAAAACTTTGCAACTATGTGTGATTTTATCAGGAGAACACTGAAGTGTAGCGGCTGGCCATTCATCAACGTGACGGCCAAAGGAAAGATGCTGCTGCTGCTGCTGAGGTGAAGGCCTGCATGATAATCAGGACTTCAGCAAAGTGAGATCCATAGAGGCCGTTCTGACGTGAAAAAACATCGATTCAGGTTAATTTTTTTCAAGCTCTGAATATAAGCGGTTTGTTTGTACTCTGATCTATCGTGGCAAAGCCGTTATGACATGAAAGAGAGGGTGATGTCTGAAAGTAAGTCATCTGAAAGGAAGACATTAAGACATTTGTAATACTGTGGTTTGTCCTGATGCAACTCACATCTGAATAATTATTCATTCTAACCTTGAGGGGCGGTTTTCTGTCTGTAGGATTGGCCATAAATGTCGTGAACTAATAAATGTGGGGAACAAAAATGGGACATGACCAGTCTCTGCTGTGATAATTTGTTCATATCCAACTGAATAAAACGATGAGGTGACAACGAGATGTTAAAATGCACGGCCGGCATTTCAGTGGGATCGTGGCTGTTAGGAATCACTATTGAAAAAACAGTGTAAGAAACTAATACACTATGAAAACGCCCCACTGTTTTTACTTTGTCAGCTACTTACAGATGAAACCATATGGAATAAGAGTCAATAGAAATAAAAGACAGCTAGCGGGGCGCAGAGTATAAAAGATGCTATATTATAAAGGAAGGATTCCCTGAGCTGAAAGAGTCACAACAATGTGTTAGTTTTATATTTGATTTAAAAAAAAGACTTCACAACCTCACATTGCCCCCTTCAACCAGTCTGGGACGCCGTCTGTCAAAACTGGTCATGTAAATAGTCTCTAAATGCACCTGAACACACCGAACCGTTAATGAACTAAACCATGATGACAGGAGCCCCTCTCATCCTCAACCATGTGCTTCATTCACGAACGGCAACATTAAACTGCAATGCAGATGTGATGATTCCTCTCAGGGGTTGTGTGTGTTTTGCTTTTGCAAGGTGAAGGAAACCATTTCGATTTTCATCTTTGGATGCAATAAAGAATGAGGAGCTAACAAAGTGCTGACTGAGCCAAGCGGCCTCTCGGCTGGAGCTCCCGGCACCTGCTGGCTCGTAATTGGAAGAGGTTGTGTGTTTTGCTGGCCGCGCTCAGACCCCGGCGTTCTCTCACCTCCTCTCTCACCGACACACCCCTCCGTCCTCACCTCTTCACCTCGCTGCCTTTGTTGCTGCGGGTGTCGCCCGCCGGGACAGACTGTCATCTACTTGTTAGCTTCTCACCAGGCGCCCATTTGGACGACCGGGGGCGACAACAGAGGAGGAGGGTGGGAGGCACGCTGGAGTCGCTTTTTCTCATTTAGAAAAACCCCAGAAGGCGGGCGGACGGGCATCATTGGAGGTGCGAACCACTCAGTCTTTATTTATAGACGGGCTTCCTCTTCCCTCGCTCATATTTCACCTCTGGGTGTGCAGCGAGCTGGAATGTGTTGTAGGTTTCTCACAAACACACACAGGCCGTCGCTGGTCTTTATCTCTGTTAATCATTTGCATGCATATGGAAAAAAAGAGGCATTGTGTGAAATGCTGCCGGGCCAGTCGGACGGGCCGCGTCTCTGCTGACCCGACCCATCCTGAAAACCTTCGCTTGAACGCTACACACACACACACAAAAAAAAAAACAAGAAAAGGACAATAATATTTGATATGAATTTCCTCCAAGAGAGAAAACGCTCTAGAATCAAGTGTCTTTTTTCAGTATTCAGAGTGGAATAGTGGAATGCAGCCTCCGAGTCTCATTACGGAAAGTAAAGAGTGTTTAAATAATGAACCACAAAATGTGGCTGCAGGAGGTAATGTGAGAAATGTTCTCGAGGAACCGTTTGGATCCAGCACTCATTGTTTACTTTTGTTTTCTCTTCACATTCTTGAGGCCGACCAGTGGATGTATGGAACCGACTGGATTTGGCACAATTAGCCGTGTGGGAAAGTTGTTCACATTCTGGAGTCAAACAAGGAGACTCAAGGAAAAGAAAACAGTAACTCGACTTGACTGAGCCGAGTGTCCACAATGAAACAGGATGAGACAGCGCCAAGCAATTATTAACGCGGAAAAGCCTCATAAATTAGAATAAACAAGCTTCAGGCTTTTTTAATCCTTTCTGGATGAACTGTATTTATCAAAATGTAACATTGGACTAATTTTCATGCATTCTTGGTCCAGTAGTTCAGTAGTCAGTACTGTTTGTCTGTAGTTTGTATCTATGAGCTCATTCACCTCTTCTCAGTGACGTCTCAGCTTGTTCCAGACGTTGCCTCCAAACTTTCACCTAAATTTAATGTCACGCATGTTAGAGGCAGACAGATGGATTTATTTAAGCAGTAGTGTGTAATGTCATCTGCAGTAGAGCTACCACAGCACAGTCCAGGTCTCTGTGGAACTTTTTTCTTCCTGGTTCCCCAAAAAAGAACATTGCAGCTTTACGGCTGCTGCAGCTGAGGCCAGAAGAACATTCCACATCACGCTAACTCTAAGGTTTTTCTGAAAAATGTCTTTTTAATCTATAATGAACAAATTTGCTTTGACAGGGAGACATCTTGTCACTGCAATGGTGACAATCTTTTCAGACCTACTTTCAGCTGAATTTAATGTTTAAAATGTTCAGATGTGGTTGATTACATTCTTTATTTCTGCATAGTGAGATCAGTGTCATATTGTTATATTATCTTATTTTAAATCTATTTTACTAAGTTGTTGACTTTTTATTTATCTATATTGTATTTACAGAGTAGGGATTATGTTTTTTATGCAGTGTTCATCTCCTGATTAGTTACACAGGATGGGTTTCTATTGTGATCAGGCAATGTGTATGCAAAGCATTTTGCGCTGCAAGTTTTCCCTGTAAACAAAGCACTAGATAAATAGAGATTGATTCAAGACACACTCTTCTTTGCTATGTTTATTGTCCGTGAAAGTGTGTAAATAACACTATGACTTTGAAGGTTTAGAGTTTCAAGAAGCAAGTTTTTCCGAAAAGTTTGCTAGTTTAATAGATAAGTTGCTGCTTTCACTCTTATCTTATAGGCGAAGGTAGAACCTGGCAAACAAAATGACTCTTAGATAACTTGATCTGACAGTTTACAATTGTTTTTCCAGAGTTGTTTACCATGTCTGATCATGAAATCTGGGTGAAAGCTGGTTAAAAACATGGTAAATTTCATTCTCATATATTGTGTGTTTTGTGAATGATTGATGAATAATAACACCAAGAGTAGCGTCAGTATTCAAATGTAGTGAAATGGCAGTTTGGTGTTTTACGGAACCTTCTAAAAGAGAGAGCAATCTGTTGGAAGTATCTCTTCCCTGTTCATTTACTTGCGTTGAGGTAAGATAAACACATTACAGTGTTACGGCAAATAAATCTGAATTTCTCAAAGAAGAAAAAAGGACATGTAAGATGATCTCTCAGAAAGACAAGGTAAAACGAAGAAAATATCTTATAATAAAGTCTGCATGTAAAAGTCGAGGTGTGCCAGCTGCTGTATGAAAATATCTGTCACCACTATAACAACCACAGAAAATGAAAGTTTCTTTTAGAGGTAAATCATTGCATGTTGTATGTTAAACAATTAGCAGATAATCCCTCCAGGATTTTTTTTTGGTGATCAAGTATAAGCCTTTCATATCCCATATTTATGAAGCTTTTAGTCGATCAGACTCAACATTAATGGGAAAATGGGCACAAATATGTGAGATAAATAACACAGAGTTAGTTGAACCTGTCATCTGGAGGAAGCCGCCGCCGTCGCACTGCAGCTGCAGTCCTTTCCGACTTCACTCTTTACTACTTGATGGATCCTGAAGTGAACGTAAGGTGGCTGCAGCTCCAATTACCCAGCCTGTCTATCCACCTCTGTAGGTGTGTGTCAGTGGTTTTAAATGTACAGCAGCAGAGGAGTTTCAATAATTCACCGCACTGTATGTGTCAAAGTTCTGTTGCGCGCGGGGAGGAGTCGTGGGCGTTAATATTTGATGTCCTCCTTTCTATCTTTGAGCTGGTGCGGCGCTGATGGATGACCCCTGATGTTTGTGTGTGTCAGTGTTATTCATCAAACTAATGTGGGAGAGAGAAAGAAAAGAGACTGAGACTCATCCAGGCCGTCTCGGGTCAGACCAGTTTTTTCCCTGCATTTTTCTTTTGGCTTGAGCAGCCTACCGAAGAAATCAATTCTTAACGGACCCATCCTGCAGATACATCATGAATAATTTATTGTAAATCTTTCCTTTCACCTATATGGGCTTATGTGTCACTCACGCCGAGCTCGCAGCCTACAAATGGAAACATCGGGGGAAAAAAAATAAAATAATAATAATGCACTATAAAACTTTAACGTTCGTGTGGTAAAAACCGTATGAGAGAAGCTTACGGTCAAGAATAACATGTATGTTCTCGATCAGGGGCTTTGTCTCTGTTTTGAGATGATTTACAGTCATTCCAGCATCATGGTAACGGCAGCCAAGCTGACAAAGAGGATTAGTTTTCTCCTCACTGTATGTGGTCTTGTGATCCACGACTACAGGCCAGTGAAGAGAGCTGTATCCGATGATACGAAAGCTGTGTTTTGGTCCAGATTGGGCCGAGATTTTGGTTTGCTCTGGTTTGACCCGGAACTGCTCTCACCTGCTAACCTAAATTAATTTTTCCTCATTAAAATGAATCCAGAGTGGACTCAGTCTTTATGAGGAAGTGGTTTGTGCCTATTGTTAGATGGTTTGATAAAAAAGAATTAGATGGATCTATAAGTATAGATCCAGGGAGTTAAACTTTTTGTAAAAAAAAAAAAAAAAAAAAAAAAAAAAAATCACATCTTTATAAAGATATAATTAGTGTTAATCTAACTGATTCTGTTACATTGTATCCACTTTATAGAATAGATAGATAATTTCACACTTTAATAAACCTGATGTTGTAACTGAATGAAACCCATGCCAGAGGTAAAACACACAGCACACACACACACACACACAGCACACACACATACAGACTTGTGTTCACACCCTGTTCCTTCACCTTCACGGTATGGATGTAAAAGGTGTTGATGACTTGTATAAATGTGCTCCGAGTCTTTTTTTCTTTCCTTTCCTGAACGTTTCGATTCCTCATTTCAGACATAATGAGAATGAAGAAAACAAAACACAAAAATGCAAACCCTGACTATGCACTGCACGGCGCCTTGCACCTGCCTAATGATTACTGAAACACTTGTAATTTCTGAACCTGATTCTTATAATACCTGCAATAACATGATTGAAAGAAATATTCACATACTTCCAATGCATTTCAGACTCTGTCGGTGTTTTCTCAGGACAGGTTTGTAAATGTAGTCAGAGTACCGAAGTAAAGCCTAATCCTTTGAAGGACGTCTCATATAAAATACATGTAGCTGACAGCGTTTCAGCTGCTCCTTCTTGTCACATACATCACATTTAATAGATGTTTCATCTCAGCGGTGAGGTCTGCTTCCCTCGTCTCTTCCATATAGTCACATCTTTCACTGCGCTGTTGGGTTTTTCCGCCTGTCATGTAATACATGTTCTTCAGGGATCGTCTTTTCCACCTGTTTTTGTTCCTTCCATTTATGACGAACACTTTCTTGATGGCAGTGATGCAAAATGGGATTATTCTTTGAAATTCAAGCCTAAAATGTTAAAAAACTAAAATCCTTGTTGAGAAAATTGCAAAAATACAAAGAAAAGAGTGAGTAACAAATCCGTTTTGACAGTATTTTTATGGAAAAAACAAAAACATGCACTTTATTATGTTTATTTCATAGGACACTAACAATGAAAGGTTTTTTTTTTTCTCTGCTTACCGAGGCGATCAGACTTCTCAGTGGCACGAATCATTTTAATTATCATCTCGATCTTGAGATTTTATCTGACGCTGTTCATCAGAAAGCAAGAAGTGACTCACATATTATCTGCACGCATCTCGGGATTACTGAGGTGAGAAGACATTCACATTGAGAGCGTTACTGCAGAAGGCGGTACAAACGCTGTGAACACCTGAGATGTGATTGTCATCTGCCCGCTCGGCTGTACGAAGCAAGTCGGGGAGTTTTGAAAAAAGGAAAAAAAAAAAAAAAAAAAAAAAAGCCCGTATTTACCTCCGAGAAGCATTCAGTCGTAACGCTGCTCTCATTACGCTGTTTCCCAGCTTAGCTACTATGTTTTTCACGCTGATGCCTCTTCAATGCCAATCAATGCAGGAGGAAATAGTTTCCTCTGTTCAACAATCGCCCCATTCACACCTGCGAGCACAAAGTAAACACGGCTTGCAATCTGTAACCGAAGATCATTTTTCTACACAACAGCAAACATGGGGAGAGTATGATGCAACAAGCAAGCCATGTGAGAATCACCTCTGTCGCATGCACCACGTTTACTACGCGTCTTCTTTTTTGTGAAGTACACAGAGATGCAAAAAATACAAATACAGGAGCGACGGTGAGCTCGACTGTCTGTTGCAGAGCTGCTGTCTCTCTGCCTTTACCAAAAACCTAACAGCTATGAAATCATATAAAAATGTTGTTTTCTGTCACACATCTATTAAATTCCGGTTTACTGCATTTCCATTTTCTTGTAATTCACAGTCGGTGTGATTATACCCAATAAATCACAAATTTGCAGTCATTGCGGTATTAACATTCACGGCATACATCTCACAAAGAGACTGACTGAACCCTGATGAATTATTCTCTCATGCATTATACATTCATTGCAATTAATTGACAAACAATTTATGCAATCAACTCAATAGATTTTAATTAACTGAAAGCCATAAATGTTTCCTGCCGACCAGGGCCCGCAGTATCGGAGGTGGAGCGGAGCATCCGCTGCCTCCTTCTGAAGATGTAACTTGTAACTGTAATCAATAATTAATTTTCACCGACTTGCACAACATTGGCAAGTATTTGTACGTCCATATCACCTCTGAATGCATCCGTGAACCAATTACATGGTAAATGCATTTCACTCCTATAGATTGTTTTTTGTTCTCATTGCTTCAGTAGTAGCAAAGCACTTTCTAGCGTTATTCGCACACACAGATCTTTATGGGTTAAATTAGTTTCCTTATCACAAGATGAACATTTAAATGTTTTACAGGTGGTTTATTCCCTAAACCAAGTTGCTGAACTACTGAGACTGAACCACTGTTGTCCACATATCCAAGGAGCTCTTATAAAAATCAATAATAATGTTTCTAAAGCCGCAAAATCAAGATAGTGAATTATCAAAGTTTTCATAATTCAAATATCCTTTCTACTGTGGTTTACTGCAGTTTACTGCAGCTGCTGGAAGTCCAAGGCTCATTTGTTCTCAAAATAGTTCGAAACAGCTTGCCTCGACTTCGAGCTGCCTTGATAAGCGCAATCCATCATGGAAAATGGGGCCATTATGGTCCTTTTTCCACCCTAAACTCGACATTATAATGTGGCAGTCGCCGCGGATGCTCATCCACCACTGACAGCGAGGAGACTGCGAAGCGTCTCCAGCTACGTCGCCTCCTGCTGTAAATTCAAATTCACATTAACTTCCTGGGTGCAATCAGAATCAACACATGGCAAAGCAAGAATTTCAAGCTATTGCATTTGGATGTAACTTAAAGGCTAATTTATAGTGACGGATTACTGTTGCCAGTAACTGCCTTATTTATGGGAGCCTTGGAAAAAGTTTACTTATGTTTACTTTCCATTGTTGCGTCAAAACATTGTTGCGTCATGTTTTGGATCAGCAGGAATGTGTTTGATTACTTGCACCTGTAGATTTAAAGCTGCACTGGGAAAACATTTTGCTAAGCCCAATAAACAATGCAAGGACGTAACTCGCCTTATAGTAAACTATTTAATGATGAAGGAAACGAGGCAGCATTTATGAGATTTAAAAAGTTTTATACATTTCCTAAGCCTGATTGTGATTCCTGACACCCGTCCAAACGGCCTGGGAATGACGACAATGGAAACAAAACCTTTTAAAGTAATGAAAAACCACTACATTTAGAGCGGCGTGACATGAAAAATGCAATAGGCAAAACTAAAACCTTCCTAATTCAATGTATGCATGGATCTGAAAGTGCTTCTGACTGGGAAAAGAGAAAAGTCGGACTTCTTGGCACTCCATTAAGTTTTAAACTTGTGTTTACTCTCATTTGGTGAAGCCCGTCTGAGATAACACACTTTAATTAAGCATTGCTAATTCATCATTTAAGCCACAACACCCCCAGTGCAAGTCGAGGGATTCATTCTGAGCTATCTCGCTCGCTTGGCAGTTGCATCACTTGAAGCCATTTCAACTTTTTGTTGTCGTTGTTCTGGTCTTGCGGATTGTTGCCTCGGGAGCTGATCAAACCGGTGTCTGGTCTTGGTCCACAATGCAAGATTTGGAGTCCGACTCAAAAAAAACAAAAAAAAAACAGGACAAAGGTTTATTGTTCATTTTACACAAATGGTTTGATTCAGAATGCCACAGAGTCTTTTTCATGAATAACTCCATCAGCAACAAAACACGGCTGCTGAGGACTTGCAGAGAAGCAGTGAGCTGCAGCAATAAACCGGCGTGTAATACCGATGATCAACGAGGGCAAAGTTTGCACAGCGGTGGATGAGCAGCCTCATCTGTCTCGTGGAAATTACGCTAATATGCTGCTGATGTGCGCTTGTGTTTTCCTGCAAGAGCAGCCTGAAGTAATAAAAGCATGATTAGTGTTTTAACGATTATGTTTAGAGACTCACAGCGCTAATTTTGAAAGGTTAATCGTCGGCATACGTGTTTTTTAATTACACGGTGAGCTCTGCCGTGAGTACCTGAGTCCTGCATGTTCTTCAATCATGCACATAAAAATTGTATTGGGCCACAGAGCGGATGGGAATTTCACTTCAAAGCAGAAAGATGTTTGCATGATCAAGCACTGGTTTTCTCCCCACTTCCTTTTTCAATCTAAAGACATGCATGTTAGAGATATTGGTGATTTGACATATTCCAGGAGGGTGTGATTTCCTGTGTCTCCAATTTGTAGCTTATTCATTTCCACAGTCTAATAATAGAGAAAAATTGTCCACATTCATGTGGACAGATGATGAAGTTGGATCGCTGTTAGGGGTGACTCAACACTAAGACTACCAAACCCAGGAGAATACGGACTGGGAATCAAGACACTCTGATGGAAAATACTGTTATTATTGTCCATCTCTTTACCATCTATTTACTGAACTATTTACTACAGTTATGATGTGCATGCACCATTTCTGACAACTTGGTTTTTTTCACAGTATAGATGGAGACCAAATTCGAGCGTTTTCAGTTTTCAGTTCCATCTGAGAAGCAGTTTTCAGTGGCTTCCAGCTCCATTGTCATGTAGCCGGGGCCTAAAATGACCCATTAGCAATAGTAACAACAGGTCCTGTCATGCCGTAAAGGAGAAATAAGTAACTTTGACAACTAGCGGTTCAAATTGGAACTGCAGTCCTAATTAAAAAACCAGAGCTTTCTTCTTCCCTTCTCTTTCCTCGCTTTCAGAAAGGGTCGAGCAGGTTTCCAGTTTAGAGGAGTCCTCAGCCTGTAGCCATGAGGTATCTTGGGTTTTAATGAGACTTTTTCTGGTCCACTTCTTTGAATGGCTTCTACATTTGCAGGCTGCTGCTCTTTAGGCAACATAAAATACCAAATGTTCCGCTCCAAGATTAGCAGTCAACTCTTGTCACACTCATGCATCTGCAGACCGTCCAGGATGATCTTCACTGTAGTCAGTTCCATCTCTCTGCAGACCGCTGCTACGACGACCAGCTAACAGCCAACAGATATTCACAGGATATGGCAATCGCTGCAACATCCGCCGCTGCACCAAAACAAGCTGCAGGTTCCCGAGGAAGTCAAATGATGGACCACGTCCACATTCTGTGTCTTCTGCTATTCTAAGCTACTTCACTGCACATAAATGCAACTGGGCTCGATTCTCTCTTTATTTATTTATTTATTTCCTGAAGGCAACAGTGGCGTCTGAAGATGACGCACTGGATAACCTTGTCATTCATGACACTGTGCAGTCAAACTTACTTTACTAACATATCCAAGTTTATAAAATCCACATCAAAAAGTGAAATTGAATTAGACGGCGGTTGAATGAGGAGAACAAATTTTGCTGCATATTCACTCGGTATGCGACAAGCGAAAAGATTCTTTTGAAACTCACACAGTCTGCAGAGTCCTTGAATGTCCACCGGATTAACAGGGACAGAACAGACTGTCTGGAAGCTGTAAAATTTGCACCCAGTAGTTGAGTTAAAATCGAATTAAAATTGTTGGGGGAAAAAAAAAGTGGAGGTCGGATGTTTTTAGGCCATTGCAAGTACAGAGTCATTTCCCGTGACCTTTCTTTGTGAGAAATAAATTGCAGCAGAATATAATTTGGATTGCAAATGTATTCCTTTCTGAGAGTGGCAAAGCAAACTTAGAAATGCGGAACATGAGGACAACACGGCAGGCATGAAGGGAAAAAAGCAGAGGTTCGTCTCTTTCGAAAGATCAGATTTGACTTAACTTGTAAAACGTTTGACTGCCAAGCAGCTGTGATGCTTTCACAGAGAACTTTCCAGATCAGTTTTAGCATGATAAATGTTGGAACACGGCTCCGCTCACACCGTATCAAGAACATCTATACACACTCGAAGTCACGTCACATGAAAATGGAAAGTATTTCTCTGGCGCTGGAGCTCTCGTGCGTGAAGCGCTTACAAAAGCTAAGCTGTGCAAAATTGGGCGCTGGCAACAAAGAACGCCGCGCGGCACGACGTGCCTGTGTCACAGGACTCATTTCTGATTGGTTTAAATGTTAAAAAAAAAAAAAAAGAAAAAAAAGAAAAAAGCCAAACGAGCCTCCCACCCACCGCGACGCCGCCGTTCTGGGGAAACGGGGAGTCCAGATGTTTCTCGCTGTTTAATCAACCTGCTCAGTTCATATAGCTTCTGAAGCGATGTGGGCCAGCGCTTTGTTGAAATTGGCCCTAGAGTGACTACACCGCCACAGCGCTGTGCGGTTTGACATAATGAGAGCACCCACTCCAAGTTTCAACTCCTTCAGTAAACCAGGGGCTCCCTCTCATTAGCTTTCAGTGCAGCAAGAAGCTCATCAAGTTTGGAAGATTTAATTAAGTGTGTGTAGTGTGTGTGTGTGTGTAATGACTACTTATTTTTTCTTTTCTGTAAATTGCGAGTTTGTTTCTGCGGTTTTGTTTTTTCCTGGGATTGGTGCAGGAGCTGCAGGAGCTGGATGCACTCGCGTCTGAATTCTTTTGTTGGTGGACAGGTGATTTAGTAGGCCTCTGCAGTGCTTGGGGCTTTAGGAAATTGATCGGAGGGGCCAAGGCCTACTGGTGGCACGTCGTTTATCAACCACATCCGCCTGACAGGAAATCACATGGGTTTAGGTTTAGACTGTTCTCTAGACAAAGCTTAAAGGATGATCAACATTTTATTACCCTATGCAATGCTCCCCAGAGCATAAACCCGCGCCGAGGAGGGTAAATCTTATTTCCTCCGGTTAAAGCTCATCCTCGCCACACATATCCCTCCATTTCATACACTTAAATTATGAATTACAGAAACTGTAATGCAGGAGCAACAGAGTAACACTAATTATACGAGCTACACCTTCTAAATATATTAATCATGGGTTTGGCTTTCCCAGGGAAATAAGTCAGAACCTTTTTTACGAGCAGCAGGCAAAAAGCTCTTGTCTCATGCAGGAGGTGTTACATCTCAGCGTTAACACATCCCGAGATTGTGAATGGAGATAAGGAAATAGGAGGAACACGTGATTCACAGACCACGCAGGAGAGCACTACTGCCTCTGTCTCTGGGCACATAATCAAACACATTCTGCTGTGAATTTAATGGTGAGAGAAAGCGAAGAGGGAGAGAGCTCATTGTGGAGAGGCACCATAACAAAAGAAAGATAATGATCACGCTGAGGCAGAAATGCTCGATTCATAGCCAAACAAAGGAAATCTCTTTGAAAATTAGTTTCAGTGGACAAATTACTTTCCTCCGCCATCTGAAGAGATGATATATTTATATATCTAAGCTGTGAGAGATTGAAATTAAATCTGAGCTGGCCGAGTGTGTGTATCTGTCACTAAAGCTGGAAAAACTCCCAGCTTTGCTCAAAGACAAACGACCAACTGACCAGCGATTGATCAGTCAGATCATTACAGTGAAGCCAACTCTAATGGAGCCGCCCATTTAAATAAGAAGTTAAAAAAGAACTTTGTTCTGGATTGTACAGTGTCCAGTTAAGTTTATTTATCATATAAAATGACACTTCATCGCCCATTTAGCCTATAATTTCGCTTTATGTACAATGCAACCTCGGTATTCCTAAAACAATACTGAATGCACTTTTATTAATGTGTCCATGTGTGTGTGTGTTTTTGTTTTTTTTTTCCATTGGAGTGAGATGTTTCCGGTGTTCATGTGCGTTGCTGAGCCGGACACTGAGCTTGGTCCCAGAACAACAAGCCTGACTTCCTGAACGGTCAGCTGCAGCGCCTCATGAGACGCTCAGTCGGGACACACGGAGGACAAATGAGTGTAAATCCATCCTTGGAAGCAACAACTGCCTGTAGAACCACACTAAACACAAAGAGCAACCATGTTTGATGATCATTCAATATGTGATGTATGATGACTTCAGTCGATTTCCCACCATTCAGCCTGTTCTCAATTTTTTTGTGAGTTAGACGAACACATGGTGCACGACACCCATGCACGATGCAGACTTTACACAATCTCTGCTGCACGAAACACTTCAGCATTTCAAGTCAGTACAGATCTGCAACTATAAATAAGTTCATCTGTAACGTGGCTGCGTTAATTTTGGCAGAATGTACAAAAAAGAAGGAGCAACGAGGGTTGAAAGTAATAATTAATAAGAACAACAGTACAGATATAAAGTTTTGGTTAACAAAAAATCAGCTTAGTCAGAATTTCCATCACCAGCTCAGACTTAAATTTAAGCCACATAATATTTGTTTAAAAAAACTGTGGTTTTCTAGATTCTCGGCAAAATGATTGTGTGATACCGTTAAAACAGCGAAGTACAATGTCACTTTAAAACAACATATTATCCTCAGCTGTCCACTCTGTCACATAACTATTCCTGCAGCTGACTCTATCTATGCTCCAAATGTTATGTATATTTGTTTAAAGGTGCCTTAAGGGGTTTGCACGTTTTATGTGAAACAGCGCCCCCGCAGGCCTTCGGCGTAACGCAGCTTAGTGAAAAACTCGTCCCTGTGGCTCGCGTGCACGGAAGAGGGGGATTCCGTCTTCGCTCGTTTAGAAGCGCTCAAGTAAGATTTAAGTTTCTTTTACCTGGTGGAGTCTGTGTGGAGCTGTGGCAGTGCTAGAAGCCAGTCTTTTCTTACTTTCTGGACGATCCTGCTCAGTTGTTGCTCACTAAGCATCTGGTGGAGTAATGGCGGACATAATGAAACCTATCCAGCCGGAGCGCGCATTACGTCATTCCTTTCAAATTCTCCCCAAAAAAACTCTGGTGCCGGACCGGCACTGCAACTTTCAAGGGACAATTTAGCGCTGTTAGAGGTACTTGTAATGAATATGTCAGGGCACATTGTACACATCATTAAAAATGTGTAACATATTTATGGTGGAAAATGAGTATTTTTAAGGTTTTAAAACTCCTTAATGCACCTTTAAATTAACGACAGCGTTTGAACAATTTCTGAACTTCTTGCCATTCATATTTTATTTGAATATCTAGTGCAGCAAAATAACTAATAAATCAAGAAATTGTATCAAAATCAAATTGCACCAACAACATCTAAGTATAAACACATCCAAATTAAAAGTAACTAGTAAAAAGATTATCTGTGTTTACAATGTAAAGACATGATTAAATGCATCTTTGGAAAATACTGTTGGTCAAACAGATATTTTTTTTATATGCTCGTCAGAAAATGCGGTGCTAATTAAAATGTATTCACCCTGAGCGCCAGGTCAAAGCCCTGCGAGGGAACAACAGATATGAATGAATGGATGACTCCAGCTGAATCAAAGCCGGGAGGAGGAAAAAGGGCAGGATGACAAGGTGAGAGCGGAGGGATGGTGTGAAAAGATGGAAGTGGTGCACGGAAACAGAGAGAGAGAGAGAGCGAGAGAGCGGAGATGGAAATATGAGGCGAGAGAAAATGAACTCAGGTAATCCCTCAGCCTGGTGGCTGCTGAGTTGAATTCTCCTTTGGCCATCCAAGAAGGATCATGCCATAAAAATGATACAGAGTCAGGATTTTGGTCATGGCCAGGGGAGTCGACATTATACATACCCCTGCTTTCATTACGTCTCAGGCGGCGAGCGGCGCAGTGTCCCCTTCTCATCTACTTGGCCTTTATTGCCTCCATTTCTCACACGGAGAATTCATTAGAAATTGACTGCGTGACAAGTGTGCAGGGCTTAAACCACTTAATGGATGCAGAGCATAATAGACAGGGGTCTGTGTGTCGGCGGAGGTGTGTGAGGGGGCGGGAAGTGTGTGCACATGTGTGCAAACACTGATTATGTTAGCTTTTCCCAACTTTTACATTTTATTATATCACCTTCATGTTTAATGTTCCCTCTCCCTGCAGTCTGGAGGAACGGAGACGCGGCTGCCGGTAATGGAAATACGAACAGATAAGAAGTTTTTCTCCCTCCGTGTGCAAACACACGCGTCTTATCAGAAGGCTGCCAGGCAACTGTGTCTCACCGGCGCGTGATATTCTCCCCATCATGTTTGCCATTGTGGAAAACCACCTTTGGCTGCAGATTGCAAGCTGTGTTTACATTATCCTGGCAGGTCTGAAAGGGCCGATTGTTGTACGGAGGAAACTTTGCCCTCCTCCTCATGCACTGATTGGCATTAAAGGGGCAGCGGCATGAAATCAGGCAGTGAGAGAAAAGTTATGACTGACTGCTTTCTGGAAATGAATGAGGGCCTTGAAAAAAGGAAAGAAAAAAAAAAACTGCTGTGCAAAGTCAGGCAGGTTGATGGCGATCATAACATTTGCACATCGTCTTGCTGGAGCATGAATGTCTTCTCACTTCAACAATGTCAAGATGTGAGATAAAGTGTAAACCGGTCCTTGTTTTTGCATGAGCAGCATAACTCGATAACATTTTCAAATCTAGGTGAAAGTTAAAGAATTATTTATGGTAGTGCAATCTGATTTCCTCCTGGATTTACATACTTTCTTTGGGAGTGTGGTGCCTGAAAGAAAACAACTTATTGTAATTTTCCCTGCTAGCATTTTTGAAATAAGTTTGTTTTTTTATACATGCGAATGCAATTTCAGTTATTGAGGTCAGAGATTCTTTTGTGGAGGGCATTTTTTGCAACAAATTCCAAACATTGGGGACTGATTGGAATCTAAACTCTCACTTGTTTAGTGTTTACTACAGCTCACCCACAACAGAAACACAAGGAACACGATGAAAACAGCGAAAGAGAAAAGAATTCACCGCAGAGAAAAAAGCCTCTGTTGAATGCGACTTCACTGACGTCAATGCTAACAAACAGAATCAGACTCAGAGTAGAATTTGTTGATGTTTTGAACCATTTGTATTAATGTTGCATGAAATCCCATCATGTTGAGGATTTCAAGCATTTAAGTTTTTTATGTTACCGTCTGTGCTTTTTATTAAAGCATTCAAATCGTGTGTGGAAGTGGAACTCTAAAGCTGATAGTGCGGGTTTTAAGACAGCTGTACACTGAGGCGTTAGACGAAAGATGAAATCTCCCATCGTCACCTAAACTCTGGTTTTACGTTATAAGAGGGTTTTTTTACGGTGTGTTTATGATGAACTCCTCCACCTTCACCACCTGCTGCAGGCCCAGCAGCAGCAGAAGCAGTTGGTTGGAGGATTTTTTTTTTATTCCAGAACATTTCAGAGTCTGAAATGAAACCTGAGTTCACTGAACACGTTTCCACTCTGAAAACGTCGAGCTATTTGGGTTATGCTGAACTGCGCTAATAAAATAATCTGATTACGCTCTTCACACGTTTGTCGTCAAGAGGTTCGTGTGGCGCGCAAACAGAACGGATACGCTTTCCCGCGAATCGTGCACGTGCGCTCGTGCGCGTGCGTCAGCTGTGGGGCGGGACGGAGACCGACTTGGAAAAAGACCGTGAGAACAATGAGACGTCTGGGAGGTGAGATCACAGCAGACAGGGTGGAGCTCGCGATCTGGGATTCCGGGTGGATTTAAGCCAGACTGACGCGGGTTCGGTCATTTGGACAGACTCCGGTCAGTCAAGACGCACTCAGATGTACGCACTCATACATGGAAGTGGTTAACCAGTCCTGCTTGAATTACAAGAGGCCTCCGTCTGAGATGCTTATCTGTGAAAACTCCACATGCGAGGAGACACACACACACACACACACACACACACACACACACACACACACACACACACACACTGCTCTCACTGTAGATGTCTTCCTTGTTAGAGAAATTGAGAAAGGAGGCGAGATTGTTGTGTTTTCTTAGGCAGGCTGCCCAGACTGACCTCTTTTGGCCCGCAGCCAGGGTGGAGACATTTGACTTAATCCAGTGTGATGAAGTGGTGAAGCGATCCAGTCGCGCCGGGCTCCAGCAGCCGCTTCTTTCAGGGAAAACTAAATCATCCCCAGTGAGGACTTGATAGATCACCAGGGTCATTATTTCATATCTGATTATACAGATAAGAAGGCAAGACCACGATTCAACAGAACATGGGTTGTCCTAGAAAGTAACCACAAAAAAAAGAGACAGAAAAAGATTTTTTTTTTTTTTTTTGGGATGCAGCAGCTTCTACAATGACAAACTCCAGCACTTCAAATGAAAAATGCAAAAACAACTTGAGATCAGATTTCACAGGGAATTAAAGATAAAAACAACTTGTAGGGTGTGAAATATTCACGGCACATTCATTAGGTATGACAACACTGACATGTGCGCAGGAGTGAGTGGAACTACAAAGTTGGAGCGTTCGGATTTTGCAAACTTCACTCAAAAGGATTATTACTCTGCAGCTTTCTGTTAGGCCGTGAAGTCTGCAGTCAAGGCGCGCCATGGGTGTAGTATCAATAATATCCATCTATTGATCATTTATAGTCTATGAATGGGGGGCTTTCAACCGCACCAGTATCTATGCATCAGTTTTGTAGACATTAAAGGATAAATTGATAATCTGAGACCTTTCTACAGACGCTAGAGCTGCAGCAGAGCAGAAACACAGACAGGACCGTTGACTGCTCTGCACTACATGACTTTCTAATGTAGTCATTTGCAATTCAAAAGCTTATAAAAACAGATCTGGTTGAAACTGAGTCATTTTCTTTTTACTTTCCCATGACAATTATCTCCAAGCTTCAACCAGGATTCATGGTATTACATACCATCAGTTCCTAAGTGTCTTCTCTGTGATTTCTCAAAATGCAATCTGGCAAGTAATCCATAAAATTTACAGAAAGACTTACTGATTGATTTTAACAATTGTACAACAACTTCCTTCAGACAATGTGACTTTCACTTTCACAGGTGAACAACTGTTTGGAAGAGACAATCATTTGATCTGAAATTGTAGATAGTACTGACTATAAATTAGGAAGAAGCGCCAAAGTCTCTGAGTGAAGTTCTCACTGAAACTAGGAAAAGAAAGCCATCGCTGCAGGCGACCAAAAAGAGCAGCGAGTAGAAAATTCCATCGATATACTTCACCTCTATTGAGTGATCCTGCTGCGAGTATAGATTTCTGAAAGTGGCCCTCAGTGTAAATAATTTGGACACTATGCTGTCTGACATAAGATCACAGATTTGAATCCATAATCCAAGATATTAAAACGATCCACACGGTGTATAATTGCCTTAAAAGTGAAAAGACTTCTAGTGTTTGACATATTTTGGTAAGAGGAAACAGAACAAATTGATCAAGATATAATTGAGTTCGGATAAATGTATTTATCCCTGAAGAGGAAGTTCTTGCAGCGTCCAATAAAATAATCACAACATTCTTAAAATGGAAAAAGAAAAGAAACTTCGTTTAAAAAAAGACGTTGAAGTTAAGATTTGTCTGCATGAATCAGCCAAGTTTTAGTATAAAAGTAAGCAAGGACACAGAAAAGGTGAACCATTTTCTAGCTGTATAACTTTGCAATCACCGCAAATTGCACCTTCTCTCGTTTGGCGGAGACGAGCTGCTCTCAGACGACGAGCGGAGGTAGAGGGAGTCGGCCTGGATCTGACCTCAGAACAAATTGTTATAATGTATTCTGCAGCCGGGATGACATTATGCCCAACAGCTCTTTAGGCTGTGATGGTGACGAAGCCTGTCGGGTCCCTCTGTGCACGTCAGCTCATCTCCATTCAGGCCACACTTCCACTCCCGTCAACAACGCTCCGCTTCCGTCTCCTATAGACTCCCCGGCCGTGCCGTCCGCACAAAAGGGGCTTCTCAGGAGAAACGTGCCGTGATAGATGTTGACTTCGATTGCGATCATTAATCTAAGAGGTTATTTTGTTTTAATTCCCGTGCCGCTTCCTGGCAATGTGTTTCTGTCTTTGCAGAAGTAAAACAAATCACCGTGATGAAGAAAACTGTGGTGGGAGGCGGGAGAAGAAAAAAAAAAAATCAATTCAACATCAACAAACAGCTCCTCGTGTGTTTGTGATATATCATCAAGCATATGAATGCATGTGTTGTGATCACACCCACTCCCCTCCCTCCTTCACACACACTCCACCAGCAGCACTAGAACATACAAACACTCCAGTCGACACACCAGCGCGACCGCCACGTGATTAATGGGGCCAACTTCGGACGCTGCTCTGCAGGGTTAATGCATGAAGCTTTTATCTGCCTTCCTTGTGGAAGGCAGCCTTCATATCGTTTAGAGGAGGAGAGAAACCCCTTAAAGCAGCGCCATTAGAGATCCATACAGACGTCGAGCTGCAAAGAACACAAAATGTTTTCCAATAGGTGGGAACAATATTTGAAAAGTGTGAGAAATGTTCACTATAGTCAGAGAATTAAGGCTGAGTTGTTCCAAAAAAAGAAGAAGAAGAAAAAGAAAAAGAGCATCATACGTTCTGAAATGAGATAAGATTTGAAAGGTTATTGAAAATTTAAAAGGTAAAAAAAATATGTTCTATCTGAACGGTGGGGAAGCTTTTGAGGATGCACTGTGTCTTCAAAGATAGCTGCGAAACCCAACCTGTCTGATTCAATCTAATAAGCTCCAACATAATCCTTTCGCTTTGCTCTCCCCCGAGCGAGGCGTCGGGCGCATACTAATAAAGCTCAGAGGGGGGAGACACAACCGTGTTTCCTGCAATGTCTTACTATCAGCAAACAAGCCGAGCAACAATTGACCCGATGTCGGTGTGTAGGAGTTTGGGAACGTCGGTACGGAAAGCAAAACTCTTTCATGTCGGCAGCTGCTGCTTCAATTAAAACACACTTTCTGGGATTTTTCGGTTCGCGCAGGTAATTAAAGAAACTCCTCGGCGATGATGACGACAAGACCAACTAAAAGAAATGATCCATTTATCTTCTGTACTTCTATAAATAATCCACGATTATTTTATTTTATTTTACACCACGTTTTGAAGCGAGAACGGAAGACCTACGCTGCGTTTTGGGCGTCCGTTGACACAACAGAGGTGCTCGGAGCCACTGAAACACACAACCAGCAGGAAACGGGAAAACACTCCAAGAAAACACACAAGGAAAACATGTATCGCTGTACAGAAGGGTGACCTAACCCCAGACTCAGACCAGAAACCCTGTCATTGTGAGGAAACAGCGATTACCACTACACCACCACAGAAAGAAACCTCACACTTTACATTTTCTAGGCCTGTCACCGATGGCATTTGCAGGGTTTTTTTTTCCCTCATTAAATTTAATTGGAATGCATGACTTTGCTGTAATTGAAACTATAAAAATGAAACTAAAATCAATTAAAAGTCGTGTCCATTTTCATATAAAATACAGATCAAGTGGCAGTCAAACCAGGTTAACCTTTTATGGGGGAGCTGCAGTAATGAGCTATTTTTGTAGGCCAACTGGGAACCAGGAAACCTGATTTGTGTGCAGGAAAGCCAGAGGAATCCCAATATAAATACAGCATGTAGTTTGTGTGTAAATGTTGCCTGCAATATGATGGCTTTGCTTTATTGACATGTATTTCTTTACCGTGCTGGATAGGAAGTTAATGTGTGGAGCTAATGAACGATCCATCCACAGGTACAGAAAAAAATCTTTATGTTTACATGACACCTAAAAAAATGGATTTTGAAAGTAAACTCAAGCTCAAATCAGAGCGTGTGACGTTGCACTGAGACGTCCAGATCGTGCTGCACGTAAAGCGGAACAGGACGAGGCGTTCCGAAACAGAACAAGGCAGCAGGCTGCGATAACTGCTGGAGTTCGTATTCAAAGAGAGGCGCAATTCACGACGACTGAAAGGAAGCTGAAAGAATTCATTCTCCCGGCTATCATCACAAACGCACCGACAGAGGATTTCAACAATAAATCGACTCTTCTCCTGTGAATGCATACCAGGACAAAGACAACAGTCAGATTAAATGGCTTAGCTTTGCTACAGCCTCACCTCAACACAGCTTTGACTGTAAAAGCACTGACTGTAAATGTTCAGCGCTTAAGATTCTCATTGTGTGTTTAATAAACATATGAAGTATCGTCTTGACATAACCGTGGACGTGAAACTGAGGCACAACTTGCTGGTTCTTTGTGTCAATGCAGTTCTTTTTTTTTTCTGTACTTTTTTGGCTAGAGGTCAGATGCAAGCAACAGTCTTCAATGTCAAACTCTGAGCGCCGTGTCGCCGAACAAACCTGCAGCACTGCTGTTTTTCGGCTGAGGACAATTTCAAGGAGACACGGAAACAGAAGCATATGGCGAGCAAAAAGCGGCGGCACCTGCAGATGTGGACGACAGCGGCGAGGACGGACTGACGCGATGATGAGCAATGCTTTTAGTCTGGTGATCGCTTTCATCTCTCAAACTCAGCCAAATCATGTCTCATTTTTCCTCCTTCCATCTCTGTATTCAGGTCGATGTGTAAATCAAAGAATCAGAGATAACTGGAGGCTCGCTACATTAATCTTTGCCAAGTTGAGTCGTCCTTTCATTTCTGCCTCTCCCTTTTCTCCTTGGCTCTCCTTCCCAGCATTGCTCTTCTTTTTTTTTGGTCACCAAAAGCATAGGTAGCAACACATTTGCTGGTGAGTTCTCATACATTCCTCAGTGATAAAAAAGAAAAAAAAAAAAAAAACCCTATAATTAGAGTCGTCTGAATTCCTGTCCCTCAGGTGCGGCTGAGCGAGGCAGATCTGCTATCTGAAGGCCCCCTGCAGGTCTGCAGAGCCGACTCCTCCTGACCTGAATGTGTTTGGCTGGAAACGGAGCAGATGACTCCAGATGGTCGACTGTACCTCTCTCCTCTATCTGTGTAAACACAGACAGAGCAGATGCGCTGTGGCCTCACAGACGCAATTCAAACATGAAATATAATTGAAGTAGATCCAGGCTTAGGAAATGTAGTCTCATACTGTAACGCACATTCGAGTGGTGCAACATTTTGCCAAAAAGTGATGAAATCAAGAGTCACTGCTTTGATGCTTGAGGATTTTTCCCTTTTCTTTTATTGGACAAAAATATTCATAGGAAAACCTGAATGTGTTGTATGCCAATATTTCCAGAGGTGAGTGAAAGGTGAAGCGAGCGCGCGCTTTTTCTGGGGGGAATGTTTAGTGTGGAAGTTTCACTGTCTCATTTACAAAGCATGAAATCACAGGTAAGTGCTTCACTCTGTCAAAAATGACTAATGATATAATATTTCATTAAAAAATGAAGCTGCAATCATGAGGTGATCCATCAGAGCAGAGATTTAGTCGCCAGCAACACTCTGTTCAACAAACACCTTTGAAAAAACGGTGATGACATGTTCAAGGACACTCAGACGCCACAGAGTTACGCTGCAGAAAGTGAGTCATGCCCAACATTTATTCCAAATGAATGTGGAAACTAAATCATGAACTGAAATATGACTTTGAATAAATATTTCAATTCAAACTTAATTTTAAAATAAAGTGATTTTAATGATCATTTCCATCTGGATAATTGTTTCGTCACTGCAGCAGTTACAGTACATCAGTGCAAGGCAGTTCATGAAAATCATTTGTCAGGGTTCAGTGTCCTACGTGTTGAAGATCTGCCTTAGCCAATCCGCCTTTCTGCTTGTTGCAAGTGAAAAACTATGAACCTTAGGCCGTCCTGAGAGCTTACAATTTTGTAACACAAGCTAGAGAGAGTGCTTCGTGCATGAGGTTTAATCCAAACACACTGCATGACTGAAGCATAAACTAAAAGAAAAATGCTCTCAGATATTCATCTGGTTCATGAAACTGAAACTTTTATTGTAATTCAGTGCAATGACCGTGCAGTACAAATAGTCTGTAATCCGGTCCTCGCTCCAGCAGTCGCTGTGGCAGTAAACCAGATGGTGGAGACAGGCCGTTGCTGGCCCGCTTGTCATAATTCAAATGAGAGGGTAGCATGTGGAGCGCCGGGGTTACAGGGCAAGCCATTGCTGTGAGCCTTGACAGCCTCCTTGTTGTGCCATCACCGCAACTGGACCCATGAAAGAGAGAGCAAGTCGCGGCCCAGCAGGCGTTAAGAACACTTGAATACTGCAGCCCAGTCGAATTCTCTTGTAAATATCTAACTGTATATGTTTAAAACTGTTTTATTCAGTTTCCGTACAATGCATATTCAAATGTTCTGCTTCTGCACTGAACAGGAAAGAGAAATCAAAATGCAGCTCAGTTGTAAAACTTTAAAAAGTCACCTATGTTTGAACTTTAACATGCAACATTATGCATATTTGAATTTAGGATGTGGAGAGAATATTTCTCTACCAATGTTATACCTGACAGAGTCGTAATCAGACGCATTTATCCCGTTATTTGAGCAGATCACATTCTGAATCAAGCACACGTCCTCTGTGGCTGAAAGGCCGAGATTCCTGCAGAGCACTCCTTTTCTCTGGAAGTCTTGCAGGAAGCTCAGATGCTTACAATGGCGTTTGGGGATTTAAACTGTAGCTTTCAGTGTCTGTACGCCCATTGTGGTGACTCATGCGCACATGACGGAGCTATGCCTGGAATGTAGCTTTCAGTTGTGTTTTTGTTTAGAGCCCTTTCTTCCCAGGTTCACCTGATTCACAGCTTGATGGATTATAGAAAAAAAAAAAAAAAAAAAAAGCAAAAGGCTATTCAGCGATGGCCAGACATCAAAGAACCTCCGCAGGCCCTTTTCCATCGCTTCTGCCAGAAATGTCCCACACTCGCACAGCAGTACGCATTCTCATTGACTTCCTGCATAAATTGTTCCACAGACAACCGGCAGGGAAATTGGTGTGAGAACAGTTATTAAGGGGTCAGTCAACCCAAGTCACAAAAACCTGCTGTACTCTCAGCTGTGTGAAATGTCGCTTGAAATGCTGCTATGAAATAAAACGTGTGTCGTGTAAAAGTTTGGGGCTTGGAGGACGCATTGAAGTTCCAGCTTCATAACGTTGAACAAAAAAAAAAAAAGCAGCTTCAATGCATGTGCTGCAGAAAACGGATGGCGAGGGCGAGAATGTATATTTTAATCATGTGTTAACCTTTTAGAAATGGTGCTTCACGGGCTTTTAGGAAGTAAATGTCACTAGGACAAAAGAGGTTATCATACAAATCAACCCAGATTCAATGCCACCAGTGAAACATGTTTAGACCTTATATATATATATATATATTTCTATATATATTCCAAGGAATTGTAAGAAATTATCCACACAACAGCAGCTGAATGGATTATAATCAGGCTTTCTGCACAGTTTGATCCAAGTGTGCCGGAGTCTGTAAATCCAAACAGGACTGTGGCTCTTAAGGACTGGAAAACATTCTGTATTTTACCATAAAGAATGTTGCGAATTATAAAAGAGGGGTGAAAAAAAAAAAAAAAAAGTAAAATACTTCATAAAACATAGCTTAATAGTTTGGAGGGTGTGTAAATAATAAGAAATTAATTTCAAATTAGTAAAACAAAAGGGACTGTTGTTGGAATAAATATTCAAGATGCAAAAACTGCTCAAAGTGTTAGTTACCTTTAAACTGTAATAAACTACACTATCAACAGCAGGAATTCGCTCAAGGAACATTGCTGAGAGAAAAGTAGATGAAAATCGCATGAAGATGAACAGATACAGACACAAAGCTGCAAATATCTCGGTTAAAGGAATGAAGTTATTCACTGCAAATACTTGAAAGGCTTGAATGATGCTTACAAAGATTATCATACCCAATAGTTATTCTGATTTAAAAAACAGCCCAGTAGATTTATTTAAAATATATAAAGAAAAGCTTTTATTTGAAGTAAATGCTTATAAAAGTATCAGAATACACTAATGTGAGTATTTGTAACATGTTTCAACCCTTTTGCCAACTTTTATGGAAGTTTTTACACATTTTTACAAGATGAGGTCAACCTTCTGCTTGTTGCCCCATTTGCCCTCAAGACATTACAAATTACTGAAGTCAAACAGGAGTATTCCCAATAAATCCTTTTGTCCCAGGAGCCGTCAGGTTGGGAGGAGAATCCAGCAGCAGCGGGTTATAAGTTACGCCGCCGTCTTTGCTGTAGCCGAGTAATGTGACATGATTTACAGTGTGAACTTATGAGCTGCAAATTCATTTATTTGTGAACAGCTGGTGTTGAGACATGAGTATGTTGTGTTTTGCACTGCGCCGAGCAAAAGACAAATTTCCACATGGTGAATAATAAAGTTGTTCAGTCTCGAATCTGTGATTTAATCTCTTGGACAGTCAAGATGTTGCTATTTTTTAGATTTTATATTCCCAAGAAAACAAGAAAACTACACCACAGTGGGAAAATACTTCAATGATCTATCTAGCTTGGATAGTGGTTCATCTAACCAACAGACTGAAGCTGATCTCAGGTGATTCTGGGTAAAGAGTCCATCAGTCCATCACAGGACAAACACAGAGAGAGAAAAAAAAACCAACGTAAACAGCCGAGGACGCCTGCGCCAGTTGGGCGAAGTGATACTTCTGCAACACAAGAAGCGATTAAATAAACATGAATAACTCCCAAAGGACACACGAGGCAGTCTGGGGCGACAGCATCTGCTCCACACAACATGAAAAGTCCCACAGAATCCGAGACGCCGCAACGCAAACAGATAAACATCAAACACCAACTTCTGGGGTTCGCTTACGCGCAACTCTGATAGTAACTGACTTCAGCAGGTGTTCTCTGAACAACACACTCCTCCTTCTCCGTATAATTAGATGACGATGACGGCAGGGAGACCGAGTGCTGAAAAGCAAATGTTGAACTCATCTAACTTTATTTGGCGTATCGAGTACAACACAGATATTTTGTCATATTTGTGAGTTTGGGAGTTTAACGTCGTCGCTGCTAATGGAGCCCGGTGGGACGGACACACTGCTGTCACCTGACTATTGTCATGTCAGTCACTGGGTGAGAGAAAACCTCACATAGGAAGAACATGGAAACTCCACATAGAAAAGCCAAATGAATAAAATATATTGGCATTCAGCCTGCCAGATAAATACAATGGTTACAAATGAAATTCAGTGGAGCAGTGGTTCCCTTGGAAATTTTTTTTTTTTCAGCCAAGTATGAGCAAAACAAATTGTTGGCAGAAAAAAAAAAACAGCCTCTTTGAAGAGGTACAACACAACGATGTGCCGTCAGAGTCTGATTTATTAAAGTACTTTCCATTCTATCTCCGAAATGTCTGCAAATCATTCTCTTTTAATACAACTGTTGATCATATTATTGTAGTAATACTGTACAAAGAGACATGATGAAAAAAAAAATCTACTTTTGCATTACCCCAAATATTTTTTGCATGACTTTTGAGATTACTTTACTGGACTTCTGTTCACTCACATGATTTTTTAATACTTTTCAGCCTCGACTTGACACTATTGTATTACCTTGGATTAACTATATCACCACTCAGTATTTGTTTTACCCTTAAAAATCTGGACATTCCCTCAAAATACAAGGAAATAGTACAATCTTCAGTGACATGAGAGAAAATATGCAATAAAAAAAACAATTTAAAAAAGTCTTGCTGGATTTTAAAATGCCTTGTTCTTGCTCTACTAGGCCTCACTACGACCATCCGCTCTAACGGGGACCCAGGATCCAGGTTACAGTCTTGTTACTTTTGAAATAATGTTTCCTAAAACAAGTGTTTACATACAAGTTGTGGCTAGAAAAAAAATCTCGCCGGTTCCTCTTTTTAATGAGGCGTTCACATTATTTTGTCCAGCTCCTCTGGACCTTAATGAAGTTGGGATTTCTTCTCCGTTGGCTGCGTCACATTAATCAACTTTCTGTGTAGCTCATAATGGAGCCATTGTACATGACAGACTCCAGAATTTAATCTACGGCCGAGCAATAAACGGGACGCCCTTCACAGCTGATGTGACAGGGCCGTCTACTGTATGTGTTGCACTCCTTCCTTTGAACCGTTCAGCCCTGAGCCGGGTCGCTCAGCTGGAATGGGTACGCCGAGACAAGGTCGCCAGTTCAAACAAGCGCCGCTCATCATCCTCAAAAGGCGGCGCCGACACTGGTGTCCGTGTTTAATTGAGGGGATCGCCTCCCTGGGCCTTAAGTCTCTCTCAGCAGCAACACAATGGACAAATAAAACCTCCCTGAGAAGAAAATTCAGCTGACACAAGTGGCATCCACCTGGTCAAGGATGGAGTGTAGAGCTGCAAGGACGCCGTCAAACACGCTGCAGGGGCTCCTTCTGAAAACCCGCTCTGAATTATACTGTCAGTCTCTGAGTTTATTTTGTCAGCGTGGGTGTCAGACACACTCTGGAGGTGGATTAGGCTCTGTTTGAACATAACTTGCCCTCGGGAGAACTGCGCTGAAGTGGATTTGGTTAATGGGAATCTGTCCATCACCATATCTCAACTCGCTGTACATTCAATTATCGCGTTGCCTGCCTGGCTGCCTGTAATTATTTACTGATCGGGCCGACAGAGCTTTCAAGTTCAAATGGATGCGCTGAAGAAGCACGAGAGGGGTGGGCGGAGGCGGATGGAGGGCATCCCTGGAGTTTATTACGAGAGAGGACGGTCATGTGTCATCGGAGTCCATTGTGCCTCAGCGCCAGCGTCCCCCAAGACCCCGGCTGCTAACGGCGAGAGGAGCAGTGGTGATTAAGCAAGATGATGAGCTTGCAAATTGATATCCACCAAGAAAGTCACTGCCTCTGAAGGGCAAGGAGGCACGCCGACGACGAGTTTCCTCTGCTGCGACGCCATTGTCTCTCAAGCCCCTTAAGAAATCCAAAATCATGTCATTTGCAGGGAAATCTGCTTGGAGGAAAAGGATTTGAAGGCAGCGGGGCCGAAATGAAGACAGACACATTTACCCACACAGTCACCACCCTCTGGTCAGGCTGTCAGAATCAATCAGGACAAAATATTTTAATACGCCAGGGTAATGTATAGCCACTAATCTGGAGACCGCTGACATCCCGCTGGCAGACAGCCAGGTGGGCTTCCCTCTCAAAAAGTTGTCCTCCTCTTTCTTTCCCTGTCACGCCGTTTCATTCTCCTTCACCTCGCTTTTTTCCTTCTCCCCTGCTCTCTCATTACAGCCTTATCAGAACTATTAATCTGGCACAAGTACTTCACTCAGCAGGTCTTATTGTGAAAGCCACCTGCCCAGAAGTGGGGGGCAAATGAATACAAAGATGGCTCTTTCCACACCGGGAGCCACCACTGCCCGGTTTTTTTTTTTTTCCTTCATTCTTCTCTTTCTGTCCCGCTTCATTTTCCCAGCAAGAGCTTCCTCTGCTCCCAATATTTTTTTTGTTTGCTGATTTATGTGCTCTCGCGTTTTAGATGTGAACCCTAAAAACCTGAGACACGGAGGCTGTTTGCCGGCAGGGGATCATTGTGTTTCCATTTGGGGCACCGTTACGGTATTGAGTTTGGACAGCTGACGTTACTCCACAACGCCGCTTGCAATAACAGCGCTGCGAGTCGGCCAGCTGGGAAGGTGACGAAAAAAGGATGCCTTGGATGCTCAGAAAAAAAAAAAAAAAAACTGCCCCCCCCCCCTTCTAAAGCTAATGAGTGTTAACGTTTTTTTTTTCTCAAACAGTTCCATCTCGTGTCTCTGTGCATGTCACATCTGTTTCAGAAAACCCTCACACAGAAACCATCATTGAACAAGCAACGCAATTTATGTGCCCTTCATCACATTTCAAAGAGCTTGGAATAGCACAAAGCGTGGCTGTTGAGCAGAAATTTTCCAATATTCTAACCTATCAGAAATGAAGACAAGCTGTCTTTATTTAGGCGTGACCACCAAGCATATTTTTTAGTTTATCCAGTGGGAATTCAAAGGGCTTCAGAAGAGCGAATGTGGCGGAGGCTTCTCAAGCCCCAGAAGAGCATGTAATTCTTCAATTAAAGTTAAAACACGGAAATCAAACAAAATTACATCCACGGTTTTGGGAGCATTTTTCAGTTCTCTTCTGCTTCTGGTAAAAAAGGATCTTTTTTATGAACGCATGTTGACGCCTACACGGTTTCTATACATGGAGCCCGATTTAAATTTCAGGATGAAAGATATCCGCAAAACACACTGCTCTGTGGATAACTAGTGGCAGAGGGTAATGCTTTGTGTACACAAAAAACTGCCTGCTGCCATCAAAAATAAAGCTACTCATCCACGGTGCGTTTCAATTTCAGGTTCATCAGAGCATTGTTAATTGTTGAGGTGTGTATCAGCGTCTTCCCTGGAGAAACCTGTAGAGAAACTGTTACTGGACTTGTGCATCATGGGGAAACAGTTCTGCTCATGTATGAGTAGATGAAACCCAACAACGACGGTCTCGACAGTGTCATGACTCCCAGTCCACATTCTCCTGGTCTAACTTCATTGTCTGAATGTCCATGCACTTTCCATTATTTATATACTTAGTGACATGTTTATAGCATATTTTGTGCTGTGTAAATGCAACATTTCTGAAATGGAAACACAGAAACATTGTTGTGTAAAAGGGGTCTAAAATACCTCATCTTTTCTCTGCAGACTACATTTGTGCCGGCGACACTCGACAGACCATTAACTTCTCATTCTCATTCACCGGATTGCACATGACAATGTACACTCTCCACACACAAAGGCTCCAAATCTGTAAATGAACCCGAGAGAGTTCTGGCCACGGCACCATCAAGCAGCCCATTTCACTCTTTACTTTTGTTATTTCACATTTATGGCTGTTTTCCTGATATATGCATGTCTTCAAACAAATCTCTGCATTCCCTACAGAGAAAACACTTTCACTCCTTGTTCTGCTGGAAATGAATGGGTGGCAATGGAAGGTGATTCACTGCAATTATGAGCCATCGACAATTTCAATAGATGTTGGTCTCATCACTGTCATGACAATGATTCAACAATAAAAGAGCAAAAAAATTCATCTCGACTTGTTTCAACATGGTGTGTCAACATGGGAGTTGTCCATGGTTTGTTACACTCTGTTCTGGTTTAAAAAGCTTTAATAATTCCTTCTTTTAATTGTCTGCTGGGAAGAGCGAATGATCTGACTGAGCAAAGTGCCTCCTCGTGAGACTGGGTGGAGGCGGCATGTGCTAGCACAAGTCAGGATGTAGGTTGTGGCGTCTGTTTGCATAAACAAAGCAGTGACACAATTTCGCCAGCTTGGGAAAAAAAAAAAAAAAAAAACAAAAAAAAAAACAACTGCGCTTGGAAACAAATCTTTTCACAGTATTAACTTGGCCTTGACAATCAAATTAAAATCATGTGTTTTCACAAGGGGCCTTCACGATCCTTTTTAATTTATTTTGTTGCGAGTGCGCCGCCATCTCCGACGTTCACTCCTATATATGCCACTCACTGAAAACCTCCAGGGCGGAATGCAAACGAGATTGTATATATTTTTGGAAAGTCGGCAATATGGTGGTGTTCACTGAAGCACATCGAGATAAACTAGAAGTGGAACAAAAAAAAAAAAAAAAAAAGAATGAAAGGTTTCCACAGGACTGCATGTGCACCTCCACCTGTGCATTCCTGTTTGCACGGCCTGATTCCGATGGCAGACGTCTGAATCTGATCCTTGGACTGCTGTTGTCTGAGTGCACTCCACGACCCCGGCCCCCGCTCGGCACCCTGCTGGTGGGACAAAGAGCATGTTGTTATATGAGGGGCTTTAGATGTGTAATTACCCCCAATCCGCTCCGCAGGAAGCACCATAAACACTCCGCTTCATACCTGCCTGCACCTGAGAGGGCAGGAGAAATCCTTCAGATCGCCACGTAAACAACAGGGACAGCAAATCTTTAAGCAAGCAGTCCTCTGGTCGTCTTCGGTGGCAGCGACATAAAAATGAGTGAAATTAGTCGTTAGGAGACAAAACAAAGAATCCTTCACAGTTACATGCACATTACGTGCTTCATTAACTCCAAGTGCCGGAGCTTGATAGTCTATTCTCAGAAGTTACATTGGGAATAATGTTTTTCCACTGCTGCTCTCAATTAAGGATCTAGGTCACTAATTTGTGTGCCTGGTGGATGAAGGATCCGGATATTTGCTTTTGAATTTGCATATTGAGCGTCGCATGAAAATGGATGACCTTTTCCTTTCTGACCCTCAGGGCGATGGTTTACATTCCAGATGCACGTGTGAGGAAGGAATGTGCACGATAAGAGGCGGGAGGCAAATGGCAAGAAAATGTTTAAAGACCAAAACCGCGCGGTTAACCTGCCTCGGTAATAAATCACTGTCAAGCTAAAAATGTTCACACACAATTATGATTAAATATGCATCCATTCAAAGTGAAATCTACACATAAAGATTTTATTGCACCGGTGAATAGCTGGCATTGTCTTGAGGAACAAAGAGCTTGTGCCGTTCACTAAAGAAAACGTGATGATGAATGTAGCGTGGGAGATTGTGGAACCGGAATTCACATGAAGCTGCTTCCTTTAAATGAGTGGCCTAAAAAAAAATAAAGATCAACCAGTTGGCACCGGCACAAAACCACTCGCCAAACATTCACACACTCAGATGCAGAACAAAACTAAAACCACAAGTGCCCGGATAGATAAATTAACATATTATTGGAGCTTATTAAAAAGGTAAAATGGAGGAAACATGCTCCCACGTGTGTGAAAAGACTCATGACCTCTGGGGAGGATTTGCATTTATGAAATTAAGGTTCAAAGCCATGGCCTGACATGTATGCATTTTGAAGGCTCTAAGCCTCCATTCTCCCCTAATCGTTTCTTACACCATCTGCCGCGTGTGCGAGCAGCAGCAACGTAAATTACGCTATATGTGTTCTTTATAGGTTTAGGAAGAGAGCTTAGAGAGAGAAGATTACAGGCTTTCAATACATGTTTGTATTGCCTTGGGCCAACAAGGAAAACTGTGCAAATACTATGTTATTTATTCGACAATTTGCCAACTGTGTTGAGCTTGATTAGTAATCACGAATAGTTGTGTGACGCTTAATTGCAAGCAGAACCATATATGTTTGCATGCATGCATGCATGCATGAGTGCATGCACCATTTCTCAGGCGCATTAGTAGCCTGGCATGCTGGTTTGGTCACATCTTCTTAATTGTCACTGAACACAAAGAGCGGCTGAGGTGGATGGGAGTGCCAGTTCTGCAGGCACTACGTCAGAGAACAAACACTTCCTTCAGGTTTTGAGATGATAATGAGTCCAGATTAAAAGGTGACAAGTCGAAGGAGGTAAAGTGACTTTACCCTCAGGGTGGCCTCGTCCACCCGGCCAAACAACAGTCATCAAGATATGACAATTTAGAGGTACAATAAGAGTCCACATTATCCCGTAAAATCCGTTACGTTACTCCAAGGATTAATATTGGACTTCAAGATAATCATGTGGATTTTTAAGCAGTAAGATTATAGTGAAGTATCAAGAGACAGATTTGGACACACAAATTATATTTCTATCTTTATTTACTACTAGTTTTGCTGTTTGCTTGAGTATTTAGTTGGCCTAGCAGCTGACTGATCGGACGATTGTCTGAGGGTCTTGTTGGTAACAGGTTTGAACTTTACTATTGCATTCAAAGCGAGAGGAATCTGTTTTTAATTCAAGGCATTTCTGTGCAGAGGTTTGCATGTTCTCTCTGCCCATGTGTGAATTGCCTGCTTTCCCTACACTGCCATGAAATACTTGTTCAGTTAATTGATGCTTCTGAATTACCCATGAATGTAAAAGCTTGTTAGTTGTGTTGTTTGTCTCTGGATCTGGGATCTCTTCTGAGGTAGCCTCCCCTGCTTCGTGCCTGAGGCTGGGATCAGCTTCAGCGCCACAAATTGGACAAAACAGGTAGGAAAGATGGATTCCTGGCTGGATGGATAAGATGCTGGCCCACACACTGCCCCCTCCAACAACGTTAAGTACTTGGTTGGCAGACTGGTATTGTGGGGAAAAAAAAACATAGCCTGTGTAGTAGTCTGATCTATTGCATAATTTATTACAGAACCGTATACAGAGTGTCTTGGCACAAGCACCAGCAGAAACACATTATTCAAATGTATGCCACATTTTCACTTGTAAGCTATTGTTGTTGCTGGAGTAGCCCAGATTGCTGAGTAGGTCATCTATCAATCCCAGAGTTGGTGATCAATCTCCATTTTCACCTGTTTAAGTCTTCTCGTTCAAGTTGGTCTCAGTGGCTGCCAAAGCTTTTTACCACTGGACTCAACTTTAAAGTTTTGGTGAGAGCAACTGGCTTCATACCCTGGAACCCAATGAGCATTTCCACCAAATTGTATGGCAATCCTACAGAACTCAATCTGAATCAAAGCACTGAATCAACCAGCCAACTTTATTACCCCCGTCGGGCCACGGCTCTATCATAACAATAAATCTCATTAAGCTGTTTTGTGCAGAGTAGCTGGAGGTTCTGCTCCACACACATGCATATAGGGGTCAACTCCAAGAGGTAATTATAGCGCGTCTCTTCAGCCTGATAACCTTTTGTGTAGCTTCAGGTCACATGAGATGAAACAGATGAATGAGTTTCTCCACTTTCTTAAACCAATTACATTTATGTCCAATAAAAGCTGATTTTCCAATTACATTAAATTGCAGCATGGCTGCAGTGTGATTTCAAAAGGTTTTTTTTTTTTTTTTTTTCATATTTCTCACCAAATATCGGGTTTGTTGATGTGCAGTGTGAAGGTTAATAATACAGGAAATTCACTAGTCTGAATGTAACATATTGTGTATATTTGTCAGGAAATATATTATTGATCTCTTCCATCTCAACAAACTTGTTACCTGCCAGGTATGTTGATTAATATTTTCCATTATGTTAATAGAAATCGTAATCCGGATGCAATTGCATTTCTTTCTAAAGCATATTTGCTTTTGAATGCTGCAATGTATGCAGATTTCACTCAAGAATAATCACCAGGAAAAAATTGGCCGGAGACATTGAACGCATGAGCCGTCATTACCAACTTAAATGCAAATAAACGTGAGTGCAGGTTTTGCGTGCATCGAAGTAGAAAAGTTTGTGAAATCAAATCAATATCTGTGGTAATACATTTCCCTGCGGGCACTTTGGAAACAAAGCATGTTTTAATGAGATATGTAGCATTCAGAAATGAAATGGAAAGATGAAAGATGTGCTCATGCATAAAATAAAATATGTTAGGCATATTTAATTGGATTAGCTTTAATGCCATACCACAACAGCACTCGACGCAGTGTGCCAGGAGACATTCCCATTTCATACACCCTTTCAATACTTGGTCATGTTTTTCATTAGGAACAGTATATATAAAGGTGTATATTCACCTGGGACTTCTGCAAATATTAATTGATCATTTCCCACACTCAAAAAACACCTTAAGTGTAGTGAATAATCCTCACTCCTAATTTCCATTTTGTGTCATCTTACTTCTTTCATGCTGAAGGATGAATCACATTTCCTTACATAGCTGCGCTGATGCATCTTCATTCTACTCAAAGCTTTTACAGTGCCATCCTCTGACCCCCCCCACCCCCCCTCCCAGCATCAGTCATGTTGGAAGTAGAGTGTGACTGATCCTCCTGCAGCCTCCTCCTCTGAAGACGAGCTGACGGGATCAGCCCATTCCTCACGTCTTGATGTGGGAAGCCTGACTGCCTCCGAGTGCCCTCCCCGCATCAGCATTCCTCGGCATTCCTCGACTGGACTTGACACGGAGTCACGCGCTCAGGAGCGCAAGTTCAACCATGTCCGAGGTGCTTATTTTCGCCCACAAGATAATTTTCCCTCATAACGAAAATACACACAGGCTGCATTCCTAAATACGAGGCTTGAATATCGCGTCCACCCAACACCACAAGCACTCCCAATGCATCTGTGAAGATGAATATGTACAAATTATATATATATTTTTTTATATTATTTTTAGGTGAGCAACTGGAACAAAGCAGAACCGACACTTTTTGACCCTTCGGAAAGGGTTGTTTTGGTAGATGATAAAGTATCAGGTGAAGACTTATGACTCATGTCAGTGTATGTGGGAATGTGGCAAGATGTTTACAATACAGCAAAGTTCTCACTCAGCGGCGGCGGGGTTTAGAACCTGCCGGCATTCCTCGCAGAAAGTAGAGACGACGGGAAACATAAACAAAGGAGAGGTGCAAATGTGCGACAGATAAACAGACCGTCTCTCCGCCAGAGAGGGGGAGCCGACGGACGCGGCGGCGCGAGCTCGGGGCTCGTACATGAGTGCTGACATTCAGGCGATGGCGGACCCCCGCACAAGGCTCCACTGTTGGAGGGGAAGGACGAGGGAAAAGAGCAGCTGTCTGCAGGGGCAGGCGTCGATTCGACGGCCCCCCCAGCTGTCAGAGCACAGAGAAATGGTCGATTCACATAAAGGACATTGGGTCAGTGTTCAAGGACCGACGGGACATCGTAACTTGCGCCACATATAGAGAAACGTGTGTGTGATCCCGAGTGTATGGCGAAGCAGCACACACTTGGGCGCACTTTACAAGCCAACGTAGAATCGTCCTGAGCTTGCTGAACATTCAACGACACTGCATTTTCCATCAATATAGAGATTAGGGCAGTTTTAGGAGGAAGAGAGAGGAAAAAACACTTTTTCCTGTCATGTATTATCGCATCGGGAACATTTTCAAAGAGACTCTAAGCTAAAAACACTCATTTCCATTCATGAATTCAGTGGTGTCAGTGCGAATATGCTGAAAGAGCCCGTTTGCTGCTTTGCTTAAGTGTACGATTATGCGTAGTGTATTTCAGTTTGTATATGGACATTTTATATTGGCTTTTATCTTGTGCAGGATGATAGGTCAACCCTGTCTTCCTCGCTACAATGAGATCTCATAGCTGATCAAATAAAGGTGAAACAAATCCATTAAAGACACGGGCAGTATTTTTAATCTATATGTATATTTTTCTGTGATAGAATTCCTATCTTCTTCTTCATTTTTCAGCACTCTGTCCGTGAGAGTGTGTGTGTGTGTGTGTGTGTGTGTGTGTGTGTGTGTGTGCATGTGTGTGTGTGTGTGTGTGTGTGTGTGTGTGTGTGTGTGTGTGTAGGGTTACTAGTTATAGGTTAATATGTGGCTGGTGGATGAGATGCAGCTGAACCAAGATCCACCAATTACCATTTCTGTTTTTCAATGATATAAGTCACCAATGCATCAGAGATTAAAAAAAAAACAAAAAAAAAAACCAAAAAAACTTTTCTCCACACGAACGACTATTTTCTGGAGTTATTTTTGGTTTCGTTATGTTGACTAAATTTATATTTCTTTACTTCATTAATCTCAACCTGTGTGCATGACCCAGTTTTTGTCATTGTTTTTGTTTAAATGAACTTTTTTTTTAACTTTGAGCACTTTCGTGGCAAAAGAAATATTCTGACAAGAGCCGAAGTTGAGAATGAAACTATTATCAGTGGAGTATAGTCAATGTAACTACCAAGTAAAACTTGGAGACAATTGTTCATGAACAAGTCCCACATCGATAATTGATAAGATAATTACCGAATGCAACAAATATTTCAGAATATCTAATATCTTTTTACAAAATAGAAAAGTAAAAAAGGAGAATCACTGCCTCACTCTTCACAGAAAACTGAGTTCCTTTAGAGATGGAAATTACCATTTTCTTGTAAAATATATAGGATTTCTTTCATTTTTGCTGTGGAATATTCACATTTGTTCCGCCGTGATTATGAATAAAGTCTGAATATGAAAAAAAAAGTGTTTATGGTGAATAAAAAGAGATGGGGCAGCCTTAAAGTGTCTATATCTACTTCTGCAGAATTTTTCTAAAATGGTAAATTTGCATACAAAACTGTGTGAACACAGCTTCAAGCAGATTGAAATCCTGGAATGTGACTATAAAATGAGCAGCATACTTGTTTTTCTTTTTTTCTTCTTTAAATCCAACCAAAGTCTCCTCGAGCCTAATTTTCTGATCCATGACAGTTGTTCAGGCTCACACACCGACACTTGTTAGTCTTGACAGGAGGCATTGTGGTGATGTGAATGGTGATAGGGAGCAGAGGGCATGTTTGTCTGCAGAGGATCTGCCTCCTGGCTTTGTTGAGACTGAGCTCCGGGTTCAACACCTCCCCCCCCCCTCTTACCATCCAGCTGGAGACGCGGAGCAGGAAAAGCCGAACGTGCACATCAAGCTGTGTTTTTGAAAGGAGAAGAAGAGCGGGGTGTCATCAGCATAGCAATTATTATTCTCCAGGATGTGGATTGTGATGGTGGAGCAAACATGCATAGCAGGAGAAAATCAAAAGGGAACCCCGTGGAGACTTCGCTGCAATGAATAAAGAAATCCTCTCCACAATCCTTGATAAGAGGGCCAGCTTAAACCGACGCCGCGCTTCATTTACGGCCACTGAATACGAAGATGGTGCGCAGTTCTTCATTTAATGCGCTCCTCTATGATTTGATCCCCAGTCAACTGGTTTCTTACCCATCCGCCTAAATTACCCATGAGCTCCTCGCCGTGTGTCTTTCCTGAGAACCTGGCTGACTGAAGACATGAAAAATAGAAGAGGAAATATGCAAGCGCCGGTGTTTCTGTTCCGACTCCACATACATCCAGTTAATTGAAGCACACCCACACATCTCACCTGACACAAGAATCTATAACTCTCTAAAAAAAAGCAAACTCAACTTTCACTCACGCATGAAATGCTGCTTCCCGTCTTCCCAACTATCATGGAAAAACCTGGGGTACATTTGCCCACATGCATCCACAATCAGGCAGTCCCTCTCTTCTTAATTACTGCTTGTCAGATGGCGGAGCACGATATCTATTGGCTACATTTGTCTCGATCTATTTCAATTACACTGACATGTTAATTCCATCTTTATCTATCGCTTTTGAGAGAAGGATGAAGCTTTTTTGTCTATTACACAATAATATCAATCATGTAATCAGGGCACTCACAGAATTACAAATATGAAGATTGATGGCATGAAGATGATTGTGTAAGGATTTTTTTTTTTTCTTTTTTGGGGCATTGTTATTAGCGGTTTCTCTGATACTGGTGATTACTTGGAGAGAATTCACCGGGTAATTACGGCTATAATCATGAGATATTCATTGCTACAAAATAAATTAGATGCGAGTGTCTACGCTTGTCTGGAGTTGACTGGAGGATTGTGCAACGATTGAGACAAAGGACAACTGATGAGGGTCAACGGTGAGGAAGTTCTTATTCAATTCAGAAAATCCTGGCTCACAGTATTTTTGGAGTGAAACTTAAAAGAATCAGAGGTTGAGTAGCAGAGGAAATAAAAGATGATAATAGGAGAAGAAAGACAAATGACAGTTTTTGAGGGAAAAACCTATGAGTGAACAACTTTTTGTTTAACTGTGCTCAAAGACAGAAAAACTAATTTTGGGCCATTTGCATACTTGAGGCGCAACTCCTTTACCAAACACATTTCTGTATCACTCTCATCACCTTTTGCTGATATTTGTCTCTTTCATTGTTTGAGTAATACTGAATAAAGTCCATCGCAAAGCCAAATGCCATAGATAACAATAGTTTCAGCAGTAAACATGAATATAAATACAATGCTTTGAGTGTGCAATAACATCTTCAATGAGGCCTCTGTGTGCAATGATGTGTGTTTCTTTTATTATTGAACAGAGTGTAATACAATAAGTTTTCTTTATTTTTATTGTACTTTTGTTTATACCTAGAATTTTATTATCAGTGATCTTTATTGTACTTTTCATTAGTTTTTTCTGTCTGTTCTGTATATTTTGTTACTTCTGTATAAGATGTTTGAACACAGTTTTTGCAAAGCTGGCAAACAGTGATGCATAAAAAAGAAACTGCAATTATCTGTACTCTTATCTGTGCCTGTGGAAATGGAAGTAATTGTCTACTTGGTGTTCAGTTTTAAAGAAGTAAAGGTCAGACAGTACAATTTAATGACAAATAAAATCTGTGTAAGCGTCAGCACAAATTTTTAACCAGCTGTAGAGATTCTCCCAACTAATCAGAGGTATGTTTTGGGAGTAATGTGCAAAAAAAAGAAAAGAAAACACATCAATACTACCGTCTGATCCCTTCAAGAACCAGGTGCTGTTATGCTTTGGCTCGTTGCTACGATGAGGGCAACTTTTAGACATTCTCACCTGTGAAAAGAAGTTTACAATATCACCTGCTGTCAGATCATAATCCATCCGGTCCTTCTGCTCTGTTCTGGGGTAAATAATGAAGTCATTACTGACGCATGCAGAAATGTGCACTGGACTGCTTCAGAGACACACACCGTGATGCAGGTGCCTCAAAAACTTCATTACAGACAAAAAAAAACACAATTTCACCACACTTATTTGCACAATCCTTAAATGCAGGGTGCCATTCCGCCTGTGAAAATAAGACATAATAACCTAAACCAGGGGTTTAGTCGGTCCTCAGCGTAATCTCTTTACAGTTGCCTCACAATATATCTGACCACACCTCATTATGAGACCAACGTGCCCATTTGTGCACAGATGCATGCAGGTACATTTAATGTGTTGAGCACTGAATAAGTTAATAACACACACTCTATTCTAGCAAAAACACTTTTCCAGGTGTTCAACAGCTCAATAGGCTTTTCATGAGTTTCATTTGGCCTTGAACTTCTCGCTTATTTCTGTGATGAGATTATTCTGTCTTTTCATCTCAAATAAAGTAGATTTATTGAAATTGTAGCAAAACTGATTTTGTTTGTTGCATGAAAAACATACTGTATCTTTGAAATCAAGTCTGTCACCAATGTGCGTCTGTCATTGCTGACAAACGCCCGGTTTTTAAATGAACCACTTAGAGGTCAACAGTCAACTATGTCAGCTTCCACAAATTGAGTGTAATTTCGAAAGCCTTGCTGAACTACCTGGTCATTACCAGAGCGTTTCGACATGTGTTCATGTCTTTGAGTCACAGAGTGGTATAAGTGCGGCTCTGTGGAGTCATCCTGTTCTCGAGGTGGCTTCAACGGGGCTTGAAAACCGTGCAGCAAGAACAACTTTAAAGTGTGAACTCTTTACGGCCTTCGAAAGAGGGAGAAAAACAGCATGCCCAGTCAGACACTGGAAGTTAACCAAACCTCTGGTAGCCCTTGATTCTTCAGCACTTCGGAGTATTCACTTGACACCACATCCTTATTTCTAATTCACAACGATGTAGTAAATAATGGACGAATGCGAGAACAAACCCTGGAAGCCCAAGGCTAAACTCAAGCGTCAGGGGGTCTCAGGCTTCCAGGGGTGTTAATTCAGAGAGCAGCAAACACTCCAGCCTCAGCGTGCTGCTGGGTCTGCTTTGTAGATGTGATAAAACACTTCCAGCCGGCCCGACAGCATCCATAAAGGTGCAGATAAGGACTGGCTGCAAAAGTGATGAGAACAATAGAAAGTCTTTCGTGCTCGTGCCCTCCACGAACTACACCGAAACACTTGTTTGCCAGCCGGCAATGCAGCACATACTAACTATGATCGATGATTATTTCTGGAGCACTGAACCTTGGACCGTGCTTCGAAATGGCTCAAGACCCATCTTTTTAATCGAGCTTTTAGAAAAGCATCTAATGAACTTATTTTCATCGTGATGACCATGTTGAAGGTCTTAAGTCAATGTTTTACAAACATTGTCATGAATTGTTCAGAAACCATTAGCATTGCCTTTAAAATGTTTGTATCCACAAAGTGCGATGGAAAAGTTCTTGAACTTCGCTCAAGAAAAAAAAAAGAAGAAGAAGAAGGCAGAACCTGCTTCTGGTTTCACTACCATCTCTTTCAAAACGGTCACGCTGTGCAGTAATTCACTGCTCTCAGCACTCCTGACATGCTTGGATTGCTCCCTGAAAGTCCTTTTGTCCAAGTCGAGCATTACCTGAAATTCTGTCTTTTCAAAGTGTGGAAACGATTTCCCTTTAGCTTCGAACTTCATCTTCAAGGAAAAGAGGAAAAAAAAAAATCGAAAAGGAGAAAGAGACGAGTACAGTTCATATGCTTTCGAGGCATTGTTCATTAAATGTCACGATGAAGCCTTCAACAGAAACAGAAACACAACTTGCTTACATATTTTTGTTTTATCTCCTTTTCAAAGGTGCAGTCCTACATTTTAATTCCACTTTGTAGATATTTTCTCTGTAGCTACAGGTTTGGTGATATAAAGCCACAGACTTTACCATTCCGCTCATCTCCTCGGAGACACAATGCTTTTACAGTCCCAGAGTCGATATTACAAATTACTCAGGAGGTCTGTTTAGTACAATAGCGCCACAGCAAAATTGGATTTTCTTTCCCCTGCTTCTCAGCTTGAATCGTTGTGTGTATGTCTGAGGCACCTTAGGGGATCGGCATTGTTCCAACGGCATCAGTGAGTTAATTCTTCTTTTTTTTTTCTTTTTTTTTTTTGATTAACTGAACCCTATATGAATTTATTTAATGATGAAAAGAAAGAAAGAAAGACTTTACCAAGCTGCGTATCACACAAAACATGCCCATCTGCCTCAAACATATGGCTGTGCTAAATGGTGCAGAATGCATTATTGTTTTCTTGTATCATGTTTGCGTAGAAGCAGGAACATATATTAATACACCGTCGAAGCTTGTATATTTAGATTCATAGATAATAACTTCCACAACAGTGAGATCAGGAAATCATCTGAAGCTCAGCCGCGCGCGAAGCTCGAAGCATTCAGTCACGTTTGGCTGTAAAAGGCGACAAGTAGACGGACTGAAGACTGTTTTACAGTCTCTCGTGCATTCACGCACAGACACCAGCAGCCACATGTGAGAAGCAGATAACACTCTCAACAAAACAATAAAGCGTCCGTTTGTTGTGTTGAATTACATAATGCATTGCGTCTGTTATCTATGCATTCATGACACCCCCCCCCCCCCCCCCATTTATGAGCTGACTTGCACTCTGGTATTTGCTTTCCTCATACCTGACTGAAGCACAAACTGTTTGCGTTATGACCAAAGAATTCAACAGATGTTTTCCCAAACACAAGACAAGGCAGGTTTCATCCAGCTTATCGGCTGAGGCACGGGGAAATTCCCCCTCCGGCTCCGTGGCTTTGGCATCGGCAGGGACGCAGCCTGTGGGCTGGTGGCAGCAGAAATTGCCAGCAAACGAACACAAGGAATCTTTGCCTGATAACATATGAAAGAGAACTGGCACTGAGTGTGAGTGTGTGTGTGTGTGTGTGGGGCAGACAGTATGTCTTCATACTTCTCCGCATTTGCTTTCCTTATCTTCCATCGGCACATGAGAGGATTCCCGGTGAGCAGCCGTCCCTTTGAAATCCTCCCAGCGTGTTTGTTTATGTCAAGCACTCGCGTGTTTCAGGGATTACATCTTTTCTTTTCCTTTCCTGAATTCCCCTCCTCATGAGCCTCAAAGGAATCCAGCAACATCTCCCTGCTTCTCCCATTCGACTCACACAAACACACACACACGCACACTTACTGGTTTGGATTCGCACTCGCGGCCCATGGCGAGGATTAGGAAAGGTTATTAGATTAATTTTCATGCATAACAATATATGTGGCTTCACATCACAGTGAGAGCAGGAAGCATGATAACACACAGAAGGGTTCATGCCTTGCTGAGCTCAAGCGAAACATGCTCTTATTTATTCCAACAAATGGAAAATTATTTTTCTTCCCTGGCAGTACATAATATATATTTAATGATTGTTATTTTCAGTGTTTTTTCGGTTCCTTCCATCATCCTTTGGGCTTAATGGTCAGGCTAATTAAGCCTGTTGAGAATAGCATTGTCACACCAGTCAGACTTGTCACTAGAGAGGAATTTGGAGAGGCCATTAGAGTCCCAATTGATGTCCACTCGACAATCCCAGCTGGATTTGTTCATTTTAGACTAAAATGAGCCCTTTGTAACTATTCCCAAGTACGCGGACAAACTGCCCCAATCACTTCTGGTTCGTTTCATATTTATTAGGGCTCTTAAAACTTTCTCATGGCTGAGCAAATCTGTGTTCTGCAATAAAATTCAGACTCACATACGCTGCTGTTCCAGGTTTTTTCACCCGTCTGGTCTGCTTTGGCTGCACTGGGTCACACCAAATGGCAATGATACGTGTTAGCACTGTGGCCTGACAGCAGGGGGACGGCACGACCGCTGCGATCCAGCTCCATCGCCAGATTGACTGCAGCCAACCGGTGTGAGACTGCAGAGTAAACTCAACTGGAGACAAGAGGGAAAATTCTGTTTGCGAAGCCGCTCGTCCACATTCAGTGACCAGTTACTCCTAAATTCAGATGTCAGACTCACTCTATAGCACGGCTTGTATGATATAAGATGAACTTTTGATGCATTTGGCGTTCTACACTAAAAACCTCATATCAATCCAGCTGGATATTTGTATTGAGTAGAATAAGCTGCAATGAATGGGATGCATTTATTGAAGAGTTAGTGCAGCTTTAAGGATTCAGCAGACTTTATGATCATACCAACACATGAAAAACAAAGCTGAAATGAAATTAAGGACCGATCCGGCTGCTCCCTTCAGGAGACGCCAGAGTCACGGTGCGACTATACAGGACAAAATGATCAAGGGAAATGTACAATTTTTTTTAAATGTCAGATACAAAAATGCTAACTGTAACAATTTTGACAATTTCAACACTTTAGTTAACAGTGAAAAAAAATGATAACAGTCATTTGAGTAACGCTGCTGAGACAAAGTGTCAGAAATGTCTACAATGCAACGTATTTCTGGAATGTTGTTCTAAAGTTACCTTTACACACAGGTGTGTGTGTGTGTGTGTGTGTGTGTGTGTGTGTGTGTGTGTGTGTGTGTGTGTGTGTGTGTGTGTGTGTGTGTGTGTGTTTGTGTTTCCACCTAACACCTTGTACAGGAATTTTGCCCCTCTCTCCCTCTGAGTGTCAAAGCTCTCCATGACCCTTTAATTGAAGTCGGGAATGTTTCTTGTTGTTTGTCTCCATGGAGAGCATGGCCAGAGCTTTCAGCTGATCCTGTGTCATGGAGTTCCTTTGAAAAGTCTTGCCTTGGGGCGAGACCTTCAGGCATTACAATCGACGACGCCGATTGGATAAATTCTATTCGCCACAGAGTCTCTGGTCAGTGATTGGCTGGCCGCTGCACTGACTGGAGAGGAATTCCTGCCAACCCAGCCAGCTCCAACTATGAAAATGATGATTTCTATTTTTAATATATGATATGATGTTGCAAATTCAAACACAATTTAGAAATGATTATTGTCAATTAATTAATTTTTTCAAATGATAAAATCATAAAGTCTGGGGAGCCGGCACCCCATCAACCTACTGGCTGGCCGCCACTAGTTTCCGCTGCCCATCGACTCACCCACGGGCAGAACCACTGTTTACTTTGAGCCTCAGGGTGTTTCGGGGGTTATGGGATTCAAATCTTTACCTTCCAATCTCAAGCTGCCTACTCTGACTTGCAGGCAGGGAAAATTACAGCTACATGAAGATGACTTGGCAAATCCAAATATTCCCACCAGCCACTGTCTGGCTGATTTCCAAACTCTCCTTAGACTGACATATTGGCTTGTGTATACCAAGTTAGATAACTAATTCACTTCTCCGGGCATCAGTAGTTTCTTAATCAAGTATGTTCACTGAGAAAATGAGAGGTGCACTTAAGCATCAGATGCACGATCAAGCTAATGGTCACTATGACATGAGGCAGCCAGTACATCTTCTTATCGGCCCAGTTCTGATTGCTGGGGCCCAGATGCATTAACTGGAGCCTAACGTAGTGGACTCTTTAAACATGAATTTCTGGTACGCCACTCGCTTTGAATCTCCAACATACATGTAGAGTGTATGTTAATGACGACAGCACATTAAACCAGCTGACTGGTGCAACCTCGAGTGAGCAGGCCTGATGGGAACCGACACAGCCGTTGAATTTAGATGATTTCATTCGAAGCGAGTGCAACGTGTCGACAGCAAATATCAGTAAATATGTTTACTTTTACATTCATCTGGACACACACACTATGCTTACTGATTATTTTCAGTTTTGTGCTTGAGTAACTTCTTCATAAATGATGCTCTGCTGTGGGAGTCTATTTTGAATTGATTGTGTGATCCATTACCAAATGATCTATTTTTCTCAAACTATTTGGTGATTAAATGCAGTATGGGTGGTTCGCCTAAACAATTTGCACATTCATAACTACCTTTTTTAATTATATGCATTTGTTTTTTTTAGCTTTTAATGAGTGCTGGTTCAAACGCTAGCTGCTTGGCTCTGAGGGTTGTATGTAGTGTCACAGTGGGTGAGCTCTGGCTCACCGAGCGAGGCTATACCTCGGCTTTCCCTGTTGACATTTCGGTTGTTCTTACTTTTTTTTTTAGAAAGCCAATTTTTCTTCCAGCTTTTGGTGCCCTGACAATGCCTTCTGTCTCTACTGTGTACATACATTTTTTTAATCCAAAATAGCAATATTATGGTAATGTTTGAATACTTAAGTATAATAAATATAATGCCATTTTTGGCTTTAATTCAGCTTCGTTGTTCCTCCTTTGTACTAAAAGTTTACACTGTTTTCCAAAATGCACATGTCAAAGTCAACCAGCTTCTAAGCACAGGTGGGACTATATATAACATTTCACAAATGCTTGACAGAAGCATATTGAAAAGCAGCAGTGTGCTGCTCTTGTTCCCATAGATACAGCACTGAGCCCATATGTTTACACGGTGAAGATTTCTTTTCTTAATGAAAGTTTTAGTAAGATCAGATAACTTCTTCTCACAATCAGCTATATTAGCTGAACTAGCCTCAAGGCTGTTTATCAAACTATGGCATCGATTGACGCAAAACTGTTGATTAAAATCTTAACCTAGTGTGTTAAAGTGAAATAGAAATAAATAAAAGCAACATTAATGACGAACGTCAACCAAAAGATCAAGAATACTTTGCTAGTAGTGGACTGGATCCACCAATGGTAAACTGCATAGACCGAAGTCTCAAACTGCTGTTCTGAGCTGACAGGAGGGCGTCTTGAGCTCTTCTGTGTTTCTTGGCTATTTTAGTTACTGCTGCCATTTTACCAGCTCAAACCAGTCTCTCTATTCCGTTCTGGCCTCTGGCATCAAAAACACATTCTGGCCCAGAAAACTGCCACTTTTTGATATTTTCTCTGTCTTGAACAATCCTCTATAAACACTAGAGATGATTGTGAGTAAAAACCTCATCAGATCAGCAGTTTGTCAAACACTCACAGCATCATGTTAGGGACTCGAGACTATGCCAGGTTCAAAATCACTTAAAACAGCGTTATTTCTTATTCTCATGCTTTGTTTGAAGTTGAGCAGCTCTTCTTTATGCGTTTCTACAGGTCTGCTGCCCTGCGATTAGCTATGAAAGGAGTATTTGCTCAGATGTACGTGATGAAGTGGCCGGTGAGTGTACATGCCAATACAAACAGTTACGATATGAACTGACGCAGCGTGCAGTAAAGACGCACACACGGGGTGCATGTTTAAACTGCGACTTAGCGCAGCGGCGGTTTGCAAAGACTAATTTCACCATTTTCATGTCGCGTCTGCACAGTCGACCGGATGTCACGCTTTGCTAATTGATCTGCGAAATGATCAGAATTTGGAAACAGCAGTGATCACAGGTTGAAATTTCTCCCCTGTGTGTCATTACCAGAGCGATGAATATGCATCATGAATACATGACAGTGGGGATCAGAAGACAAAGGGCCTGACTTTACAAGGTAACGCAGGTCTCTCGGGGTTTCGGCTGAAAACAGAGAGTTACATCACTATGTAAGCACATGATTTATATCTGCTAAGTAATTGCCGGTGTCTGATTGAGGAGAGATAGGTGGCTATTAGCTTGAACACCTGTCCACACACCGAGTATCACCGTTTCACGACCAGCGCTGATGTCACGGAGAAAGAATGCCGCTGAAATATCAAGTCTCCGCATGTCGAGCAGCGAGCGCTCCCTTCCTGAACCGGAGCGCGACACGGCGGAGGTTATATCGCAGGCGAGCCGCGATCCGAGCTGACCTTAAAGCAGTCAGATGTAACTGATACGTGGTAAACAGACTGGATGTGTCCTCGGAGTCTGGCCGACAAGCCGCTCTGCTGATGACTCAGTCTGAGTCAGGCAGCAGGCAGTCCGAGGGGTGAAGTTTGGGAGTGCTGGAGACGCTCCTTTCCAGTGAAATAACGCGTGTATTTGCATTCCTCCTCGGTCTTCTGTTATACCACGGGTAATAACCCTGTCTTGGTTGATGAATGCTTTATGCAGATACATGAAATGGCTCAAAACAAACTTTCCTGCTGACACGATGCGTTGCCGAAACAGAGAGCGAGGCGGCTCCTCATTCATATCCTGTCTGGTTTTTATCTTTTCCTTTCTCTGCACCACACTGCTCCAAGTCTCTGTTCTTCTGCAGCATTTAAAAAAAAAAAATACGCAGCTCTATTTTCACGTTTTAATAATTTATCTCTCATTCGGGACACGGAGAGGAAAAGAAAAAAATCTCTCAAAAGTAACATGTCTGTCAAAGTGTTTTGATGTGCCATCTTCAAAGCATACTTAAAAGTGGTAATTGGCCAGAATGATTAAAGTATTGTGTTACCGCCGTGCCCGCACAACAACTCATAAAGTCCCTACCTGAGCACCTATCACTCATCTTCACTGTCGACTTGAAAGCGTTTGGCCTCAGGTAACACACATCATCGCAAAACGCAGAAAAAGCTGGGAACTATATAAGTATATTAAACTTATTTTACCTTTGAAAAATGATCCGTCACTGTTGTGCCGGGTTATGTAAGTGCCATGTTGTGCTGTATATAATCACTGTTATGTGTTGGTGTAATGATACAGCGCCGCCACTTTAAAGGCAACGTGAATGATGATGATAAAGGATGAGTTGGATGATGACTGCTTGACAGACTATGATGATGATGATGCTGTTTCCCTTCGAGCTTCACAGAAAACACTATTATGAAGTGAATCCACTCCGACTGACGGCAACATTAAAGATGTCCAGCTATCAGGAAACAGGACGCTTTAGCAGCCTTTAACTAAATAAATACATTAGTTTCCCACAATTTAGTTTGTCTCAGCTTTTACTCTTCTCTTTTATGAAGCACCGACATCCACATTATAGAGCATCTTCCTATCACTAGTGAGTTAAAAAAATAATGAAACCAGGGTAAATTTCACAATGTATTCATCATCATGTGTTTTGAGACCAATGATCGACAGTTATGCCTTTATTTGGAGGAAATTTGGAAATTGGATGCACTGATTTCATGGACATCTCAACATTCACACAACAATTCAACCAATTTACAATTAGACTGCGGCAAACTCGTGTCAATAAAGCTGAAGCAAAAGCAGCAAAATGCTTGTAAACGAGAATAAAATCAAATGAAGGAAACAATTTTGCATCAAAATAGTTCAACGCACAAAAAATCAGCAACATGACTGGGAAAATAGAGTAAACTACAAATGTGTAAACGACAAGTAATAACAAAAAAAACTTTGTGGAGGTTCTTCTGTGTGAAAATCTTGGGGCCAAGATAGGGTAACTACAGAAAAATGGTTAATAATATGTTAATTAGGGAGCTTTCCATGTGCACGCTCTTGAAACATTATCTATTATTTCCAGCCTCCGTGTTTCTTAATAATGACCACTGGCTGTTTGCCAGTTAAAAAAAAAAAAAAAAGAAACTGCAATAAACTTAACACAGTTTACCTATAGATGAAAACCTGCACACAAATTATGAAACAAGTTTCAAATAAACACAGATAATTTGTCTTCCTCCGAAGCAGTCAAAAGTAAATAATTCATTTCTTTCTTCTCTTGACATTAAGTATGAGCTGTAGCGCTTCCAGCATATTTCTCCTCCTTCCCTCTTTTTTTTTTTTTTTTTTCTCTTTTCTTTAATTCAGCCGAATTAGATGTAGAGGCTTCTGTAATGGCCCCCCGGAGGCATGAAATTATGAGAGTCAGAGAGAGAACAAGGTAATTACCATCAAGACTTTGGGCCTCAACCCAAAGCGTATTACCCACTTCAAACGCTGAGAGAGAAACGCAAACACAGAAGCCGGCGAGCCGCCTTGCTGCACAGCTGAACCCTCTGACCAGGGATTTCTACAGGGGCTGTGTTTATGGAGGGCCAATATTTAAAGAGCGCTTTATTTATTTGTTTATTTGCTCAAATATACCTTTCTGTCACTCAGATTTAATGTTTTTAATATACAGTAATTTGTTTAATCCTCTAAAGAAAGCGTTCCCAGGACATTTCCGCTGAACACTTCCTTGACCTATGCTAATAGAGTGAATATACAGCAGGTTCTTTTATGTTTTCAGCCCTTTTCTTTGGTTATTAGTGCTATATATTTGTTCTCTGGAGAGGGTAACTACACCTGCGGAGGCCAAGGAGGCCTTACAGTTCTAGTATTTAAAGTAATTACGATGGGACCAATGTGGGGAAAAAGCAGACAAGACAAAGTTTGGGGCGAAGGAATTTTAAGTTACCCTAAACCTAACCAAGCACATTCTTCACCGTCACATATACTCGACACCACAACAAAGAAAACTTAAAAGTTTAAATTTAAAGGTTAGTATGGTAATATTTTACCGGTCCAGCTAACTAAAGATGATATTCTTTTGGATGTAGTCAATGAACTAAAATGTGTTCAACGCCTCTGATCTAAACATTTATCATTACAATTCTGTTCTAATGTTAATGGTAACTGAACTCTTTTCATGTCTATAGCACATTTAACAGGAGACTTTTTAGAAGAAGCATTGAGCGGGTCTTCCCTTGGTCTCCATTGCTTTCCTGCTTTAGGAAAATCAGCAATCATTATTATGATTATCGGGAGGAGGCGTAGCCACACCTCCCTCTTTTGAGGGTCATCCAAGCGTTTGCCGACATATCATTTTGAAGTTGGGAAATAGTAAATAAAAGAACATTAAAGAGGTGGGTTTTTTTTTTTTTGGGAGGACTTTTTTTGGGGGTACACAATGAACGAACATTATTGTTTCTTTTTGGAATTATTTTTTTTCAAAGTAGGTTTATTTCAAAGATGCTTATCTGGGCGATAAGGAGAAATTTGTATTAAAAGTGAAACATCAAAAAAGAATTAAATGTGTCCGGTTTGCGGGTGAAATGGGGGACTGAAGCATCAGCGACGGGTTTAAAAGACGACGCGGTCTACCAACCGACTAAGCTCGAAACACGTTCTAATGTCCAGGATGCGCTTGTTTTCAGCAGAGTGTCGCTGCTGAGCGTCTCCTTCATGGCGGTGATGAATAGTAAATGTCGCACCTCTTTCATTTATAAATGCGTTTAGGTTTTTTTCTTCTTCTTCCTTTCTTCTCAGACATTACAAATGTGGCTTTTACAATATCTGGAGCCAATTTCCCGTCTGGAAAACGAAGAGCCGCTGTTTAAAAAGTAACAGAGTACTCCATTTTCAAGTGACTGTTTAATGGCCGGTGTGTTTTATGCTTTATTTGTTTTCCCTCCAAGTATCTCAGTGCCTCTTTTGTACAGTTTGGCATCGATTCAGCGATGCAACCATTATGCGCCTGCTAATCAATATTTCACAAAAAAGGAATTAAGCAGATGCGGGATGATCTCAGCGAGCTCTCCGCTCTGCTGCGAGTGACTCATACTCCGAGCGCAGGCAGGGGGAAAAAAAAAAAAAAAAAAATCCATAAACAATACAAACATGCACATGAATGATTATGTGAAGACTACTCAGTCCCGACCCCAAAGGTAACCATTAAAAATGAAATAGTGCTTTGCTACTGTTTGAAAACTGCTCTGGCGAGGGAGTGGGAATTGTTGTAGTAAATAAAACGGCGGCGGGAGCCATGAGACGACATGCTCTGGTTTCGGTTTGTTTTCTAGACCTCCTGTGAACAATAAACCTCGTGCATCCGTCTCACCGATCCCCGCAGGTCCCCGCGTGCGCTCTGAAGCTTGTTCATATACCGAGCGGCCTCTGAATATGAATGCACGACGTGGGACTGCCTGCTAATGATCAGAATGTGCAAAGTTGTTCAAGCAAGCAGAGTTTAAAATCAGCATAAACAGACTCAAAAATTTGTCGATAAGAGTAGAAAATTCACATAAACGCCTGCGTAGGTTTTAATTATGAATAATGAACCGCTCATGCCCACGAGCTGCTCCTTATATTACACTAAACGGTATTTTGCGGTGCGCAGCAAAACTATCTTTTATTACAGTTGGGAGCAGGATCTTTCCCGAGTATCATCTGGTTTCTCCAGGGTTGGGAGTCGTTCTGCTCTGAAGATTTAATTCTCCCTAGCATGAAATTGGAGCTCGTACTCCAGCAGAGTGCCTTGACCTGCAGTCTTAAATGGTGCACGTACCGACAGCACAGCTCTGAACAGGGGTCACCTGCAGTGATATAAACAACAACGCACAGTCCCACCGAGCCCAGGGGGCTGAGCCGACCGACCCCAGTAAACCCGTGGGCTGGGATATTGTTCTCCGTCAGATTTACTTTAATCAAGAGTCAGAAGTGAATTCTATTTCATCTCACACAAATAGAAATAGAGCTACAGATCCATATGACACGATCAGTGAAATACATCATAGTGAATAACATAATAATGATGATATACTCTGAGTGCATGTGTATTTGGTTTGACTGCATAAAAACAACCAACAGCACCTACTACTGGCCTGGAATGCTAACTACACCATTTTCAGCATTTCTGTTCTTGGACATTGTTTTGAAAACGCTGAACGCAAAACTTATCTGAAATGAAAATGCCAAATGAAGAGTTTTCACTTGAAACTATGCAGTGTAAATGTGTGTCTTCTCCATTTACTTCCAAAATGAGCTTTTTCCTTGGACATAAATACCATAAAAACAAATATTATTCCACTCCCAAAGCTACATTTAATCTACCCACAGTTTATTGAGCATCCCCGACCTTTAGGGCTGCTGACAATGCACAGTCTGAGGGAGCCTGAGGATGGATGAAACATGCACAGTTGGATGGATGTTGGGGTAGAAGATCGTGTCTTAAGAATGCAATCAAGTCGTTGGAGAAAAATGCAAAAAAGTTGAACAATGCCACCACATATGACAGCTAATGGATCAATTTCTGGCACACTGCTCAGAAAAGTTGCTTGTAGTGCGACATCAAAGTGAAAACAAAAGCTGGTTTGAACATATGAGAATGATACGGCCGATTGCAGGGCGAGAAAAAACTGGCTTTGATGCATGTGTGTTTAAAGCATATCATCTATCTCAGGAATGCACCATCTGTATCCGTTTATAGTCATTATACTTGATGGGATTATCGAGCAAATCTGCAAGTGTGTAGTGCGACCCAGAGATTTACTGCCTCACGATCGGGCACAAAGCATCAGGTACTGCAATCTTCACAAAAAAACATGGCCTCGGAGTTCTTGCCAATAAGTAGATATAGATGTTATCTACTGAACGGTATGAAGGCTGCGTGGAAATTTACTTCTTTTATGTGGATGGACATTATTGTGGAGCACGATAAAAGACTGTGACGAACAGTCACAGAAACAGTTTCAATTTCAAAAGACAGACGAGACAGATGGAGAAGCATGAATAAAATGCAGCAGTGCCAAATGAAGGGAAGAAAGGCGAGGCAATGATGCACCATGTTCATTTTAATTGGAGTGTCTGTTTGTGCATTTTGCTTGAGAGGACTCTACAAAGACCAGTGTCTCTCACAGATCACTCCGTTTACTCGGAGTTCTGGGATGCTGCATAGTGATCGCCTTGACATTTCAGCCTGATAATCCTTTCACAATGACAATGCACTTTTAATACAATTTACCTTGAGAACTTCAAAGCCTCGTTCTACAAAGGGCACACTGCTTCATTCTTCTATAAATTCAAATTACCTTTTGGCCACTGCTGATCTTGTGTATGGAAATACATTTCCATGGAACTGTTGTGAAATAACTTCAAATAAATGAATGCCCTGAAGGCACTGGAGGTGAGGTTTGTATTTGCACACCGTTTTTTTTATGCAAAATACAGGTTACAAGACATCAGCTACAAGACAAAATAAATTGCCACAGCTGAACGCAGTGATTAAATGCTCTAAAACTCCTCTCCACTTTAAAAAGTAATTGGCCTCAGGGAGCAAGAGCCATTGTTTTAATCAAGTAGTGCTCCGAAATTATTTGCACTGATGGAATTTTGCTCCTGCAGATTATGAAATGTCGAGCAGCGCTGCAACATTTAACAGTACAAGAATAGAAAAAAAAAAAAAAGCCATATTTCATTTCATTCTCATTTCCCCTTGACGGAGTACTTCAGTTGTTTCAATCACTTTCCTTTAATCAGGATGTGAACAGCATGTCAACATCTCTGAGAGTGCGGTTGGAGAAACAGTCGGACATGTGTGTTGGGAGACGATTTATTTGTCGTCACACTTTTACACAAACATGAGAGTCGGAAATTGACGGGAACCCGTCTCGTTTCCACGGAGCTTTCGGTGAGATTATGAACTTGAGACGGGCAGATTTTGCGACTGATCCTTTGAAAACACCGGCGCAGCACGACACTCAGCCGAGGAGACCGAAGACAGGTTTTACTGAAAGCAATATGAAATGTGTCAATCGGCGAAACAGAGACAGGAACGGGCTACTTCCCTGCATCCTCAGCATTGGATCAGCGTCACTATGACTCATTTCATCGAGGAAACGGATACAAACACTCGTGTGTCTGGACGGAGTTAGTGTCTATGGATACCGGCCGCGGTACAGAGACAAAGCCCGTGTTTGTGTCTGTTAGCACATGCTGCTTCCATATGGGATGTTTCGTGATGCTTCGAAATTATGACGGGGAAAACCGGGCTCACGTTTCTCTGGCGGTAATCTCACATCAATAAACAGCTGCTGGCAGTGACCTGCGCTGCCTGGGAGGTCAGAGAGACGGATCCTTGATTTTGTTATCTTTCCCACCTTCAGTTCCCACCCAGCCAACAGCAGAACGAGTGAGAGACTCTCAGAGCAAACAGCGAAGAGACTACTGGGGCTACATTCACATAAACTGACTTTCCTAATGAGGACTTTTTATAATGATATGTTTCTTGTATTAGTCTGTTTGTCAGGTGTTTACAGAGATTTTTTTTTTCTTTTTTTTTTCCCCATTTCTGTCCGTGGGCGTCAGGTGATTGACAGTAAAGAGAGCGGAACGTACTTGAACACAGCTCAGGTACAATGAAATAACCAGAAAGCAGGAATAGAAAACCCAATTATGTCTTTGTGTTTATTGCGAGGGATTATGTTGCTCTGGGATTCTTGTTTTCTGTGCTGTTCAAGAGCGGCAACCTAAGCCATTCTGCCTGTAGCGAGGAATCAGAAATGATTTTCTCCACATTTCCTGGCCTTCAGTGGGATCTTTTGAATTTTTACCATATGCACAATGTCCAAACTAAAATGAACTTCTTTTGTTTTTCTACTGGGAGTGTACACACAGCAAAGAGACGACAAGACATTGTTCTGACACACAAAGCCAGAAGTCAAAACTGTAGCCGAATGACTTGTTTTGTGTTTTTACGAGGGGGAGGGGATCAAGAAGTACTGCCTCATCAGTCACCACAACCTTATTAATGACACATGTCACTTTGTTTATGGTCTGAAGGCTCCCGCGAACAAAGCTACTGTTTACGATAGTCGCTATTCTCACTGCACTCGTCTCATCGCTGAACACAAACTCCGGGTCTAAATCCTGGATTTTCCTTCCTGACTCACAGCTAATCGACCTCATTTTATTCTTTAAACTATTCATAAGGGTTTAGGGATTTATAGGGAGTTCCTTTTTGGGGAATTCCCACTTCCGAGTGCGGATTGTTCACATAAATTGGCAGACAATCGACAAACTACTTTGTAGTTATCAGTAAAGCACCGCATGGATGAAATGTGCTCACAAAGTAAATATCTGTAGACTAACTAATCATACTTGATCAATCCAATTGGGGAAATTCCTTTTTCTGCATTTACCGATCTTTGCTCCATTATGCAGTGGGAATCAAACCTGCAAACTCTGAATCCCTAGCCTGCCGACCACCACAGGTAAATAAACGGCTGTAAATACTCCTGTTCTTTAAGCTTGCAAAACACATAAGATGGACAAATGAGTATGGCTATTTTCATTTATTAGTTTGTGACAGTGCAAGTTGTTCTGGACAAATTTATTTGTTTAGTGACAACAAATTTACTTATCATGATTATCCTATTTTCAAGTTTCCAGTTTAACAGTTTCCATTAGATGTATTCCTCATTCTTAGTCAGAACTGTCCAAGTTCCAATTTACTCAGTAATCAGTTTAATACACTGCAATTCTGTCATTTAGGCAACATCTTTAAAAGATTGCGAAAGTTCAACAAAACCGCAATAAATTATGTTTCAGTGTATGCATGTGTATTCATGTTCTGCTAAATCAAAATGAAAAGAAATGAAAAGGAAAGTGTGATTAACTGCATTTCATGAAGTTAAATTGTGTGATTTATTTGTTAATCTAAAATTTTAATTAAGAAATTGTGAATTGAGTCAAAAATCAAGGCAAAACCAGAGATGTACATGTGATGGGAAAAGACATTTTACACATTTTGCATGCTGAATTTGACATGGAGCAGCAATGCCAGGAATACGCAAGAAAATAACCACATGAGCTTAAATAGTTTATCAGAGGTCACACTGCAAAGCTTTAGCAAAAACAACAAATCCACAAAATCCAAAAAGTAGACCACAATCATGTTAGCTAAAAAAAAAAAAAAAAAAAAAAAAAAAAAGTAAAATGTTTATATCAGATTCAAAATCACAAAGCTAAATCAAAATTCCGAGCAGGTATGTTGCATGCATCCCCACTAAATCCAACATGTGCCTGTTTTCAAATGAGAAAGATTTAAAAGAACTTAGTGTCATTTTTTGGTCGCGACCCAAAGTCCATAACAATATGTGAGGGTCGGGATGTATGTCAACTAGGTTAACAGAAACTATCGCAGTCGTGTGTGTTTTAGCATCTCCGAATGGGAGTCCACAATTCTGCCACCAAAAGGATGAGCTGCCCTCTTCAGGCAGTGTTGAACACCTTCACCAGGTGGAGGAGTTCATGTAGCATCTTGGGGGTTTTCCTCACTGCTCCACACTTGGAACAGTCCCATCAGCAAAAAGCAGTGACCCGTCTACGCAAGTCAGCTAAGACAGCCTCTCAATATCCTGAAGCCTGAAGCATCTCCAGACGAATCTCCCCACCCCAGGGGACTTGCCACGGAGGACTAACCCAGTGACCTCCACCAGGAAAGTGGATGAGGACATGCTCTAGAAGCCTTATGTCCCCTGGGTTCAGGAGATCCTCAAAGTGCTCTCTCCACTCCTGACAATAACCTCATTCGAGGTCAAAGTCTGTTTTTTCTGGCCGAACACAGCTTGATCAGGACCCCAGCGACCCTCTCTGAGGAAATGATCTCCATGAATTAAAAAAACAATACTAACAATACAGTGGAAGTGCACAACACATCAAACACACTCTGTTGACAGGAAATCGACCAATTGTTACATCTCAGAGGAGAAACCAAAGGATTGTACACAACACCGTGATACTGGAATGCACCACTGCGGAATAGTCCATTTAACGCCGGCCCTGTGGATATTCAAACTCGTGAGGAGAATGAAAGAAGCATAGAGGTCACCGTCTTTTGAAAAGTTTCTCCTTCCTTGACTGAAAAGAAGCAGAACCTTATCCAGACGGTGCGCTGAGCTCTCAGCACTAAATTACCCCCCCATAAAAACAGTACGAGATGCACAGCGGCAGAGAGCAGACACTTTCAAACTCATATGTTGCATATTGAGTCGTAAAATGTTGCACCGCATGTGCACTTCCAATTTAACGATGCTTTCCTCACTTTATTTATAAATCAATATTTCCTTTCAGGCACTGCTTTTTAGCAGAGCGGCATTTTTTTGCTGATTAGTCAGAGGAGCTGATCAGCAGAATAAGATGCAAGAGCACAGCATCAAATGATGATAAAAGTCACTACAGACACTGTGCCACTGCGCGTGTGTGTGTGTGTGTGTGTGTGTGTCTGTGTGTGTTTATTCCGAGTGTCTCCTAATAAGACTTTTCTTCCCCTGCTTTATTTTCCTCCTCGGTGGCGGGAGGACACAAACACATGTGGCTGCTATCCGCAACAAATGTTTGTTTCCATGGCAACAGCGGCTGAAACACTGGCCCTTCTTGGTGGCCAGACGAGACTTTTCATCACTCAGGCACGGGTCCCTCCCATGTTTACATCGGCGAGACGTCACATAGCACATCTGTGGTAATGACAGAGAAGCTGGTCCGCTGTCTTTACGGGCCACGGCAACATTCCAGTCACTAAACGGGAAAAAGAATATAGCTTTCGGGGTTTCCAGGCTCAGAGCGCAAAATTCCAGACGGGCTGGTGGGAGCACACCGCAGCCTGGGCGACATATAGAAGAAAAGCAAAAAGGAACGTCTTAATATTTACCTATTTTTTTATGTTTCATTAGACTGCTACAAAAAAAACGTGGTCAATATGGCAAAAAGGCAAAATGCCTCATAATCATTTAAAGCAGTGGATTCAAAGTGTGAAAATGTCAGGGATGGCTCAGCAGCAGGGAAAATTAACCAGAAAAAAAAAAAATAATAATAATAACATTATATGCTCAGCCAAGTTTAATTTAGCTTCTGGCAAAATGCATAAATTTTACTATCAACAGTGAGGAAGCCGAATCCGGAATGAGCCAAAAAGAGGAGAAAGTATGATAATTACTAGAGAGGTTGTTTGTGACTAATTTCCCTGTCGACTAAGCAAAAAAATATACCCGTCTCTTAAACATTGTCCATGAAAATACTGACTGTTTTAGGAGCACTTTAAGTGTAATTTTCTACAAATACTTAAGATCTGAAACGCTGGCAGCGCGTGAAGCTCTTTGCACTGTGCAGCACTCTGAAGGTTGTCACTTTGCATCCCAGCGCCATTTATTCAGGCTCAATTTCATATTCCATTAACTTCCTGAGGACTCTGCGTTCACGAGGTTAAGTGGAAGCAGATCTTGCGGAGTCATTGTCATGATGAGCTGCGTTATCTCCTCAGACGGGATGTGATAATGCTTACCAAGGTAAATAATATTAAATTGGCCTGAACGCGGTTAGGTGGTCACGCTATCAGCAGCAGCCATTGCTCTGTGCGCGTTAATATTGGAATGCTTGAGTTGAGCGTGGCTGCACATTATGAACCTGCACTGGTTTTTGGTGTATTTCTGGATTAAAGACACATTTCTTGACACTGTGTGTTTGAAATGGGATCTAAATGCGACTGAAGCACTGAAAAAAATTAGTTTTTTTGAAGTAATATTAACTGACAGAAAGCTGTGTGAGTTCGTGGGGGAGGACGAACTCTGAGTTGGACCAAATGGACGGGAAGAAACAGAAACAAAAAAGTAGGAAAGAGGTGTCAAACCCCACAAGGCCAAAGACATTCCTGAGGACCAAACTGAGTGTGTGTGTGGTTTGGACGGTGTGTTTATACAAATCTTCTTGCAAGTGTTTGTCTGTGTGAGTGAATTTTCTCGCATCCTCCGGCGTTGTGTCTTCCCGGATTGTGTTTGCGTCTCACGAGGGTGGGGGGGGCGGAGGAGGAGAGTGAATGCACTCGGTGGTGTTTATGTGTGTTAGCAGCTGTTTGTTGGTCTGATGAAGGTGTCGAGCCACCCAGGGGCTGATGGACAAACAGCTGTGGAGCTCAACCCGAACGCCTCTCAGGATTCCTCAGGGTGAAAGGATGAGAGGAGAAGAATGCAGTCAAAAGCTGCTATGCTGAGATTTCTTACCTTCCTTGGCATTCCTGTGAAAAGTTCTGCCTTGATTTCATTGTCCATCACAATGTGTGTATGTCTGTTTTTCTAAATACAAAAAAAAAAAAAACACCTCTGGATCGTTGTCATACCTCCAACTCGTTTCGGGACGGGGTTCAGGAATTCAGAGCCTGGGTGTGATATTTCGTAAGGCTGTGCCGAACCAGCACAAAGTGATTCCCGTCACCTCTTGGAGAGGGTGGCTTTGATTGAACAGGCCTGCTGGAATGTCTGCAGGTTTCATATTGTTTAGAAATGAGAGCGTCAGTAAAAATCAAACAATCCTCAGCACACAGAAGCTGATGCAAATGAACATTCTCATCACAGATGAAGTCTGAGTTTCAACCTCATTTCAGGTTTCGCTGTGTCTTTGACCTGGAAGTTGAACAGCGTGTGAACAGGAGCGCAAACAGAACAAAAAAGCCAACTGCTGAAAGCCAATATGGTAAAAAAAATTTGTTTTTGGAGGAAAATGGAGACACACTCCGTGGTGTCTGTGTTTCGAGATCAAAATAAAAATTTTACCCCCTTTGGAATCTGCAAACTGCAGTTTGTTTTGGTGCAGCAGTTGCAATCACTTTAATATTGCATCATTTTATGCCACAATTTTATTGCTTGTTAACAGCTGAGTTTAGGCAACTTGCCAAAGAATATGTTTTTACAGCCCCTCCTCCATGTCGAGGTGTCCTTGAGCAAGACACTGAACCTCGAATTGCTCCCAGTGGAAGGATTGAGCGCCTTGCCCTTGAGCCGTCTCCACTGGGGTGTGAATGGGTGAATGTGACTGTAAAGCGCTTTGGGGAACGCTCAAGTGGTGGAAAAGCACCATTTCAGTGAAACCCACTCACCTCTAACAACGGCTGGTGCCATTATTATCGTATAGTAAACAAAACCAGTAAGAGATCACAACTGGTATCAATATAAAGTCATCAACAGGTCACACAGAAATACTTTATGATGAGCGACAGTCTAGAGAAATTCAAGAAAAATATGCTCTTTACTCTTTAGAGGGAAAATTTGAAAACCTGAGACCTCTCTTTACGAGTGGACATATAAACCAAGTGATCTGACCTCTGACACACTTCGCCACTGCATATGCACTGGCTGTTCGATCAGCCGTACTGTCACCAGTAAAATATAAACCCATCATAGCTCTGCCCAGTAACTGTGCAGCAACACATGGACAGAATGAATATCAACAGTGGACACAGTGGTGGGCTCATTTCTAACAGCACGGCACAGCAGTCCAACACCACATACAGTCACACACCTGCCTTTAAGCGTTCATCAGCAATTTACTCCTGCAGGGCCGCAAACAGCAGCACAACATTCACACCCATATGCACAACAAACTACCACAGGCAACACGGCGAGGCTGCAGAAAGTAAACAGACCCGCAGTGCCTGCGGTGCAAACACACAATAGTTTTGAGAAAAGTGTGAGGAAAGTTCCATCTGTCTTATTCCTGATGGCGAGACATGGGGTGTCATTTAACTGAAGGTTTGGAGAATTACAGTCACTGCAGTTCAATAGCTTTTAAATGACTACTTCACATAAATAAAAAAAGTAAAACATTGAAAACATACACAGCAAATTCTTTTCGGGGTTTTTTTTTTGGAGGGGCTTGTTGGGTCTGAGTCAATAGGAGGGCTGGAGGACAGCACAATGGATGCAGATGTTTAGAACACATGCAGCATGACAAAAGCTGCAGATGCAATTCGTTTGATATAATGGCAGTCGCTACGCCACAGCGTTATCGTCTCAGCGAGGATCGCAGGCCGTCATGTGAATGAAGGTTTGAATAAATTCAGGGCATGCTGTCAGAATAGAAATGGGGTTTGCTCAAACGTAAAGAATTTTCCAACGATAAGAAACAGGAAGGGTTAGAAATTGGATTTGCACGCACAGAATTTGTTGTGAATTTATATCTGGCCGAAGGTTATACAAAAGCATGACTTCAGTCTGCTCAATGCATGTCACAAACAAAACACATGTGAAGAGATCAAAGCTGGTATGCATTTGTCGCAGCTTTTTTTTCCATATTTGTGCATGTCTATGCATATTACTGAGAGATTGAACACAAATACAGCAGGTTATGTTTCCTCCCTTAACCCCACATTGACTCATAAACACGGCTTGAAGTCCATTCTCCACGTTTAACGCACGAAGCCACGGGTGCATGGGGATGAGAGACTTTTCCACTGAGCGGTAAACAAGTCGAGGGCCTGATTAAAGTGCATACACACTCATCTTGAGGTTCATCTTGAATATGTAAATTTAATACGGCTCTGGTTAGTGGAGAAACAAAAAAGAAAAAAAGAAAAAACAAGAAGGTTAATGGGCTGGAAACAGAGTCTCTGCAAAATCAATAGTTAAGAGGGAAACGTATTGTATGGGTTAGCTTTGTTTTGCAGAGTATTGACTTTTAGCTTAAAAATATCTTCTTCTTTTTAATCCATCATAAACCCAGCTCCTTCTCTGATTTTTCCTTATTAATTTGGTTTCATTTCTAATCACATGAACTATGGCCGCTTCCCGGCCTGCCTCCCAAGTCGCCGCTGCGCTGCAGGCTGCGCTGCAGGCTGCGCTAATGAATGTAATTTAAGTGCTGTATAGGACGGGGCTTCATATCGGTGATGGATGATAGTGTATGGAGGCCTATTTTGTGTTGTGGTGGAGGTGTATTAATCATTATTAAAGATGGCTTAAATGCTTTTCCTATCCGCCGAGGTGATTGGTGATTTGGAGCCCTGGGTGGACAGTGTGTGTAACACTGAGGGACCTGCCGCTGTTGCTTTCCATAATGAAGCACTTACTCAACCTGCTGCCAAGAGACTGCAAGGTCATGATAAGCTGTTATGGCCGGCGGTGAAGCAGTTATGGACGTGCTCAAGGGCAAACACAAATATACACATGGCAACGTGCACATGCACGGACACATGACAGGCACGTGCTGTGGCAACGCTGCAAACACCTGAGAATAAACAATAATCATCAGACAGTAAAACTGTTTTCGTCTCGACTGTTACAGCGTCTGCAAACAGTTTCTATAGCATAATTAGGTTAGAGTCAGAAGAGAGTAAGAAACTAGAAATAACTACTGATACTTCAGTGTGAGAGAAGAAAAAGTACTATTTTGCACCTGGAGTGGCCTTCGTGCCAAACCACTGTTTGAAGACTCAAGGAACTTGCTGTACTTAAGCAAAAATATTCCAACAAATAACTCAAAGTAAAATAACAAGACACATTTTTACTCATTAAGAGACCCATTTGTATGGAAACGGAACAGTTTACAAATCAAATATTCATTAGTTTGCTCTAGAGTCAGTGCTGAGGGAGAGATTAAGATAATTAAAATCAGAGTGGAGTAGCAAAGATACCTAAGGTTAAAAGATGAGCATATTTATGAGTAATAAAAAAAAGGAAAACTAGAATAATCAGTGTTTTATATTATGACTGTGCCAGCCAGCTGAGTCACGTTGCAGTAAAGACTGATTTAACATGAGCTGTAAGTCTATCTGAGTTACTGTAGTTACCAATACGTCACAAACTTGAATGTACGACATTTAAAAACCTCATGAGTTCAAGTCAGGTGACGTGCAAACTCTTTAAATCATTTGTGAATATTTACCATCATGAGTAATCGTGAAACTTAAAATTTGGCGTATTTACTGAACAATCAAAGAACCGTGTGTCTGCAGCGAAGGTTACAGTGACTTCCTTGTGGAAGCTGACAGTTTGACTTCACCTGCATTCAGAGGTGCCGTGAACAGTGCAACAGCTCCCCGGGGAGCAGCGCCGAGTGTCGAACACACTGACTTCCAAACCCCAGAGGACACGGCTCTGCCTCCATCTTACAGCAAGATGAGGATTTTGCATAATAAATGATGGAGATTATCTAATCGTTCATATAGTTGGACCCAGAAACCTTCACTTCACCTGTGACTGGCAGCGGGTGAGCAAATCCCAAGAGCCATGTTTTCATGGAACAAGAAGCTAAAGGTGACCCTGAAAGACTTCTTTTATCAGCCACCCGAAGGACACATCATCATGTTCTGAGCACACATGGATGATTTGAGCACAAGGTGCTGGAACTGTCTGCTGCTTTTTCTCCTGAAGCTGTGGTCCAAACAGAAATCCTGACTTCCTATAACTTTAAATAGAATACACACATTATGCAGCGTTTGTTGGAGCCTTTTCATGAAAGTGCATGGCAGAAGGATCAGCTGTTGAAGATGAACGGATTTGAAAAAGACAGCGAAATTATTAATAATTAATCATTTGATTCTGAACCTAATTTATGTGAGGCAAAAATGGAATGTCAACTTTAAACAATTACCTTGATATGGGGAATATCCATCCATTCATCTTTCATACCGCTTTATCCAGAGCACTGGAGTCGATCCTACAGGATACACCCCGGACTGACCTGTCCATCACTGGGGAAACACACAGAGGCAATTTTTAACCTCACACGCAAAAATCCCAGCAAGTATTCAAACCACGACATTCTCACTGTGAGGCACGAGCACGGGCAGTAACCACTGTCCCACCACGCAGCAAGTTTTCCAAATTGCGAATAAAATAGACTTTATTGGAATCGAAGGGTCATAAGAACATTTACACCGGCGTATCTCATAAAACAACCACGAACAAACAACAGTAGTGAAAAATTGAACTATTCCTGACAGGCTGTTTCTTCTGCAGACAGAAGTTCATGTGTGAGGGGCTGGTTGGATGAGGGGTCATGAAGATCAGAATCCAGAGGAAGAAGGTGTTCATCAGTTTGCCTGAGTGAAATTTTATTGATCCTAGCGTTTAAGTCGTGGTTGTTTTTGGTGAGTGGCGTCTGAGACGCTGCCTATTCCTCTCACAGTTCTTGTACCTTAAATGCGTTGTGGAGACATTGTCTAATGAAAAACTCCACAGAATCCCTGCAACCTGCAACTGTGACTGTAAAGACTCATTCAGAGAGTGAGTGATGCCACTGCTCCTTCACTTTACACCTTTTTCACATTCATGGACACCATTTACATAAATCGAAAAGGTGCAGCACATATAAATAAATCTCTTCCTGAGAATGAGACCAGCACCGTTTGTACCTGACACGCCACCGATGAAACACATTACAGATGTTTCCATGTATCATGCTTTTTCTTTAAAACATAAAGATTACAGCGAAGTACGTACAAAGACTTCCTGATCTTTACAGCATTCTGCAGCCCACAGAACCGATAAACAAAGCAGCCACATTTTTACATTTTGACAAGCATAACCTGACGGAGAGAGAATCAGATCTCCCGATGCAAAGCGATTTTGGAATCTTCAAAGTGAGCACTCATACAGAATGTCACTTTATTAGCTCCGCTCAAAGTCAACGGGGCACACGGTGCTATGCACACAAACACCGGCGTGAAACCAAAATACAGCTAGGAGCATCATGAAAGCCTGTTTGATTCAAGTCCAATCAACAGACACATCAGTGACTTCCTCCGCTGCTCAGAGAGGACGCTGCGTTTGTGGAAAAATGTAATTACCCCAACTTGAAAGGCGCCATCAATCTGTCCTCTTAAAAAGGAGCCGTATGGGTTTGGTTGAAAATGCCAAAAAAAAAAAAAAAAAAAACCTCTCCAGAGCATCTTTAATTTTTTATTTCACACAAAAAGATGCAGAAGGAAAAGAAAACGAGAGAAAGAGAGATGGACATTAAAAGGCTAGCAAAGAGGACCGGGCAAAAAAACAACAAAAAATGTTTTAATGATTTAATAACTGTGAAAAGGTTATATAACTTGGGAGGGGAAGGCTAAGAAAAAACAACCAGTCGCATTTAAAATGGGAAAAACTGCTTTACAACTGAAAATATGAGTAAATACTTCATGGGTAGATTAACTGACAGACAAAGTACGTTGATGCAACATGACACCTGGTGGACATATAACCATAAAAATATAATTTAATGCAATAATGACATTTGTTAAACAGATTACACACAATTAACTCTCCAAATAAAGTGTGCAGCACCAATAATGGGACTGTGTGTGAAGAGACATGGTATCACCATGCCTTCCTCTCCTTTCATTTGAAAGTTTCTATTGCAATTAAAACACAGCCAATAATACTTACTTTCAATACATACTTGAGCAAAGCTCAAGTGAGAGCAAAGTGAAGATCTTGTAAAACATTCAATAACGTCTAACAGTGTGATGAAAACCAGGGAAAAGTTTAAATAAACCGTCGAGTGTTTTGGAGGAAAATGTTCCAAAACCTGAAGTTCAGCAGATCCTACTTAAACTAATGAGACCGACAGACAGCTCTTAAAAGAACACTCATTATTATTATTAAAGCCAGTTAATACCTCACCGGTAATACGGAATAAAAGCGATGTTAAGGTTACTGGTAGTCGGGCATCTTTCTCGGTGCTCTCGGGAAGACTGCAGCAGTTCTGTATTAATGGAGGGCTCATCTTTTCGCAAACAGGTTTTCTAAAATACTGAATATTTCCACAATAGCTGATTGAAGGCTGTTTAGCAGGATGAAGAAACGATCACATTGCAGGTATCGAAGTCTTTTTAAAGTATGACAAAAGTAACAAGGACACAGACAAATCAGTAACCTGAACTGTGTTAATGTTGTTAGTCGCCAATTACTAATGCATCACTGCCAAAAAGATTAACTTTTTTTTTTTCTGGTACACAATGCATTTGGATACTTTGGGGAGCCAGATTGGATCTTTAATTTCCCAGAAAGGAGGCATTTCTGAGCTGCATTTGAATTAGAAAAATATTGAGTGACCTGGATATTCTTGGAACCCATGTGCAATACATTAGCAAAAACTTGGTCCATCATCCTTAAAGCAATGAACTCTTCCTGAAGGAACCTATATAAATTCAGATATGCCAAAAAAGAAAAAAAAAAAAAGATTATTCAATATATTAAATTCCAACCTTCAGTGAGTTTTTTGAGTCGGCCTTGGTAATTTGAAACAGTCTGGGAAGTCCCTGAATAATTATGCAGTCCAGTCGATTGTGAAGTCAGAGCAGAAAATGCTCAAATGTCATTCTGGGGAGCAATTACCAACTGGGTATTTTGTCATTCAATTCGATGGACTAGTTTGTGAATCTCCACTAATGAACAAAAAAAAAAAAAAAAAAAAAGGTAATTACAGAAAAACTGGAGGAAAATTTAATGATATCATTCCAACTTTTATAACCAGTCAGAAATCAAAACCTTGAAAATGTTTATTCTAGCCAGTTTTAAAGTTCACTCAGTGTTTGGTGAAGGAATTTCTGAATTATTGAAGCAATACTTCCACATACAGTCGGCCGCTTTTAACAATGTTTTCGATAAGTGAAGACTTCTCTTCAGTTTCTGTTGACCGGGTTTATCATGAACTTATCAAACGATAAAGAAAGATGTTATCAGTGCTCATTGTCCATGTATTGCTAGATCACCTGTCTTTTCTGTTGCATATGTAATAAAGTAATGCTTTTTCAGTAAAGTGACAAAAAAAAAGATAAGTTCCAGTCTTTTTCAGAGCAGGAACGCATTGACTTGTCAAGCCTTGAAACTACAAGTAGAGACAGTAACTGCATTTTGTTTTAATCAAAGAAACTGCTATTCAGAGTTTATCCTCTGTGGGTTGAACTGTTTTTTGTTCTAAAGACATGAAACAGCACGGGGACCTCGAACTGAACAGCCAACTGTAGAAGCACCCAGCAGTGGAAGGTAGTTCTTTGCTGGCAGAACGCATGCTGTGAGGGAAGCGCGTGTGAAAACATGCAAGTTGAAGGCTGCAGAAATCACCTCGTCCAACGAGCTTCAGCTATCTGAAGAGAATCACTGCTCACACTGCACTTTTAAAAAGAATAATTAATCATGGGGCAATAAATGCAAACGTTTCAGTATTTAATGCTATCAATTCACTAGTCAGACCCAACTGAAACCAAATGAGGCTGATTGGGTTGTGTTCCCTAAATTACAATGAGTTTCAACACCCTGATCTATTAATAATGCCATAAATCAAATGTGATCTGACAAGTGTGGAATAAACAAAGCAGTGTTTGTGGTTTTGGTTCAATATTCAGGAAGATACCTCCATGAATCCCCAGGTTTTTTTTTTTTGTTTTGTTTTAGGAAACAACACTAAATCTTGTTTGCAGTGCGACAACCAAACATTTCTCAGAAGTGAACAAAGGCCGAGTTTATGTGGATGCTCTCTTGTAAACACAGTGTGAGTGTTGAGCAGCGGAGCTGAAAGGCTACATCATGTTATTTGTGCTCTTGTGGAGTTGTATTGACTTGCCGTTTCTCTCGAGCAGTTTCATTAATTCAGGCAGAAGAACATTAGAAAGTTTTCTCGAAAGAGAGTTTTTCAGATAAGTTACACTCTGTGAATGATCTCGGTTTAAAGGAGGCGATTATTCTCGAAAGAGACGACTATTTACCGCCGGTGCATGTGAGACCTTGACGTTCACGTCTTCTTCTATGAATACACCAAGGCCGTCACCCTGTCAGCATCCCCGTGGCTCTCCATCCGTCAGGGCCAACGAGCTGCACCCCCCACCCCACGCAGTGCGCCGCCGTCTGCCTCCTGAAATGAATGATATTTCCTGGTAAACAAAGAGGGCGGCGGCGCTGAGGGTGGAAACAGGCGGTGGGGCTGCGTAGCAACAGGAGCGAGAGTGGAGACTGATAAATAGCTGTTGCATGGAGACCCACTTCTCCGTGACCTCGGGGGTCGGTGGGGGGGAGAGGGGACCTCTTGTTAACGCTGATTGTGTTCGGAAATGTGCCGCAGCGGTGAGGCTTCCTTCTCCTTTATAAGCTGGCGTGCCGGCAATTAATGGAAAAGTCAGAAAAGTGCATCGGACTAATGTTAGAGTGGAAATCACAGCGATCAATCACAGCTCATCCGGGGTGCGATCATGAGCTGGCAGACGGACGAGCGTTTCAAAACGTCAGCCAGCTCTTTACGTGCGTTGCGGGGATTGAAGTAGATTCATTAGCACAAATTTGTTAGACGCTGGAGGCGGTAAATGGCGCACAAAGACGAGAGCTGTCCCGAGTTGATCTCTCTGGGGTCAATCCAGGCATGTTATCCGCCGCGGCCTGACAGAGCTGCCGGCCCGGCTCGAACACTGCGAGCATTTCACGGAATAAGGGAGAGAAAATTACAGAGTGTGAATCTCAGAAATTATTTGGTCACACCGGTGAATGAGTCTGTTCTGACACCTGGGTTGGCAGAAAATGTGCTAAGCTCCTGCGGCAAGAAATCCATTATCTCCCCTCCTCTCTCTCTTTTTTTTTTTTTTTTTATTGGAGAAAATCAGAAAGCAGCTTCTCGTTTTACCTCAGCGCCGCTCGCCGCTGCGACTGTTTAAACTGACAAATGTCACTGGCAGGAGATCATATCAGCTGCCACCATAATTATTCTCAATCCCATAAGTAACTTGATGACAAGCCAAGAAATAAATGAAATAAAACATGGCTGCTGCTGAGTCTGAGTGCTGTTTGAAAGAAATTAGTGCTGAGAAGCATCGTTATTATCATCGTTGTGGCAGATTTAGCAGAGATATCAACTTGGGCCCAAAGCCTCACCACAGTCTGTTTTAAACTATCTAAATCGAAGAGCATTTGTCTGAGACCAGGTCCATTTTTCGATACTTAGCAGGAGACAAAATACGATGCCAGAGTCAATATGGCAAGAAAACACTGCACCATTGATCTGATCACCATTGACTGAGGACCTGGTTTCCCCCTGGTCACAGACACCATTGCCTTCCACTGCCTCGACGTAGCAATGTGCAGAAAATGCACTGGACCACACCTTTCAGACCCAGGAACACACAGATGAATGGAAACAATTTGCTTTCTGAACAACGCAACATTGTGAAACAAAATAAAACTGTATCAGGTGTGAAAAACAGACAGTTCAAGTTTCCAGAACTCTGTTGCTTTTGGGCCAACTTGTTTGAGAGCTGTTACATTTTCATCAAAATCAGAGGGAGTTCATAACAGCTTTAAATGCCTGCATATAACACACTATTCCAACATTTTTTTGAAATTGGGTTATGGTTTTGAAATAACACAACTAGTCAAATCAGTTCTTGATCTTAGTAAGAAAATAAGTTCCAAAGACAAAAGCATTACGACAAACCACAGGTCCAAACTCCCACAGACACTGATGGGTGCCGGTCTTCCAGGAACTGCTTGTTGACACCAATTTGTCACAATTGCAATATAAACAATCGCCTTGTATATATTTCCAAAATATTGACTGAACTGGTGTCTAAGCGGTTCTTATTTTTCCGTAATAACTTCGCACCTACACGTTCAATAAACCTCACAACCTTCAGTTTTTAGAAACACACTTTTAACCCATGATCACTGTAACAGTTCCCTCACAAGTTTCTCAGAGACTATGATCCCTCTTTTACGTGGCAGTTGCGGAAGTTTTTCTGAGACATTGTAGCAGCATTCTGTTGTCATACAGTGACATCTAGTGGTGTAGACGGTATGTTCCCATATTTTTTTTAAAATATATGCCACTTCTCAATTTAAATCAGTTGACCAACCAAACAACTAAAAATGGTGTGACAGAAAATATTGTAGAAGTTTCCAAGTGCTCTCCGTATCGTTCCACTTCATTTTTTCAACTTTACATCATAGTTGGTGGCATCAAAGTAACCAATCACCAAACTGCAAACTACACAGGTGTCCAAAATGTCCCTAGAACTACTGTTGTTGTTGTTGTCGTCGTCGTCGTCGTCATCTAGTGACATGCGATTACCAACCACAACTCCACATCTTATGATTTTCTCGTTGAATATGGCACAGACTGAAGCTTGAACTCACACTGCAGAGTTCTACTCTTTTCGTGTGACCTTCATAGCGGCAGTTCACTATGGTAATGAAGCAGTCCACTGTGTGATTATATTTTTCTTAGATACTTTATTCAGTTGTTAGAACAAACTTTCAAGAGTAATCGTCAACAACTCTTTCTACAAAAGGTATTGGTGTGTGAAGCTTTTCGGGACAGCAAAAGGTGCACCACCTGGATCTATATTCTTCAAACAAAGGACGTATTTCTGAACTGCACTGCTGTGCTTGGAATCTATTTCTTTGTTCATCCTGCACAGCGAAGTATTTCTTTAGCATTTTCAAAGCAATGAATTCATGCTTACAGGACCAAGACTTGACAAAAATTACAATTTGAGTTATTCTGTCATGGTCTTTGGCCAGTTTTTGTCTTTTGAGTCAGCCATGGTAATTTGAAACAGTTTGGGAAGTCCCTGAAAAATTATGCAGTTCAGTCGATTGTGAATTCAGAGCATAAACTGCTCAAATGTCATTCTGGGGAGCAATTATCAACTGGGTATTCTGTCACTCAATTTGAAGGACTCGCTTTGAATGTCCTCTAATGGACAAAATGATGGTAATTACTGAAAAACAGCTGGCCGATAAACCGATGTTCTCATGAGCACAGAAACGTTTTTAACTTATCATTTCAGGCTATAAGTAGTGCCATGCTCCCGATGCTGTGTCTCTATGGACCTGCACGAGTTTCTCAAGTGCACATATTTATTCACCCTAACCGTCAAACAAAGAGGACGTGCGAGGCATCGCTGCGACTGACCCAACCTGTGAGACCACAGAGATAAAGACGGGCGAATAAAGCACAGCCCAGCTTGAAGGTCACCGAGACCGCTGACTCCCTCATTCCCCTCTGGACGGCGGCTCTGAAAAGGTCATCCTCTCACTCCGAGGATCACACTGTCTGAGATTCTTTATCTCGGGGTTCTCACGTCCGTCCCTCCACTCTTTGTCCGAATGACAATTCATTATATTCCTCTCGGTGGTTGTAAGATAACCAGATCCACCTCTGACCCTGGATTTTACAAGTTTTCGCCGGCACAGCGGCCGCTGATGTGGAAAATACTGTCACCCATCCATATTTTCACGAGGCTTCTGCGAAGTGAGAGTGTGGAATAAGCTCAGTGTATGATTCATTTTACTGATGTAGCTTCTAACTAGTGAGTCAACCCAGCGAGAGCTCACGACGCGGGCAGCATCACGAGCTGACCCGTCACTTCCAACTCTGCAGTGCTTTGGCTCCGCTCTCTTGCATAAGTGTGACAGTCTCTTTGGGAACGGATGACAGTTTACCGTTAATAATTCAGCGGCAAATAAAAGCCATATTGCAGTAAATTACCTCACTGCAGCATCCAGCCTCATTGCTGGAATCGAGATAATGAAGTCATGGGTTGGATCAGCTCGGGAGAAAAATACATAACATCATCAATTAGAGGGTTTCTTGTGCTCCCTTTTTCCATATAAATGTGCTGGACTGACTTCTGGCACGGTGAATAAACACAACAACCGCAACACCTCACGTTACATCTGACGTGTTTTACATTAATTGAAAACTAAACATATTTCAAAAGTTGTAAAGCCGGCTGGCTGTGAGGATTTATAGGCGTTATTCAAGCGGCGCTCCATTCGGGCGGCTTCACAGCACTTACTCTGAAATCCACTCCCAGTGTGAAGTGCACACAAGCTGTTTTATTAGCCGACCGCAGTGACAACCCTGATAAATAAAAGAAACCCAACTGCAGCCTGTTGCCCGTGGAACCGCCTTCCAAGGGTAATAAAGACACCGTTTCTTCGGCTCTCTGAGACCTCTGGCCAGCGGACAAAATGGAGTTGTCAGGAGCTCATATCAAAGTTGAATTAAATTGATAAGTCTCCCATCCCTGTCATTAATGACGGTCTGGAATGCTGGGAGCAACGCTGTGGAGGTCGATAATAGTTTGAACCACTGCCGTGAGACCCTTGCTCTGCAGCTGGAGCTTTTCTGCTGTGATGTTTGAGACAGCATCAACTTCACTGTTTAACCTCCCCCGGTCAGCGAAGCTCCATGCACAGAGCCTTATGCACTGCTGGCTTTTTTCCCCACCAAGATAAACTAAACCCCCCCCCTCAAAAAAATATCCACACACCCAAACAAACATATTTTCTCTGCTGATTTGTCCATCCTTGCAGCGACAGTGCAGACGTGTGGGCGGTTATTGTTGTTTGATGGAACTAATTTGAATATGTGGCTGCTGTTTGTGCATTTCAATTTATGCGATTTTTCTCCAAACCACGTCAGGGGCTTTTGTTTGTGACTGAGCCAGAATGACTTTGAGCAATTCATACTAAGAGGCAACTGTTGTTTATTATATTTCTCTTGCCCAGAATGAACATTCAAGCTCTGACAATAACAAAACCCGTCTTCGCTGAATGCCCACTAATTATGTGCTCTACCTTCCATTGTGCGGCGCAGCTCTTGCACTTTGTGGGCCGTTGCAGTTTGTTGTGCTTTACATCCGATTATTTTTTAACAATTCTCTTGTTGATTCAAACTCTGGAGGGAGTAAAAATGACCCTGCTCTCATGTTTCAGAATGCCTCTCATACTTTGCATTATGTAGTATATATATATATATATATATATGATTATAGTTCTCAAAGGAAACTTGTTTCATTTGCAGGTGATAAATGAGTCTTTTATTATGTTAAATGTTACAGCAGATTACCAGATAAAAATAGATTGACAGATCCTGATGCTGCTGACTTTCTCATAACGAAACTGTAAACTGTATTTGATAATTAAGCTGCAAATACACCTAGTCAAAGTTTAAAATGTGAGAATGTTATTAGCGAATGTTAGCGCAGGAAAGTAAACAGCTTATATAAAGTTTGAGTTGTACGCAGAGAAAAGATTTTCCATCTTATGTATGAACGTGTGTACGTGTGCGTGCAAGCGCAAGTGAGATTAAAGCTGTGCTGAAGAAGTGGGGGAGTTATGGCTAGTATAATTCTGTGAATATTTCTTGCATTGTGCCAGTAAGTAAAAAGAAAAGTGTTGTATTTTAAGACTTTAGACTCCATTCCCTTGGTGTATGTTGACAATGTATAAATAGTGACTTTCAGTGACTGATGGAGTTATTGTTTTTTGGGGGGATGATAATTTGTGAAATTTACCCAGTTAATTAAAGTCGGCGTCAGGTGAGGATGCAACACAGATGACCAAACAATTTTACCAGTGCTATAAATAAAGGTGCTAATAGTAGTTACATGACACATGAAGCTCAAGCATAGGAGCCATTCTGATCCTAATTTCATCTTTTGATCTTTAGATTGTTAATCTAGCACTGAATGAGCGCCATTTTCACATGCATGAAACACTACCAGCCGTCCCAATCAGGTTCTGCTGTTCGGATACCAGGAACACCAGTCAGGCCTGTTAAGAGTGATTTCATTGCCCTGTTGGCTTAGCTAAGTCAATAATTGATTTCTGCTTTGCACCTGGTGGGTTGGTAAACTGCCATGCAACTTCGACATTCTTGTGTGCAGTAGGGACAGAATCGACAGCCTCATTCAGCAGGTCACTGAAGGCCCAGATCTTTGCTTTGATTCAGGATGCACACAGTCCCAGTGGTTTCTCTTTCTCACCCCCTGCTCTATTTCCCAGTTTGGGATTAATAAAGCAACTCTACTCTACGCTACTCGACTCTAAAGTGTCTCTGTCAGGGCCCCGATTTGGCCCCGGCGTAGATCACAGTGTCGTCGGCAAAGTGTAGATCAGTAATCCGGTTATTTCCCGAATGGCACCACGCAGCCAAACCCTTTTGACACGTGCTTTACAATCCAGTGGTGAAAAGTAATACAGCCAGCTCACAGTCCAACCTCAATCAAGCAACAAACTGAAGAAAAAAAAAAAATCTCATTGTGCTACAACATACTGGGAGGAGCTGGACAACGCCTCAAAGGACTCTGCAGATTGACGACCCTTCAAAAGAAATCCCTACCAGTGGAGTCAAATGGCGTCCTGAGATCAATAAAACGTGCGGATTGAATGTTGCATGAATATAAATTGGCAATGTCTGGTCATATTTACACAATCTGTCACTTCCGTGCAGTGCCTGAACCAAAAGTAGCACTATGAATTTAGCAGCACATCAGAGTTTACATGGCTACGCAGTGTGTTTAGGGTGTAGTCTGAGGTTTTTCAAAGGAAATAAGTGCGAGAAGCTCCATGTGTCCATGCTGTTTGTTGATCTGGCGGTTGCAGAGAGATCTCAAGGTGATTTGCTTTGCACAACTGAAGCTTCCTTCAACAAATACCGAGCAACACTTGTTCGATCATGAGCAGTTTTACTGTCTGATCGCCAGAACAGCGCCGAGTGATTTCTTATCAACTGCGACCAGGACGGCCGGGTTAGAAGACATGGCTGCACCGTGTGAGATGAGTCACAGGAAAAATGTTTGTGATATTTGCACAAGGAAAACAATTCCTGCAACAGTCAACACTGACACAAGCACCGACATGAAAACACTGTGGTGTAAAATAACGGCTGGAAGCGCGACAGGGAAACAAGTATCGGTTTACTCAGAACGTAGCCGAAACTGATATCATCTAAACTTTTTCATCTGCAACAGAAACTGTTGAGCTGCGCCTTCACTCAAGTCCATTGTGAAAACTAAAAATGATTATATCTTAATTACCTGCACAATAGCTTTAAACCTCAATCTCATCCTCCCACTTGCAAGAATGTATCTCAAAACAAAAGCACTTAAAAACTACAATTTAGTTTTAGGTTTCTCTCTCACCAAAAAGGAAACTGCAATAATTTTTTATATTTTGAGAGCTGCTGGATAGTGACGGATATCAGCAGCGGGCCTTTATAGTCCAGCTATTCAGTTACAGTTCCGGAACATTCATGCTCGAGGCGAAGAGCTCTGGGCTGCAGTCACAATCGGTATGCCAGCCCAACAGGTTTGACTTCCCTTTCAGCTTTCTCAAGCATGAGAATCAGTGCAGAGGTTAGCTAAGAACCCCAGCTCACACAAAGTCCATTTTTGTCTACCTACAGCTTTGTTCCTGCAAGAATAATAAGAAAATCCTTCATGTTTCATTCAAAAGCGGGTGCAGGAAAGCAGGAAAAACTCAATGTTGGTGTTATGCAGAAAATCTAGCTTTCTCTGTGCCGATTCATGACCTCCAGACTTGTACCAGGCCTGATCAGACAGCAGCTCGTGAATTTGTAAGGATGACAGATGGTTTGAGTGCCACTGTGGTTTATTTGACACATGGATTTGGGCTGCATTTCCCTAAAAAAACATCCTTTGCCAGATAAACCAGCCATGCTTTATCAGTGTGTATGTGGCATAGTGACAGAGCCCTTATGTCTTTTATTGTTGGCAGCATGAGCCGAGTTTCACTTTGGTATTCAGCTGCTGGCACATGTGCCGGCTTTGAGGAGGCCAAATGGGCAAGTGCTGCCTTTGAGATCAGAGCAGCAGGCAATTTCATTGACTTTTGACCCTGTAGGGCTGAATGTGTGTGCTGCAGGTGAATCAGTCGTTACACAAAGTGCAGTGCACGCCTGCAGAGGAGGCCAAGGTCTCTCCTGTGCTGGTTTATAATGAGTGCGACAGTGAAGCGTCTCAACAACAGCAAAGATTTTTAATGACTGCTGACGGTGTAAACTGCTGCATGGCCGCTAAAGCCTCTCACACACTCCGAGTGAAGGTTAGCCAAGGACTGCATGCTATCTGAGGCCGTGATGCGATTTTCTACCCTCCCTGTTGATTTACAGCAGCTGAAGTGGGCTCGTTCTGCCACGGTACAGCGTGATAAACTTGTGGCTGTATTTTATCGCGTTTCCAGGGATCAGCCAGTGAGGGGAATTTATCTCTAAATCAGACACTTGCGCGTCCAGTGCGTCATTGTATCCAAAGTCTCTCCATCTCATCCCTCAAATATTTATGCGACCTCGCCAGAAGGGCAAGGCCGTTGGAGAATATCTACATACAATAACAACCCTGACAAGATTAGTTTGTTGTCTTGTTTCTGTGGGAGAGCCTTATAAGCTAATTATCTCTCAGACAATATGTTCACAGTTACTGCAGAAGCAGCCGCTTACTTTCCTGTGTAGCTTTGTAATAACATACTAATGTTCAGTTTCTGTGTTAAAGGTGCCTTAAGGAGTTTGCACGTTTTATGCGAAACAGCGCCCCCTGCAGGCCTTGGGCGTAATGCAGCTTAGTGAAAAACTCGTCCCTGTGGCTCGCGTGCACGGAAGAGGGGAACTCCGTCTTCGCTCGTTTAGTAGCGCTCAAGTAAAATTTAAGTTTCTTTTACATGGTGGAGTCTGTGCTGGAGCTGTGGCAGTGCTAGAAGCCGGTCTTTTCTTACTTTCTGGAAGATCCTGCTCAGTTGTTGCTCACTAAGCATCTGGCGGAGTAATGGCGGACAAAATGAAACCTAACCAGCTGGAGCGTGCATTACGTCATTCCTTTCAAATTCTCCCCAAAAAAATGCTGGTGCCGGACCGGCACTGCAACTTTCAAGTGACAATTTAGCGCTGTTAGAGGTACTTGTAATGAATATGTCAGGGCACATTGTACACATCATTAAAAATGTGTAACATATTTATGGTGGAAAATAAGTATTTTTAAGGTTGTAAAACTCCTTAATGTACCTTTAAAGACTGATCACAGGGTGATGAAAATGAATTAACTAATACAGGAAAAATATATTTCTCAATGGGTTTTCTTGGTTCTATATGAGGTAGGACTCGTTTTGTAATTTTCCAACATTTTGACTTATCACTATTAAAAAAAAGGAGAAAACAGCGGCAGTGCACATTTCTTTTAAGTACACATAAAATGACTGCGAGGCTGAAGGTGCGCCCTCTTGTGGTCATACTTGTGATGACTTCATCAATAAAGATAAAATTTAAAAAGATAAAAATCTTGATTTGGTTGGTTGGATAAATACTGAGCCAATCACTGAGTTCATGTTACACATTTTCGATTTATTGGTAACACTGCTCAGACAGCCACTTGCACCATTTTAACTTGTATTGTACCCATTAAGCTTTTTTTCTACTTCCTCTTCTGCAGGTGAATGCATCAGGAAGTATTTAGACTGTGAGACAGGAAACTTTACCAAAGCAAGAATAAAAAATTAATATGACTGTTTTTCCTTACGGATTTTACAAAGATCTGATTGGAAGAACCAGAAAAAAGCAAACGTTGGCAAACTTTACCGATTAAGAGTTAAAAACAGCATTTTAAACCAAACTGAGATCTTGTCATAAAGTTAACAATAAGTGTTATTTTGCTATGTTGATAATAGTTTATCTACCAGTGATAAATATAAAACCATTTTTGGGGTTCGAGGCATATCCATAACTTGCAGAAACTTGCGAGGCCAACACCTTTTCCGGCAGACTGGGTTACCACGCTATATTGCCCTTCAGCAGCATAATAAAAACTGTGCAAGTCCACTAGGTCTCCTTAAAAACTGTAGATGTGATATATGGATCCATTCGTCTGCCCTGTGCTATTTTTTATCGCCATAAATCTGAAAGAAACACTTTTTAGCAATGAACGCTGCAGTTTGTGCAGCTTTGATTCACCTCTGAAGACAAAAGACACAGAAAGAAAAGAACGTCCATGCATGCAGCAGATTCTCTCTTAGAAATCCAATTTACCTCTAATCAGGCCGAGAGCACAGCACATGGGAAGAGGAGGGTGATAGGAGTTTTTTTTTTTTTTAAAGGAAAATGTTCCTTTTTCATGACAGTTCAAGCCCCCAGTCCTGGAGGGACAGGTCTGTTTCTGCACGGCTAAATTGGCTGTCAAACCTGCCACAGACGACCCTTCACACAAGCAGCCCTCTCATATTTCTCCTGCAATATAAACTGGGGGGGGAGGAGGAGGTTAAAAAAAAAAAAAAAATGCAATTACCGTTGCTTTTTTTTTTGTACGTCATCTCTGTCATGTATGAAGGTAAAAACACAGAGCAGCTCTTGTTATAATGACTCCCCCAAAACTCATTTTCTACTTCCACAACAGACACACTTGTGCAGGATCCCATTACCTGAACTGCACAAGACTGTCAGAACCCCTCCACATTATATGCTGTTACTCTTTATTCTCCCTCCGCTCTAATGCCAGCTCCTCAGTATACCGACTCTCCCGAGGCCACAGGACTTGAATTACATCACCTCGTCTTGTCCGCGGGTCTGCAGGATTTTCTGATTTCCCGTAGCAGTGTTGCTCTTTGGCTCGGCTTTAAAAAAAAAAAAGAGCTGAATGATACTCGCCATCTGACATCCTCATTAAAATGATTTATCTCATCTCGCCGTGACAAAGACAATCTATAGATACAAATGGGCCGTCGCGGAGACAAAATTACTCATGTTTTAGATGCTCAGGACACAATTTTAGATCTTGTAGAACAATTATGCCAGCTTTCATGCGCACACGGCTTCACGACACTGAGAATCAGTTACATTAATAAAGTATCAGACAGGTAATATTTCATATTATTGTCTCTTATGTCACAGTGTGAAATGCTGCTCCATTTCTGTCAACATGAGTCTTCTGCTGCAGTTAAGCCATTTCTAATATGCTGCTGCTGTAAATACTTATTAATACCGGAATTCTTATGTAATATACTCTTCGGACATGCCTCATCACCAATCTGTGTTTACAACGTAAGGAGATATTCTTGATTGACAAACACCACCACCACCACAAACACACACACACCTACACACACACTCGTCTGCAAACAACTTCAAGGCATCGAGGCATGAGGTTTGGACACAGGACTTTGGTTTTTCTCTCACTGTGTGCCGTTTGAGCACAGTCAAATAAATATTTTGCAGTTGTGTGGGCTTCTGGGCAGAAGGACAAAATGTTCATGACAGTGTTCATCAGTTCCTCTTACAAGTTATTCTTGTACGTTTTCCTTCGGATCGAAAGCATTTCCAAGAAAAGCATCCAAGTTGTAAGATTGCAAATGAATGAATTCAATGATCTAATAATTTCTGGACAAGTTAAGATGTTTTTTCATTCTAAAGCTGCAAAAAACTGCAAAGCAAAGGTCACTTCATAATAATATGTTTAAATACAATATATATTTTAATATAAAATAATTTCCTCATTGGCTCTGAATATATTAATCAGATGTGGATACAAACTGAGGCTTAGCGTTCCAAGCACTGATGTACTGAGAGTTGGTGTTATGAAGTGTCTCAATATATACAATGATACTGTGAGGTCTCAGACTGTTGCTGAGCTCAGCTGAGCTGCAACAAAAAAAGTGGCGGTGACAGTAAAGTGGCGAACGGTCAGACTTTTATGGATACTTTTCAGTTTTAAACCTCTTTGCAGAATCATAAAGCTAAAGAAATTTCAAACTACTGTGAAGAAGAAGATTCTTATCACCAGCTTTCAGTCTGAACACAATATACACTACTGATGTGTGTGAATCACCTTCTCTCACAGACAGTGCGTGGAGAAACACACCAAGGTGTAGACACTTTAACTGGATAACAATAAATAACAACAGGCAAATAACTCTGGCTTGATATTTTCATTATGGGCGGTATAAAACCATTAACCTCAGAAAGACGCCACCTCCGGTATTCCAGATACTTCGTGATGAAGCTCCGAGGATCGCACAGCGATGCAATCCCACATGACATTGAACTACTCCATCAGACAAATCATGAGCACTGGTGGAGGCACAGATCGCAGGGATGAAGAAGACGAGTGAGAGCACAGAGGAAATTGGTGATATTGGGTGTTTCCATCTGTAATCCTGGCCAAAGTTCACTCAATGTAGAAACATTTTGATGAACTGGAAGCAAACGTCAACTATCTGCAGGACGAGAGAGACGCCTTCACTGAAACATGGATGAATTCCAACCTCGATGACAGTTTTCTGCATATGAAGTCTGCTGCACTGAGACAGAAACTTGGAAAACACCAGAAAAGGGATTTGGGGCCGTGGTCTGTTTCTATGTCAACCAAATATTGAAATTGAACATCGAGCTCTCTATCTACTCAAAGAATTCCTACAGTTCCCAAGCCAATCCAAACACAGCCACTGAACACCCCAAACAAATCACAGTTAAACTCTCCAGATCTCCCCAGATTTATCCTTGGTGACTTCATTTATTACTTTGTGGACGAAACACTTCAAGTTTTACTTCAATGTCATTTGCTTCTATTGGATCGCGACCAGGACGAATTATGGATTCATTCCAACATATACAGATCCGTGGCAGGAACACCTCCAGGCTGTGCTGATCACAACTCTTCCTCTGGCACCAGCTTACAAAGCAGCTGCCAAACAATTAGAGAAGCAGGTCAAGACAATCACGCTACACGGAGTATCGACAACCTTCAAGGTTATTTTTACTGCACCATCTGGGAGAAATGTTTAAAAGCTTCCCATACCATCACAGAGAAGGTTGAAGTGGTGTCTGATTACATATCACACTGTGTTGACAGCATAATTCCCCACTAAAAAAAGTTTTGGTCAACCCCAACAATAAAGTCTGAGTTATAAAAGAACTCAAAGGCCACAAAAGAAGTGTTTTTTTTTTTTTTTTTTTTTTTTACTGGATCAGAGGTTGAGAAGGATAAAGTTTACAGGAAGGTCAAGTTAGTTATCAAAAAAGTAAACCACAACTTCAGATATAACATAGAACAGTTATTCAAAGAGGTAATCTGCTCTCTGGTATTATAAAAAATGGCAGCTATACACCATGTGAATGATCGTAGACCATCTCCCATCAGGCAGCAGCAAGGAATCTTTACCCGATTACCTCAATTCATTCTACGCCATTTTTGAGACAGACATCAGCTACCAAATAACAAATGATCGTGCATCATCTTTCCTCAGGGGAAAACCTGCAGTAAAGTGCTTCAAGATCTGCAGACACACACTACATCACTGATAAGCTGACATGCTGTTTGAGGAGTTTAAGCTCTGTAATAAAGTAAACTTTCATTCCCAAGTGAAGCAGGCCAGGAGCCTTAAATAACCTTTGACCTCTTACTGTTACTCCTCTAGTTGTGAAAACCCTTGAGTGACTTGTAAAGGCTATTACTAACATCACTGCGAATCAATTCGATCCACTCCAACCTGCATATTGCACAACGGCAAAGGCAATACACGCATGGCACACATGGCGAAACCAACAACTGCTGCCAAAAGTCTGTTTGCAGATTTTTCTGAATCTCTGAATCAAACACACTTCCACCACACCTGCTGGCCACAAAACAACAGACTCATTTTCATCTGGATCATCAGACCATCGTTTGGATTTTGGACTTCTTTTCCCAGAGGTCAGACAGAGTATCACTGACCAGTAAACTCGGGGATTTGTTTCACCAGTGCTCCATAAGGCTGTGTGCTGTCACCTCTGCTCTTCATTATCCACACGGTGACTGCAGGACAACAAGCTCTGATCATCACCCGGTGACAGACGACCCCGGGCTGCTCTTCAGAGTTCCAACTTTAATCCGAGGTGCCCCGGTGGACTGGTTGGATCAGGACAAATACCCGGGTGCTGTACTTCAGAGGAACACAGATGAAATAATCAAGAAATGTCATCAGCACCAATACTTCCTACAGAAGCTCTCCTCCTCTGCTATCAGTCATCTCAAAAAAATAGTACACCTAATTTAATAAAAGTGTTTTAACCCTTTCATATATTAGCCAATTCAATTTGCTAATGCTGTAAAATAAAACACAACTCATGAGGACCGAAGGACCGTACCTTTGAATAGTGATGTATACTTAATACATTTCAAGACTAATATGTTTCATTCAGTTGCTGGAGTCCTGGTGTTTAGTTTTAACACAATGTGTTGCATTCTGTTCTGCAGCCTTCTTATTGCCTCTCAGGGAAGAAAGAAGCTCTTATGATTCCTGCAGCTTTTAACATGTACGTTTTCACAAATACACCCCAACAATATAAGGTACTTCAATGCTGAATCCCTGATGTCTCAGTCAACGTCTTCCTAAAATAGCGTGATCCCAAATGAATAAATCAGAAGCAGTTTGTTTTGGAAGAGAAAAACAAGTAAGTAGTTGGCTATTATTTTTTCTGCTTTTTTTTTTCTCCAAGAGTTTTCAAGGTCACAGGCTATATTCTCCTGGTGTGCACTTTTTTATATTACAGTATTTTTAGAAAAACAAGGCACAGCAAGCTGTGTTTGAATTAACTGAATCATCTACATAACAATGCAACTCGTCGCTAAAAATCTTGCCAAGTTCTCATCGTTTTTGACACCGTGTTAAATATTTGCTTTGCTTTGTTGGGCAAAACCCTTTGCCAAGACCGCTTTGCCAAGACCGTCTTGGTACAGTACCAGATTATCTTGCATAAGAGTGTTTTCTAAATGTTTAAATTTGATTGACAGCTACCCACAGAGCCCGGCTGCTGTCCTCCTCCCCGCGCCTTGTCTGTCTACATTTCCTCATTAAATGCACTGCTATGACACAGTGGAGGTGATCGATGACTCCTGACATGATTTATCATTCATCCACTCCCCCAGCTTCGCAGTCACACCTTGTCCAAACCACAGCACGGGCGTGGATAATACAGCGGGGGTCATACGAGTCGCGAAGGACGGTACACAGAGTGAAGAAAGTGTCTCAAACTCTAATTCGAAATGTTTTATGCTCAAGAACTTTGGATGCTGCCTCTGAGGAAATCCAGGGACATTGCGTCCCTGTTGCCTGGAGTCAGTTTTATGTTTCTCCCGAGTTCCGTCTGACATTCTGACTCCACGCTCGGACGCACATTTTCACCAGCCGATGGATCAAAAGCGACGCTGGCCGATCGCAAATTAAATAGGATTGTCTTTTTCCCTCCCCATGCACCACCGGAGGAGGTGATTCAGCAACTCCACAGAGGCAGAAAAGGCCCCGATGACTTGTATGACTCATGAACTCCTCACGCTCTCATTATCTGTGATCTATCGCCGGCAGGAAGCCGACCTGTTCTCCTGGAGCGCCGACTGGCGAGTGACCACCAGATGGATCACAATTAAACGCTCCTTTCTTCCCCGCCGTCGCCGCCGCGGCGCCTATATCATGAAGAGTTACCAGTGTGAGACAGCCCTGAGTGTAAATGAAATGCAGACGGAGACGGGAGCTGTCAGTCACCGTGTTCGGGGCGAGCGCATCCATCTGCGTCTCTCTCTCTCTCTCTCTCTCTCTCTCTCCGCTGAGCGACTGGAGGCAGCGGCTCAGGAACAGCTCCCACCTCCTCCACTCCACCGCCTGATTATTATGTTCTTCATGAATAAATCTGATGTTAAGCGTCGCACCGAGCTGCTGCTCCTGTCAAAAAAAAAAAAAAAAAAAAAAAAAAAGTACTTTTCTTTTATTTGGATAAAAAAAAAAAAAAGCCCGGTTGCACACAGAGAACATGCTTCTTCTCTTCTTTTGGAAAACAACATGACTGTTGTTTTCCAAAAGAAGAGAAGAAGCATGTTCTCTGTGTGTACATGTAATTTATGCCAGGTGTGTATATGCGCACTTACACACACCCACGCGCCCTCGCAGGCACATATGCTATTGCATTTCCATACCTTCTTTTGGGATAATGAAGTGCAGATGCTCTTTTGGGCTGCAGACAATGCGGATTCCTCGCATGCATTTGCTGGATTTCCACGCACAGCGTGACACTGGCGCATATAACTGAGTTGTCTCAGCCGAGATAGTTGAGTGACAACATTTGACACACAGAGAGCAAATTTAATGGGTGTGTGAGAAGGAAAATCTTACATTATTCTCTCCGATCGAGAAACCACGTCGACCGTATAACAAACCAGAATTACCTCCTCAAGGCCGTGTGAGCTCTGCCAACCGGCGAGTCTGCCCAGACTCATCGTGTGAACAAATGAAATGGCAAATGAGAATAATAGCACTTCCTGAGATATTGCAGCTCCCAACAGAGCTGTCCTGATCAGGTCATCCTCGACTTAAAGTGAACATGTCCCAGATTTATTCCCTTCGCCGTTTTGGAGACGCTGTGGTGACAAATATAGTCAAGGTGACTATGACTTTCTTTGACGGGCAAAAATCCACTGAACGATTTGTGGTACATTTTAAAACAAGCATTTGAGGCTTTTTTTGTGATCCATTACCGCAATTACAATCATTCAGATGAATTCTTCACTCAAAAAGCAAAGTAGAAGCAGAGAGTAATGTCAGTCAGACAGGTGGAAACGACACTTTAGAATGCAGTAGAACATTTAAAATGTAACAGATGCATTTACAAAGCGGCAAACAATTTTCTAATCAATCCACTCCAAATGCTTCATACAGACGAGGGTCAACAGGGTGGAGCTTCTCTCAGTAAATCCAGAGTGAGAGGCGAGGTAGAGCCTATTGTAGCGTTGGAGGGAATGAGATTCCTACAAAGCATTCAGAAGATTTAGTATTAAAGACAAGTAGAAAGACTGAAATCAATTCATCTTTTTTTGGGGGGGATTTTAAGCTAAAGACATAAGTTGACACACGTATAGTATCTTAATGTTCTGGCCACCGAAACCTTATCCGGTCAAAGAGAAAGTGGGTCCAAAATAAAATGCGTGAAACGTTTGAGCACCACTGTATGAAACCAATCTAAAGATAGCTAGAGAATCCGCCTGTTCGTCCTGCACCTGTAAACTTTTCTGTGGGTTTTTCAGGCTTCCTCCCACGATCCAAAGTCAGGCTTGTGAGGTGGTGACTCAAATTATTTGCAGGAGAGTATATGTGGTTATGGCCCTCTCTTTTTTATCCCCGTGAGGGACTGGCAACATATCCTAGGTGCAGCTTTCTTTCTTTCGCCTATTCATAGACGCCACTCCCACGCAAAACAAGCCTGAATAAAACCTACAGAGAGAATGAATGGCAAATGGGTTTCATTTATACAGCGCTCCGGCAGCCTACACAGCGCTTTAAAATCAGTCACGCCAAATAGAGACGGATACTGTGCTGGACAGCTCAATCCACTGGGAGCATTTCGGAGTTTCGCGTCTTGCTCAAGGACACTTCAACATGCGGCTAGGGGGAGATGGGGGACCAAGAGATGAATCGCTCTGCCAACCGAGCCGCAGCCGCCTCATGGATGGATGGATGGATGGATGACAGAAACAGAAAGATGAGATGGACCAGAAGAAATGTCTTTGGCAGTCAGTTACTGCACAATTAGTGGCATACATGATAAATGGACTCTACTTATACAGCACATTCACCCTCTCTTCATCAGTCTCAGTGTGTTTCCTATGACCACATTCACAAATACAATCATTCACACACACTGAAACGCCGATTTTTTTCCATATTCCGACAAACAAAGGAGCGGAAGTGACTTCCACCATTTATTTTTCTTCATTCTGTTAGAAAGAGGTGAACTAGCTCTTTAAAAAGAACACATTCCAACTAGAAATAAGTCATCCTTGACCAAGAGGGTGTCCGTTTCTTAATAAATGAGGATCCTTATGTAAGAAAACTTTAATGGCCTACAACTTTTTACATCAAAGGTTCTTCTGTGGGAGTTTAAGGGGACCCAGTGAGTGTTAAATGCCGTTCCCTTATTAAATGTCCCTGAGTTAAGCTTATACATGAGTCACGCCGGGAGGGCTTCCATCACATGGAAGCTTCGTGTAAACACATGTATTTAGAGTCTCAGCTCATCGGCATTAAACATTAAAAGCCAAGACATGCACTTTCATAAAGCAAATGTAAGAAGAAGATACCAAATGGATTAAATCTTTCTCCCCCTCCCATATCACACATTTTTAAACTGTCAGATTAATTATTCAGAGAGCACTTCCACCTTTGTCACTCGCCACTTGTTAGCAAGGGAAAGGGACTAACAGGGTACTTTTCAGTTGCTCTTTCCACAACTAATTGGGACCCCGAAACCGCTGCTAGCCCGGTAATTTGTGGCATTGTGTCTGAATTTGCACTTCACTGCTTTGCTTCTCTGGAATTAAAATTCACACAGAGCTCGGGGGTTAGTGGTGCGTCGTGTGCACAAGACAAGAGTCCATCTAAATGTGGGTGTATCGGGAGGAGGCATTTCTTTCATCGTTCATCTTTAAGGCGCACCAGCAACATATCTGCCTCTTTTACATATAAAAATCACTTACTACAGATAATGCAGCAAACCATGTAAATAGCTTTTGGTGAGCTCGGAGACATTTCGCTGTGAAAAGTAATTTGCACCAGTAGTGAGGGCTTTGAAAGAAAACTTTCTCTGAACTCCACATTTCTAACTTTGCAATTTACCTCTTACTGACTCACCCACACATCAGTGAAGACGGGAGCTCTTTCACAAGACACAGACCTGGCCATCAAAAGCAATTTGGGATCAATGTCAAAGTGCGAGATCGGGCTAGAGGGGAACCAGGGATCAAATCACTAACACTACCATTAATCGCAAACAGGCAACAGGCACACAATTTTCCGAAATACAGGAGCACTCGTCATTTGTTCAGAGATTTTACTGAAAAGTGCCCACTTCTAAATCTGCAAATGATGACTGTCCTCTTCAGCAAAGTGGCTGAAACTACTCACTTTGAGCTGACGCACTGCTCAGAAAAGTTTTACATGAGTGGGCGTCACCAAAAAAAAAAAAAAAAAACAGAAAAAACAAAAATCATTTTTCAACAATAGTTGTTTTTCTTTTAAACATGATGATGAGTTTTGGATGCTTTGTCTCAAGAGTGGCCACTCATGAAGCCAATGACTCATGAAGGTCGTTCGTAAAGCAGAAGCTTCAGCAAACTCTGGTTTTGTAATCTTTAGAGTTATATAATGTCCACATCATCTTTTATAAAAACATTAGATTAGTCGTTATGCACTAAATCATAGACACAAAAATGCATCTGCTACAATTTACATGCAGATTATTATTAAATTAAATTGTTTTTTAATTAACGATTCTGAGAAAGAATCCATTTAGGTTAAAATTTCAAAAGGCGGTATTTTAAATACAAAGGTCAGAAATGCAAAAGAAATGCATTCATTCTAACATCAAGTTTGTGTTTGAAGTATTTTTAACCATCTAATTCGTAGTAATTTGCACTACAAATATACAAATTTACACAATTTCATTCATATCGTCCTCAAAATAAAGGCCTGGTGAGCGTGTCCGTTATTTCCATTAATAATAAGCTCTTGGAAAGCTATTAAATGGAAAACAGGAAATCAGTGGGTTCAGGATTTGTGATATAATCAATATACTCAACAGGTTCATCGTATTGAATGATCCACTTCCTCATCCTTTGAGTGAACCCAGCACATCATACATTAGACGCTCTGGAAAATCTTAGCTAGCATTTTTAGTCTTAACACACTGAAGATGAAAATAAAATCAAGTTGAGAAAATAGTGTATGATGCTTCATTCAAAGATACAGTCCAACAGGCATTTTCAGCGCCTTTCGCTATAAATAAAAAATGAGTATTTAGTTTATTCTTGAATTATTATTATTATTATTTTTAACTTTTGTTTTCTTGAAGATCGATTAGATGCCAACAACTTCTGCCCCCGCAGGTTTTGGTAACTCTGCCTTCAGTTCGTCTTCCGGGACTCTGACGGAGATCGTTGCACTTCCTGGGTCATTTGAGCAGCACTCATCTCCTGCTGGCTGTTCGTCAGCTTCTGCAGCCAAAGCTCAGGTTGACTGTGTATTCTGGCATCCCACTTGTTGGGAAACAAAGCCAGGCATTGTAAGCTCATCTCTCTCTCTCTCATTTTTTTTTTTTTTCTTTTTAAAAAGCGTCCTCCTCTCCCTTCGCTCTGAGAGTCTGATTTACGGCACTGTAACACAACATTTTGTTTTGATTAAGGACCATGTTTCTGATGTAATTGCCGCAGGCATGTGTACAATTGGCCTTGTTTTTCCAAGAGGAAAGGAACATTGCGTGCCTGTGTTTGTTTTAATACTGGTACCCACCCAACACCAGTAATACTCCGCTAAAGGATTCAGCGTGAGGTGTTACTGTACAAAACTGCGCTCGCTGGTAAAAGTGTTTTAATGACTTTAACCGAAGCTCCTTTTAACACTCGAGCACCTAAAAACAACCGAGTGTGTGGGAATTTGTGTTTTGTTTCGTATTTGCATGGTATGAAACACTTTTCAGACACATTTTGTCCAGGAAACTATAATTTCAGACCAAAAAAACATTCAACTCAGTATGACTTTCATTTCATTTGTCACCCATGTTTTTCAGCCATCAGTCGTGACATCGGATCGATTTTTATTTGTTGAACCGGTTGTTTATACTTCACCCATTTCGAGACTCTGACAGGCTGAGAAGTAAACACGACGAACTGAACCACCAGTTCATTACCGAACCATTCAAATTCATTTATCTTTATGTAATTATATTTGTCCGACGTTCCCTAAGACACTCAAAACGAATTAAATGGATTTCTCGTGGCAATCCAAAACAATCTGGTTTTACTTTTCAGTTATTTTGTGGCAGTGAAAAAAAAAAACCTCAATTCAAGGTAATAATTTCAACCATTTGTGCATGGCCTTCACTGACCACATGAGAAAAACCTTCTGAACATCAACATTTTCCAGTGTTGAATGAGAATAAAATTAAATGAAAAAGGAATAAATTATTTTTACCACTGAGGATTTTTTATTTATTTATTTTTTTTTGTTTGCTGAACTTTCATGAAATAAATAAAGCCATCAACTAATCACATTCTGTGGAACGGTGACAGCGTTTCCACGGCAACGGGACTCCAATTTCTATGAGTCCTTCAGTATGAAACATCGTGAAAATTTATCACAAGTACAGCACAGTCAAATCTTGGTTTTATTCGTTGAATCAGTGGTTCCCAACCCTTTTTTTCCCCCCAGAACCAAACCCTGGAATTCCTCTGATAGACGCTACAGACCTCTTCTCCAAGTATTTGAAAAGAAGAAGAGAGTCAAGCTGAAGCGAACAGGAGTCACACATTCAAAAGCAAGAGCAAGTTTTTAAGCATCTGTAGAAGTAGAACTCCGTTTTTTTCCTTGACACGACCACCTCTGTGGATCACTGCAAATCACTGTAAAGTAAATACCCCTTTGTTACAAGACCTCACGGGAATTTTCCTCTGCAACCTCCCATTACTACTGGAATGAACACTTCTGATGTGAAACATTTATCATCTGCATTTTTTATGTTATTGGTGCTTTATGCTACAGGAATGAGCTTTAAATATTGAAGCTGACAAACATGCCGGACGAAAAAACAATTACAACCGATGTACGATAAATCTGTAAGGAGTTTTTTTTTGTGTATTTTCAGACTTTAAATCAGAATGACTGACAATGTCAGCCATCACAGCAGTGCGTCTACGCAACCGCCGCTGGCTGACTGGCATATAAATACCAGTCTCCGCACAATAAAGCGGCAAAATGTGTTTTTAATTTCAGGGAAATAACATTTGATTACGGCCTCGCAGGGCAACATACCGACATCAATCATAAAATCGCAGCGCGAACAACAAACACACGCCGTGCCTCGGCAGTTCGGCTGAAGGGACGGAAAAAGCAAATAGTGGAAGGCGCTGCGATTTGAAAGCAATTGTTCTGTGATTGAAGCGCTCTGCTCCCGGCCCCGGGCTACCAAATAAAGTCTGATCCCTCTTCCTCTGTATCCTCCAAAATGTTTTAATGAGACCAAAAATCCTTTTAACTCCTGCCCCAACTACTAAGAGCTGTGGACGCATCGGTGTTTGTGCAAGCATGCTTACGTGCGCGTGCGCGTGCATGTGTGTGCACACAAGCCAGTTCAGAGCAGTTTTCCTCCTCTGTCATCTCCTCTTGAGGAGGAATCCCATCAAAAACATCAAAAGGCGGCAGACGAGGAGAGTCGATACCAGCATTATCTCACATGGCCGCACAACAGTCTGTGAGCCATCGACCAGCAAAACTCAAATAAACTGCCTCCGAGATGATTATGACTGAACTGCATCTGAACCCCTCGTGGAAAAAAACCTTTGTGTCCGAGGAGATTTCCAGCCTTTATGTGCGCGACTCTCAAACGTGGAACTGTGACCACCCTGTGTCCAGGATATAAAATCTAAATGAGTTTCTAATTTCAGACTTTATGAGTTTCCAGACCAGTAGACTTCATTAATAACAAGCTATTTAAATTTCACTGCGACAATAAATCGAGCGCCAACAACTAAGATAATTCATCCTTGGAGAAAGTTCGCAAAATGTTTTTAATGGCCGTCAGTTAACCAAAGCATCAGCGTGCGACGCTGGAGGAGCTGGTCCGCGCTGCCTTAATGAAACAAGTCTGGCTGTGTAACAAGGAAACCGTTCCCCTTTGCCACACTCGGGGTGTGAGGTTAACTTTTCTGAGGAATTAAATCGGAGTGCAGTTGGAACTCACACAGAGGAAGTAAGAACGGAACGAGGATGTTGCACTAACTTTTTTTTTCCCCACCAGGAAGTCATCTGAGATAAACAGACATAAAGCAGAAAAATCATTTACCATAAGAGTTCAAGAAGATATTCCTCTGTTTGTGAAAAAAAAGCTTTTAATTCACTTAAGGAGGTAAAATACAGAAGCACAGGAAAAAAAAAAAAAAAAAAAAAAAAGGAAAAAAAAGTCTGTCATCGATTCAAATGCCCAAATATGTGCAAGATTATTAAGGCTTCATGTTGAGAGAACCAGGGAAATCTGGTCTCTTTCAAGCACTTTATTGTGCAGTCATGTGTTAGACTTTCAAGCAGGAAATACACACCTTCACATTGAAATGTCCCACTGCACCAAATGCTAAGATCTGAGTCAGAGAGCTCCAGGAAGCAGAGGTGGTGTTGCTCAATACAGGAGCTTCAGCCTCGTGTTTGGAATTTGACAGCTACAAAATCTCTTGTATTAGTGGAAGGAAATACTATTTAAAAAAAAAAAAAAAAAAAAAGAGCGAGAGATCCACCTGGGATGCAGATCATTGACTATTTCATCCTGGACCCGATGCTTTCCAGTGACACTGGAAAGCTGAAAGACTACAAAGATATTAACTTTGCATAAAGATATTAACTTTGCATGCTTCATTTTCTTTTGTGTGCTCCACAGGTGAAGACAATTCTGTCCTCTAGCCACAGAATGTGATAGTTGTTGTCATGTGAACAAGCCCAACAAACTTCTTAACAGAGACATTTCCCTTGTTCCCAGCTCCATTAGTTCTCCGTAAAGTAGGTCAACATGCATTTTCAAGTGTCCAATTTCCAACAGTATTACTGCGCGATTCGTCTTGGGATATAGATCAGGAAGTATTTTTCAATGCTTAATTGATGAACCTTCCAAAATCATTTTCGGAGGTCTGAGCCGTCATCATATAAACACAGAAACAAATCGCTGAAGGTGATTTCAGTCATTTTACGTTGCTTTAAATCATGCTCGTGTGAGGTGTTTGTACTTCAGGTTTGGACTGCGATGGCGCAACACCGGCGTCTGAGACGTTTTACAGCACGCTGGAAGAAACCGGAGACACGTTATCTAAACACTTTACGGCTTTAGCATTCGGAATAATTTATTGGAGCTGTTTTGAGTTCAAAATGAATCTTCAATTACTGTGACGCTAGGACAAACATTTATGGTCCCCAGAAGATGAGCGGCAGGAACTCGGCGTCAGAGCAGGACTTATGCTGGTGGAAATCCCCCGCCCCCCCGCCGCACGCCATAAAAAGTCAATCATCATTTATCAATTTCACAAGCATGTCGTCTGTGCATCGGTATTTCATGAGGGAGCGAGAGAGAAGCGCCGTTTCACTAAACTCAGAGCATTACCTCAACCTGCTTGCTTGGAAATACAAACAAGCCGTGCGATGGCCGCTAAATCTCTAACCTCATGTGAGCAAATCAAGCAGATGGCAATCAAGTCAAAGAGGATTTTTATGTTTATTCTGCTGCACAAATAAAGTTAAAAACACAGCTTTAATTTTGCATTGACGGGTTGGCCGTTGTAAGCTGTTATTGCTGGCGTGATGCATTGCCCAGATGAAGGATCGCAAACAAGCAAAGGTGCGGTCATGGTCGAGTGCTGCGTGCGATCGCAGCGCTGGACGAACGTCGTCGAAGCACGGCATGAACGATGATGCATTTCAGCCACAGATGTCCACCTCATGCCACCGCAGAGCGTCACTCCGCCGATCACAAGGGTGACGCACCCGTGACTGAGAGCAAATGACCCCTGAACGCCGGAGTAATTGCCGGTTGCTCTTTGCGCAGGGACAGACCGAGGTGCACGCTGACCTTGCTTTCACCTGTTTTAATGGCCGAGTGTTCGTCTTGGAAGGACGGCACACTGCCTTGCTAAGTGCCGCTGCCTCTCATGTGAAGAGGAGCATTACCAGAGGTAAGCAGAGTAGAAAGGCCGACGAGGAGGAGGAGGAGGAAGAGGAGGAGGAGGAGGAAACAGTTCGATCCAGTGGGTGTTCAGATGAGCTGAAGTAAAACTTTTCTGGTGCTGTGAACTTACACACACACTCACACCTTAAAGTATTACTAATGCATCAGGGAGCGGCAGCAGCACCAGTGGTCATATAATGATAGTGGTTTAAGACACACCCAGACATTTAGCCAAACCTGGTCACAATTAGAGGCGGGTGCGACGAGCCGGCTGCCTCGCTTTACCGCACCAGGAAGAAAAGTCATTAGTGTTTTAGGTACGACAGTGCTAAACTGTCCAGTGGATGCAATGGACTAGCAGCAAATGGAGCGACTCTTGCTGGTGCTGCTGGAGACTGACGTGAAAGCAGGCATCGTTCGTCACTCGCTGTCCTCAAAGCACGTCCAGGCGGTCGATCTGACAGTGATCTACACTCCACATCCAGACTGAGAGCGAATGTCCACAGTGCCACTGACTGCATGTGAATTTAGAAGGTATTTTGATAAAAGATGGAGAATTCCCATGGGAAAATTCACCAAGAATCGCACATCCAAAACACATCCAGGGTCCATCACAAAAATGTGCAAACAATCAGTTATGGAAATCATGTAATGCTGTCATTTAGCAACCTTTGGACAAACAAAAGCTACTTTTCTCACTGAGGAGTTTGCAACTCTGCTGTAAACTGCAGTTTTAAAATAGTGTCGTGTCAAAGTGGAGCGATGCAGTCTCACAAAATCAGCGTGGTTTGACAGAATTTTCATTTTGAAAGGTGAAAAGGATGTAGCATGAAGGATGTGTTCACAGCCGGTACTCCAGCAGACTTCATCGACACACACAACATGACACACACACACTGACGACAAAAATATTCAGCAGTTAATCTGCAATTACAGTAATTTGTATTGAGCTCTAAATGTCAGTCAACACAGGATATAACAAAACTTTTTAACTAATTCCATGAAGCTCCTGATTAAAAAAAACTCGAGATGCTCATGCACGCTCAGGGAGAACACGCAAACCCTGCCCGGAAAGGCATCTACGCCCAGATTCAAACCAGAAACACAATTGTGATGGAGCAGTGCAAACCACTACACCACTATGCAGAATGTTGCACAAAATATTGATATGGTGGGTTTTGTTTTGTTTTTTTTTTTCTTAAAAAAAGTGGTGCAATATCTGACTTTTTATCAACAAAAATCCAACAATGTTACCTTTTCTGGAATTCAAATAAAATAAATAGAAAATAACAATATTAATAAAAACTGTCATCTCTATCTCTAGAAATTTCTTCCAGGAAGGAAGACGGTAAGACTTAAAACTAAGCCAAGCAACATGAATATTAGCACCAGTGGCCAACAAGCAATGGATGATTGAAATGGAAAATATAAAAAAAAAAAGATAGAATACAGAATCAATACACCATCAACAAAAGAAAGGCATCAACATTTAAGGTTATTGATATTTATATTAGATCTTTAGCCATAAGCTACAACTTGTGTTTTATATCTCATAAAGATGGTTCATTTTGTGTGTTTATATTGTTGGTATCAGTGTTAGAATTGATACGATTATCTTCCAAGACATACTGATCATTTCCAGTATTGAGATATGAGCAAAGATATCCGATTACTGCTACACAACTGGTACCTATAAATGTAATTTTGAGTCAGAGACCTCAGATTGGCCATTTGATGTCCGTGATGATCGGTCATGTTTCTATTAGACTGAAGACTTCCTGTCACAAACCTACACGCTAATGTTTTCCGCACTTCTAAGACACTGAGATCACACCCTGTCTGCATCTGCTGAGCGACTCCAGGTTAAGTTACATGAGCAAGTCGTTGGGGTTCCAACCCACACGCGACCCTACTCATCTACTATCTGTCACTGAGTAATTTTGCTGCTACGCAGTCACGCTCTCAACACACGGACACCTGAGTGCTCTCTATAATTTTCCATGGACAAAGCAGGAAAATGAGGGTCCTTTTGAAAAGCAGGAGGGCGGGCTGAACCTAATGAGCGCGGCCATTGTCGGGGATAACCCCGCTGTCACGGCGCAGGATCACAGTGAGCGGCTCGTCTCACGAACAGCATCACACGCACGTCCTCCACCCCTCCAGCGCTGACAGGTACTCGCCCCTTTTGGTGTGTATTAGTGCGCCGGGGAGATGGCTCACTTCCTCCCCGCAGCGCCAAACCACTGAGACGGCAATTAAAAGGGGCATTTAAGAACATGTCACCATTAGAAAAACAACCTCTCTTCTTCTTCTGGGCTGCAGACAGACGATGCCCTTTGACAAAACCGCAGAAGCAGACTCCTCCTAAGCCATCGCACACCAACACGGACACACACACGCACACACACACACACACGCTTCTGCAATGCTGTTATGCCAACACCAGCACCGGAACGACTGATGACTCCGATGACAGGAAGAATGGAGCAGCGCCGACAGGACGGCAGGCGGTGAATACACTCGTACGGAAACAACACGCGGTGAAAAATGATCCAGCGTTCGGGGCAGAAAGGCCTCCAACAGGTGGCGTGACAGATGCTGCATGTATCCGTATTGTCGCTTTGCACTTATTTCGTCTTGTTCTGTCAAGACGAAGTATAAAAAAAAAAACAAAAACAAATCATGGAGCTTGTGACAAAAAGTAAATCACGGCAGGTTTAAGGTGGAATGTTTCTGGCACAAAAGGGAGAAATGTTTCCTGTGATTGTGTTTTTTACTGAGGCTGAATTTATGTGTTTGTGCTTTGTCTCTCCCCAAAGTGTCTTATTATCGTCTTTCAGCTTTAACTATAGCAGCACCTCCCGGCCCAGTGAGGGAAAAGTCAACACAGATGTGTGTGAGATGTGGCATAAAATGGCCTCATCAGTGTTGCTGTTCATTTGCAGAGTTAATCACAGCCAGTATATTTAGATCAGCTGATGAGCAGAGAGAAAGTTTGGTTACTGAGACTTCAGGAGATAAGAAGACAATGATCATGAGACTCATGTCGGCTCCAAGAACCAGTTCGATAGTATTGACCTGTGAACTCATAGAAGAAACTAGTTGTAACTATATTACAAAACTGCACAATATATCGCATATCTATCAGAAACACAACATTAACACGTTAACAACCATAAAAACGCTGGTTGAGCTGCAATGAATCATGTTTGTATGTTGGAATTTTTTTCACAAAAAAATGTGCAAATAACTAACGAGAACAGTTTGATGAATTCATACCCAAATTATTCTATTCCTGGCAGCCACAGGAAAAAAATGCACGAGCACAAAAATGATCAAAACCAGAGTCAAATCAGCGATGTGCTTCTGAAATGCTGGCGGTGGGAACTGCAGACATGTAACAAAAAAATAAAGATACAAGAATCTAACAAGAAACAGGGTCTAGTTAAAGCTAACCTAAAATAGGGGCAAGAGAAAGAACACTGTTATTTAAAAAAAAAAATCTCAAAGTAAAATCATCACGTGTGTTATAATCACAAATCATGCCATTCCTCAACAGCATTATCATAAGTTCAGTTAACATTGTGCAGCACTGCAACATAAAACCTGGATTTAAACACAATGTGCTGCAATCGATGGCTGCTTCCACCAAAACTAAACCACCTAAAAGTCTTATAAATGCCAATTAAACTATTTTTCAAAGCCACACAATCCATTCTGTTTATTATATCATCAGAAGTGTTGGCTTTATTGCTAAATAACTACCAACTCCTTGCTTAAATGATATTTTGTGCCTTTGTGGAGCGCAGATTGTAGAGGAGAAAACCGAGACCTTGAGATTATAATACAGGACCGAGCCTTTATTGTCACCTTTCAGCCGCGAGGTAAACACACATCATGTGGGGAAACCTACCCTGCAAGCTTCTAGAATAAGGTTCAGAAAGACTCAAAACTACCAGGACTGTACACAACAGGAAATAGTCTTTGCAAGGGTCTTTTAAGGTCGATTTGTCAGTGAGTGACACAATGACGCAACAGTAAAGTCTCTCCAGTCTCATCTGGGCACTTTCTCAGCAGCTGTCTTTTGAGGACCCATAAAAAAGCTTTAAAAATTCCATGTTCAGAATTTATGGATATATTTTATATCCAACTATGAAAATCTGCTTTGCCTGTCTATAAAAAAAAAAAAATCACCTAATTTTAGGTATTTATCCTTGATCTCACGTCTCATTTCTGGGTTTAAACATACTTTTAACAGCACCTGTGTTGGTATTTAAAGGATAAAGGCACTCATCTCTGCTGTAGCCTGAGGTGACTCTGTAAAAATAATGCAGATCCTGCATCGTGTGGCCGTGACATTGAAGCCGTCTGATGTATAAATGCAGCGGTTAGCATTTATTCGGGGGGTAAACGACGCTGCACTTGGCTGCAGGAGATGGCCTTGACGTTAAAGAACAGCTAAAAGTGGGGTCAAAAGCACAGATCAAAAGATGTGTGGCTTCACAAATGTAAGCTGAAATATTTACCTTTTTACCAAGAAAAAAAAAATGAACAGAAAAAAGAAAAGCAAAGAGATAAAAGAGTAGAAATAAAAGTCCAGCAAATATACGTTAGGTTGTTACAGTCGCAGATTGTCCCCTCCAGGCATGCTTGTGAACAGTCTGTATATATATATTCAGTCTGGCCTGTCACCGTATTTCACCCCAAGAGAAATCTAATAACCTGTATATATGCTGTATATTGTTCAGGTTTCTCATAAAAGCATCCCTCACTGGGGTAAGCTTTAATGGCCGTTATTTATATTTGGGGCTGGGCAGGTTTATTCTGTGCGCCTACAGAAATCATTACCCCCCCCACCCACCCACCCCATGGGGAAAAGCTGTAGCAACGTGTGTCTCACCCTGGCAGATGACTCAGCGATAATACGTTTCCCCCCCTCCTTTTATCGCTTTTTCCTTCGGTGTTATTGGTTAACTTCCAGAGGGGTCATTAAAAAAAAAAAAAAAACAGCTGGGGGGGTGAAGAGACACGAGGCCACACACTGAGGTTTCTTTACAGTGTAATGAGCAAAGCCCAACTTTTAATTATTGAACCCACACAGAGAAGCCGAGGGAGAGAAACAACTAAAAAGCTATTAACTATTTAACATTGTTCGAGTTGAAGAGAGCGTGAGGGCTTAATGAAAGAAAAATCCACTTAAGGATGTCCTTCTTTTTGGCTCCACTGTCTTCAGATATACATATCTGAATCGGATTCTTTGGGATTCTTCTTAATGCTTTGAGGAAGGTGATATTAAAGACTGTCAGCTGAGCTGGTAACAGCCAGATGGCTGACTGGCATTTATATCGCAGCACAAGGCACAAGCGACGGCATGAGCAACAACACCTGTCAAACACAAAAAAACCCAGACAGGTACATATAGAGGCCCGTCTCCGGGACATGCATACATCAGCTTGCAGAGTGTGGAGATGCTCTGTTTCTGTCGCGTCCCGTGGCTTTCCATCACGGCGCGGCTCCCCTTCGGGGAGAGCTTTAAAAAACTGCAGAGGCACATAAAACATCTGGATTAAATGCATTTATGTATATGGTCCATAAAAAGATTGGAGGGGAGAAAGCCACGGCTCGCTCGGGCGTGCAAAGTGTTTCAAAACTGATTAGGGGGGGAAGATATTCTCCCACAAGCTCAAAATGAAGGTGATGAAAGTGAGTGTAATCTCCATTTTAACAGCACAGGTGATAAGTTTAATGGATCCTTGACGGGCCACCTGAAGTAGGAGCATGAAATATGGGTCTGAGCACATCTGCACATACTTCCCATTAAAAAAGGTCAAAGAGAGAGAGGGAGAAAGGCAAGGCGACACCAGGAGCTTATACAAGGAGCTGAAATGCATTAAAAAAAAAAGAATTTGTCAAAGAGCACTTAATTATTTGGACTTACACAAAGTTTGAACAGACCATTGGTCAAACTAGTGACAGCGGAATGCAGAAACAGGCCAAGATACAGCAGAAAACCACTGATTAGGAGTCAGATTTATTGAAAATCTCAGATTTCCTGGTAACTTGTTCCAGATCTGTGGTGCAAAGAAACTGAAGCCTGCTTCTCTCTATCTTGTATTAAAACTTGGGAGGAGACAACAGTCTCGAGTGACCTGAAAAGCCTGGAGGGCCTGTAGCACCAGAGAAAATCAGCATTCTGGAGTCGTTTCTTTATATATATATTTAGTACTCTGAAATCAATTCCTTAAGTAAACAGCCAAGCATTCAGGAGTTGGTAGAAAAGTGAAGTGGGCAACAACTTGTTTGAAAACACACAGCAAAAATGCTGTTTACCACAGCTCAGTTCGTACAATAAAGAAAAACAGTGCATACCTGCTCTCCTCCGCTTCGGTTTTACTGCAAAGTCCGCTGCTTTTCTCCGATTTAATGTGCGGCAATAAAAGGTCTGCTCTTCAAATAAAAAGCTACAAGCAACGAAGGACCTTCATAGGTGATTTTTTTTTGGTTTTTAAATAAACACTGTGTATTTTTGTTGAAGGCAAACGACAGCTGGGGAATACGTATCCTTAGTGCGCATGCGCAGATTTGACGCGACGTCGGTTAAAAAAAACGCAGGTGAAATTATGATAATAAAAAACAGATTTTTTTTTTTTAAATGGAATTAACTCAAATGAATGATGGTTCTGATTCTTTATCAAACTTTTATTAAACAGACCGTTTTATTATGCAACCAGCAGGTGGAGCTGTGCAGGGGCGTTTCTAGACTCTCTGGGGGCTGCAGGCAAACCCAACCCCCAGTCAACTAACTTTTTTTTAAATCAACTCTTTTAAAAAAATAAATAAATAAAATAAATAAATAAATAAAATCACAGAATACTAATTTAAAAAAGACACTCACTTCCTGCCTTACAGCAGTCACAAAACCATTTCATCTTGAACCAGAGGTGTCCAATCAACAGTCTGTGCATCAACTATGGTTCCCAATAACATTCTTCTTTTGTGAGATTTCCTCTTATTGCATTACGTTTTAAAAGAATCAGTAAAACAAAATATAATTTATGCACTATTCTTCTCTGAAACGTATACTGATTTTTTTTCAATTGTGTAAATAGGTAAATACCCAGTGTAGCCTCACCCTGCATGCTGCAGTCCCTTTTTTTTTTTTTTTTTTTTTTTAGCTTTCTGCCAATGCACAATAATCAAATGACTACAGAAAAACAGTCTTTTGATATCAGATCCATGCTCACTCTGTAACTCCTGCTGTCATGAAGTGGAAAAATATCTGTAAAAATGTCCTAATGTGGCCTTTAGGTGTGGACACAAATCCCAGGTTTGTGCGTGTCATCATATAATTTACCTCTTTGGTTTACTAGTGTTTCTCTCACACTCATTGACAAGTGATTTAAAATTTTCGCTTGATGATGGAAATGTTGCCAATCACTTGCTAAAGGTTAGCTGTTGTGCATTGAGCCATAAACTTACCTGGTTGATGGGACAGCAACAAAGTGAAATATGTACTTTCTCTTGACTGTCTTCATTTTTCATTCTCCTCTTGATGGAAGAGAGGCAGGAAGTGGATAACAGAAGGTCCCCTTAAAAGGGTTTCCATGTTCCTATTTGGGAAGTCAAGTCAAGATGTTTCATCGTATTGTCACTGGTTAAGACCTTTGTCCGCGTGGTCTGAGGGCTTCTGGCAGTTTCCAAGCTTGCTGACCCAATGGGCCATTTTCACAGCTCCACTACTTCCTGAAATTAACTGTGCACATTCATTTCCTGTCTTGCATTATTGGCCAAAATGATTAATCCAGGTGTGTCTTGTTGCAGCAGTCTAAACCAGACACACCTGGATTAATCAGTTTGGCCAATAATGTAAGACAGGAAATGAATGTGCACAGCTATTTTCAGGAAGTAGTGAAGCTGTGGCTGTGTTCGAAACCGCATACTGTCTACTACATCCTTACATACTCATACTATCCATCCTGCATCCTGCTTACTCAGTCCATCAAACAGTATGCGAAGTGTTTACACTACAGCATACTACATAATAACCCACAATGCATCGCATTTCTTCCATGAGCAGAAATCGATCTGCTAAAGCTGATTTCACTGTAGCTCTAAACTCATCAAATGTATAACTTCATCGAGATTTTTTTTTAAATTAGGCGACAAAGTGGTGGTTTAGAGCCCGAGTGTGTCGTTTATTTGTCCGAATACCAGCCGTTTATGATTTTGTTCAGACGAATTCGGCGAAATTCAAGCCAGCCGCAGTGAGCAACGCACTTCCGGTTTTTTTCACCAAAATAAACCACCCCTTTCCCTTTCTCATGCAAAAAAACCTCAGTGATAAATATGTGCTTTTACTTTGAAAACAAGAAGGAAATCTTTCAGCAATATATCACGCTTAACATCGCAGTTTGGACCGGTGTCCCGTTAACGGACCACTTATTATGCCAATTAAGATGCTTTACCGACGGAGAGTTTTTTCGGCTCTTCAACAAAGATCGGCTCGCCGTCTTCGGTACATCATGGTTGCTTTCAACATGGACTTGTTCTCAGATGTAAGGGTTTTTTGTTTTGTTTTGGTTTTTTTTAAATATTTTTAATCATTGTCAATCCAATCAGAAATCTCGTAATATGACATACGAGCACAAACAATGGAGGGAACATTAAATCTAGAACCATACTCAGCTTGCTAAATGTACATCATGAAGAAACAGTCATTGTGAACTGAATAAAGTTTATTCAAATGTCCGTCGCGTTGCATCTTGGGCAATTTCAGTATGAGTAGTGAACACACGATGTATACTCAACATTTCTGGCGAATGCAGTATGCATCCGGGAACTTCTCGCATACTCAAAATCGCATACTGCCAGTGTAAACACACTGCATACTCAGTAAGTTAGTATGAGTAGTAGGTAAGTACGTGGTTTCGAACACAGCCCGAGAAAATACCCCATTGAGACATTTGGAGTCAGGGCCCAATGAACCAATCGCCATTTCACATTCATTTTGATGAGGTTTACAGCAGCTCACCAGTCCATCAACAGCAAACACAGAGACACTGAAACCCACATCTATGAGCTATTTAGAGTCACAAGTTGTGGGTGTTTGCTCTCTCAGTTCAAAAACAAGTGTTGCGCTTATTTTATGACCCTAAATTGCCCATAAAGGTGTGTGTGTGTGAGTGTGTTTGCTCTTTGGAAGCTGGAACTGACTTTTCTTCTCTGTTGTCCACAGCTGCATGGAACGAGGCAACTTCGAGCAATCATCATTTCATATTTTGAACATATTTCCTTTTATACTTCATGATGAATTCAAGACTATAAATTTCTTAAAAAGTTAGAATTTGCTCTGTAGTTATCTTACTGGATTGTATTTTAAATTTAGTTCACAACAGTAAACGTATACAGACTGATTGTAGAAATGTAACGATCACTAATGCAAAAGGTGCAAGTTATCCAAAATACATTTGTAGCCAAGAAAAGCTTGTCAGCCTTGGTTTTCATTAAGACTATAATCAAGACTGCCATTGTGAGGGGCTGATTAAAAAAAAATTAGGCCTAATCATATACGATTTTAATTCTCAAAGTCAATACAAACTAATTGAAATGTGAAAATATGAGTAGTATTTTTTTTTCTACAAGTTTAAGCTCAATAAAGCAACAACTTAATAAGCCAGAGAAAGGACTGGGAACTGGGGAGGAGCAGAATGTTTATATGCAGCAGTGTGGTAAAATAATAAGGTGCATGCTGGGAAGGAGCAGGGATCTTGTTGATCTCAGGCATTTGCTCCCCTGTCGTGAAACCGCGACAGCGGCAGGAACACAGGTGGAGCACGAGGAATATATCACCGCCGTCAGAGACACGCCTGACAGTCCCTCTTCAGGCTTTTCACTCCA